>NC_072468.1:23930692-24250894 GCF_027596085.1 Anoplopoma fimbria | reverse complement strand
ACCACCCATTTATTTATTCCCTCAGTAAACATTGTAAACATGAGTTTATGGTCTCAATCTCTAGTTTCAAGTCTTCTTCAATACGGCATGATGTTCATTAATTAAATGATGCTCCATTTAGAGTGAAATAGACCATAAAGCAGGGTATGCTTTAGGGAGGGCTTACTGTGATTGACAGGTCGCCACCACTACCACAGCGTTGTCCTTTCACAGTGTGTTTTCAGTTCATGAAAGCTAATTTTACTGTTTTTGTTGCCCAAAAAATTTTGAGCTTTCAGTTATACTTAGCCCAACCCTCTCATATCACTTCTGGATCCAAAAAACAAGATGAGAATGGCGAAAAAGCCGAACTCTAGCTTCAAAATCTATGGTTCGAACTTATATCGACCACTGTTGGAAGCTAAATGAAAGGAACAGCTACTGAAATACTGTATATAGAGTTAACATGGCCAAATGCTACTGGACACATTTATATCTAGATTAATTATGATTCAATTAGTAATTTATAAAATCTTAAATAGCTCCAAACAAACATGCTTCGTAGACATAATCACATAGATTCTTCTTGGCATATGATGTGAATGGAGGGGATTTTTTAGAAGAACACACCTGGTGTTTACTCAAAACCAGCTTGAATGTGTTAGCTTGGATTTATCAGTTGAAAGATACACACACACACACACACACACACACACACACACACACACACACACACACACACACACACACACACACACACACACACACACACACACACACACACACTACTGCTACCACAGCAACAGCAACCCAAGTATCCAGACAGAAAGTATCTCAAAGAGACATAAATGTTCTTTTAGTGACTGTCAAAGCTCTGCCGCTCTCCTTTCCTTTTGCTGCGAAGACGGTTGACATTTCCCCTTTGTCAGCACTCTATTCAGGTCAAGGTGACATGATCATTTATGTATGATGATGTGAGGTGTATTATGAAGGTAGATAGGAACCCATTAAAAAAGGCTGTACAGAGCAGTACTC
Organism: Anoplopoma fimbria; assembly: GCF_027596085.1. Classification (NCBI taxonomy): domain Eukaryota; kingdom Metazoa; phylum Chordata; class Actinopteri; order Perciformes; family Anoplopomatidae; genus Anoplopoma; species Anoplopoma fimbria. The sequence goes on along the minus strand of NC_072468.1, from coordinate 24,249,880 downwards.
AGTCCAATCTGAGTACTGCTAAAAAATACATTTAGTTTGGCAGGTAGTTAACTTGCCTTCCGGAAGATTTGTGGTCTTTCATGACTGTGTCCTTTAACACTTAACCAATATGGTGATTTCTGCTGCTTTTAAATGGTTGCATAACTGAAAGCTACAATCGTGAACGCCATCCAACTCTATATCCATCCATTGATTCAAACGTCCAATCATCTGTTTGTCCATTAGCTTTAATTTTTTCCCTCTCTCGCTGCCCATTGTGCTGTGGGTGTATGGCGTGGGCCTGCACTCATGGGTGTCACTTCACACACTCAGTCTCTGGCAAACACTTACGCCAACACACACGCATGTTAAATCCCACTAAGACCGCTCTTGTAATCCATAGAGAGAAAGTTGGCATTTCCCTTTCACATTATTTCAAAAACCAGGCAGCTTTTTACTTGTTTTAGCAGTTTCAGTCAGGGAAGAGAATTCTTCCGTGGTCACACCTCCAGTTATATGTAGCTCGGTGCTAGCATGTGACAGATTGTGTCATCAATTCCATCTCTCTTTTGTATATGGTTTATTTATAAGTGAGAGAAAATTTGAAATTTTATAATTTCTTTGTTTAGAGATTCAAAAAAACATGAGCTGCATGGAATCATTAGGTTTACTATGGACTGTATATAAGAAGTGGACACAGCCACATGTTGCATCACCTATTGGTTTGTGGACCAACGTTTTGAGACCTTGAGTTTGGCAATCGCCATCTTTGTTGTTTGGAACCAGAAGTGACCATATTTGGACGAGAGAGATCAGCTGCTTTAGCTTTAGCAAGGTTCATCTTTAAATCACGTTCTGAAATTAATATTGGCTAGCTTAAAAAATGAACAGCCCATTCCTTATAGTGTCTATAAGTACAACCAAACACATTTATTTATATATAGCTAAGTCATGGGTATTTAAACATATATACATATACAGCTCTGGAAAAAATTGAGAGACCACTTCAAAATGATCAGTTTCTCTGGTTTTACTATTTATTGGTATGTGTTTGAGTAAAATGAAAATTTTTGTTTCATTTCTCCCAAATTTCAAATAAAAATATTGTCATTTAGAGCATTTATTTGCAGAAAATGACAACTGGTCAAAATAACAAAAAGATGCAGTGTTTTCAGATCTGGAATAATGCAAAGAAAACAAGTTCATATTCATTTTTAAACAACACAATACAATGTTTTAACTTAGGAAGAGTTTAGAAATCAATATTTGGTTAACTCTTTTGGCATGGTCAATAGTCACTTTTCTTATTCCAATTACTTTTGAGGTACTACTAGCACTGTTTCTGCCATCCAGCTTGTCATATTGCAAGAGGATAGTGACGACCACAGCACTGGTTTTTATACTCTTCTTCATTAAATAAGATTTGGTTCAGGTGATCACCTAATCAGTACCTCATTAAGTAGAATCAGGTGTGCCTGTATTGGAATGGAATGGCTGCCATACACGTAGAGATGCTGATTTAAGAAAAGTTTGGAGTGGTCTCTTGAGCTGTATGAGAGAGATACGCAGTCTAATGATTGATTTAGAGTGTTAATTGGGACTGTATGAGTCCTCATCTCACCAATATGATCAACATGGCGATTGATTTTACATTCCATTTCCCATGTTGTGTGTGAGAAACTTTATTATTTATTATTAATAATCCATTCTCTCTATCAAACTGGAAAAAGCCTTTGAAACTGCCTGTAGTATGTATCGATGCTTTTCCAGTCCTATACATGTGATGATCAAAAAAAGAATGCTAGCGTAAATTATGCAAATGAGCTTCAGAGACTACGAGCGAGCTGCTCTCGATTACGATGGCGCCCGAACAAGCAGCGCACACACTGCAGACGCTCTGTGAAGAGCTGTAGAGAATCAATGTCCTGTTGATTTGTCCTTTTTGTGTTGTCGCAGCCCACTCCCCTAAGAGGACTCATTAATGAACAAGCAGCCGAGACAAAGCCCGGCTACTGTAATTCATCATGGCACGCGTGACCTCTCTCCTCGCCGCCACTGGCTGTTCTCGTCGTGCCCTTCTTCATCCTCTGCAGACGCACAGGAATGTGTTAGATACTTAAACCCCCGTAGCTCCGTTTATTCTAGAGTAGAATATCCAAGGAGTGAAGCTATGTATTAGTTGCTTTATTTTAAAGTTTGATTGTTTTTAGCAATGTCCCATCTTGTAAATACAAAATGACACTAGGCATTAGTTCTGCTTCTACTCTTTCTATACATCACACGTGACTGGTGGCTAAAGGCAAATCGGGGAAATGACGTCATTGCTTGTCAAGAGAGACTTGTGTCATACAATGATGTATGTAGGAAGGTTTTCATGCTACTGTCATGTATGTTCCTTTCTAACATTTGCTCAGTAAAAGCATCATTATTTATTCTACCTTTATCCTTCGCTTCTTATAATGAAATCTTGTTTCATTACTTATATGAATCGGTGATATCGGTTCCCAAATGAATCTCAACATGCTTTTTTTTGGCACTTTGATGTCTGTGAAGAAAGGGAGCTACACGAATCATGCAGGGAGATCTTTTCTTTTAGTTTTGTTTTTCTACCTGTGTGCAGCTGGACAAAACTAATCTGGAAACGCACACAGCAGGAAGCCTTTGTCATCAAAGCAAAAAAAAAGGTCCTGACGTTGTTAAAGGGCCTCCGGAGCTTTTGAACCACAACTAATTGCAAGACAAAGCTTCGGAAAATGTCATCCATCACCTCCGTGTTTACATTCTCCCAGTTCATTTTTTTTCCTTAAAGGGCCCTCATTGAAAACCCAGTTGTTCACACAGAGGAAGGGGAAGAATAGGGTCGCTTCCTCCTGCGAGCGCTGTGAAATATTGCCAGTTTACAACAGGCGTTCACCCCCTTTTTTTTTTCCTGGCACGCTCTCGCACTCAGGATGAGAAGTTTTGTGGAATTACCGCCGCGCCTCGAGTTCTCGGAGGGCACGCCACTGTGTGCTGAACACTTCCTTTCTTCTAAATGAAAAACTCAACCTTCACTGATCTCCAACTGTTAGCTGTCATCAATCTGCGGGGAGAGGTTTTTTTTATTTTATTATATTTCTTCTTTTTTTTTGTGATTGAGCGATTGCAATTGACTTTTTCTGGGTTAGCTGCAACTTCAGTTAGTTATTTCCTGATTCCCAGAATGACTTTCAACGCTCCCCGGAGAACGAGGTTCTTTCTGAGTTGGTGAAGAGATAGCAACGAATGATAACAGAGCAAGAGTTTTTTTTTAAATAGTTGACTTAAGGAAAGAGTTTCACCCTTTCAGTGGCGTTCAGAGGCTACTGTCAGTTAATAATAGATATCACTGTCTCCTTGATGGTTTTTTCTCTGTATGGCATGCTCCATGAAAAAAAATAAGCTTTAGAAATAAGCCCCTTTTATTTGAATTACACTGCCTGCCAGTTTGCATTTCAATGGAGTCGACTCTCCTGGAATCCTTTACTCTTGTACTTTAATATTAAAAGTCATGAGACAAACACATTGCAGTTATTTTTGTCTTTAACCCGTAGACGTGAGGCCGATGAAGCTCGCACTGATTGAGCAATAAAGAGTGGTAAGGCGAGACATTCCCCGTGGGATTGTTGGAGCTTATATCTCATCTCCCCCCAACGTATTATCCTCGTCCTCCGTCACTTAGCCTGCCGGGATTCAGAGAGCGGCGGTTCGCTCGCTATTTATTGGGCCGTACATCATTCATTTATCAGGCTTCTGACTTAACTCCTCGGCCAGCAGAGAGTAAGATAAGAATAAAGGAACAAACCCACATCCCTGTGTATGCTGAGGACCCTCTGTTCTCCGGTACAGAGCGTCATTAGAAGAACCCGTCAGCTGTCAGCCAACAGGCCGACCCGACCCTCCGTCAGCCGGGGCACACCTGCCTCAGTGTGTGTGTGTGTGTGTGTGTGTGTGTGTGTGTGTGTGTGTGTGTGTGTGTGTGTGTGTGTGTGTGTCTGAAAGCACGACCAACAGGATTATATATAGCTGTCACATCCGTCAGTCAAGGCTCGAGCTGCCCCCTCCACCTCTACCTCCCACCTCCCACCACCACCACCACCCCCTCATCTCTGGGCTGCTGACAGCTGTAGTCATGGCAACAGAGATAATATGATGACTGTGTGTATATGTCAGAAGCCTCTGCCCCTGCTATCTGTGGCCGTACCTGCCTCACACGCTTGACATCTAATTTAATGGGAATATGTTAAACTGTCATGCGGTGGATTATGCCGTTGTTTAGTCGACTGTTTATTTCAAAATAGTTTTCTTGTCTTTGTTTGAGAAAAACAATCCATTATTCTTTAGGTGAAATCCTATTTTTCATTATTTTTGTAATTTATCTGCTGTTTGACAAGACGTGTTGCTGCAACTGTTGCAACAGGAACGAAATAAGGTCATAACTCAGATTTTAAAGCAACAGCACCACAATGGAAAACATAGTGAAGCCTGAAATATCTTATTCCTCTGAGTCATAGAGCTCCGTTGATGTACAAAAATGAGTGAAAACAGTCAGAACCAATGCAACTTTCCTGTTTCCTTACCGACATGAACACGGCAACAGTGGCTTATTATTAGTCTGGAAATACTTTCCTAAAACAGTAGTTATTAAAAAATGAAACTATATATATTTAACTTTAAAATAATATTCACGTCATCAGTAGGAACGAATGGACTTGGGGTTACGTGCTGTACACAGGGTCAGACACATTTTGACTAACATCAGTCTACTTGTAATGTTTTTAAGATATTGCATAAGGAAGTATTGGCCCTAAAATGTTTTTGTAACTGTCCAAGTACTAAATAATAGTAAGACAATAAATCAAACCAGCATGTCATTACAACATTGGGGTGTTTGGGGTTTGCAATTTGTCATATTGTCGCTGAAATTAGAATAAATTTCAGCATGGAAGTAATAACAGGAATAAGAAAAGAACAGAAAAGAAACAAACAAAAAAAATCAGACAAGAAAGAATTACCCCGAACTTCCAACAAAACATTGCAACATATCTTAAATGATTTTCTTAACATAAAACAAAGTTGACATCAAAAAGTGAGACAAATTTCACACTATCCCTTCCACACATTATTCTGATTATACTTAAAAAAAAAAAGCATTCCTTTGTTATGTGATCTCCAAGTTTGAATATCAGCTGAAGATAAAATGCTCCTCTACATTTCAAGACAATACAAAGTCCTTTTCCAGTATAGAAAATATTTCTGAGAACCTGATATCCAAGATATAAAATTTGGTTCAAGTAACATTGAGCTTCTCTTATGTTCAAGGTATATAAATACATAAGTAAATGATTTGGAATACAATATGTCCCCTAAAATTTAGCAGAAGTAAATAGTCATACAAAACTAAAAACAACTAAAACACCAGTACTTCAAAATGGTATCTAATCACAGTACTGGAGTGAACTGGTCTCCGGTCTGTACTGCAGTGTGCTTCATTTTCTCTGAATCGTGTACCTGAACCTGTCTTCACTATGCCATTAAGTGTGGGAAAGTGTGTATCCCAGAGTTCCCCATTAAACAGGTGAATCTGGTCCCTCTGCCTGGAGGAGTCGACGTCTCTGAACACATTTTCTCACTCTGGCGTTTCACTTGGCAATTTTAGTGTCCCATGTTGATCCAGGTGCTTTTCTTTCTGAGAGGCTTTTCCTCTCAGACGAGACTAAAACTGTGGACTGAGGACGGAGACAAGGGCAGAGACACGGGATGTATGTGTGTGTGTGTGTGTGTGTGTGTGTGTAAACTCATGTGCATGTGTGTGTGTGTGTCTGAAATGTAGGTCAGTCCTGCTGTTGTAGCCTGCTGGTGAACCCTCCAGTCAGACAGTCAGACAATCCGAACTGGCATGTGTGCACTCGTACATGGTTCGCGTGGTTTTTAGCGTGAACCCCACCCTTCCATTGATCCTCTTTTTTTATTTTTAATTATACTTACCGCCATTAAAAAAAAAAAAAAAGTAAAAAAAAAGTCCTGTAGCCCACCACCTCGATATCACAGCAGTCTAAGTAGCACCGGCAGCAGTGGGTCATCTCTCCACGTCTCTTGAACGCTATTTAACAGACGCTCATTTCTGATGAAATCTACCCCCCCCCCCCCCCAGTCCACCATTAATTTACAGAGGATTAATATCATTAGAAGCCCGCTCGTCCGTGCTCACGACCTTTTCTCGTCGACTGTCGGGTCCCTCGTGAGTGAGACTGTAGCCCGAAGACCCCGCGGGGCTTTTTGCTGTTTACGTGATGGGAGACTGCAGATGAGGATGAAAATGAAGGAGGAGTGGATGAACAGAGGCGAGGGGGAGAGAGAGAGAGAGAGAGAGAGAGACAGTGTTGCTGTGATCCACGGATGAATTAAATTGAGCGAAGCAGTAGGGGAAAGAAGGGAGATTACTTCTTTCTCTCAGTTTTCCACACTTACATCAAATATAAACTGGACCACTGCAGCCGTCCAGCTCCTGTTTCTGCCGCTCACTGAACATCTGCTGCACTTTGACTCCATTTAGAACTTCTCCGACTCCTCTCTAAGTGTGCTACTAGTGGGGCAGCCTCATCTTCTACAAACTATGTATTGTGCACAAAATTCATACTGAACTTATCTTCAGAAGTATCTACTTATCTACGTCTCTACTGGATATCTCTGAAAGTATTTCCGAAAGTTAGCTCAAGTATTGTTCAATTTAAGAAAACATGACCACTTGTTGAAAGAATAATGTCAAATGTTGTCTATATATGAAAGGATACATCTGGCATTACCTATATTTTTTGTTTTTGTCAACAAATCCCATGAAAAGACCAAAACTAACAATGTCTCTCAGTACTTTAGAACTTCCCTATGTTCTCTCTGGCTCCCAATCCAAACCCCTTTGGTCCCACGGAAAATGCAAATCTCTAAAACATGCCACAAATATATACTTGAAATCATCTCCTGAGACAGCTGGGCACTGTAGTTTTTAGTAAAAGATTATCAAAACAAAGTAAATAGTGTATTTGTTGGGGACTATTTTCAGCGGCACATTAATTCACATCTTTCGTGTTTTCTTTTTTGGCAGTGAATGTTGGATGATGGATTTATTCAAATATACTACATTGCCTGTGTTCTAATGAAGCAATATGTCACCAACAGTGCGGCTCATTTATGTGTTAAATAATACAAACGCTGTCAGTAGGATCAGCTCATTACTAGTTTTGCTGACGTTAAGAGATATATAGAATATCATATTTTATTACTTTTTTTACTTATTTAATATTCTTTACTGTGTTATTACTTGTTTACTTATTTATAATACTTTTTTTTGATCTTGTTTATTTACTATGTCTCTTGTTTGCACTATCCTCTCTGCTGCTGTAATCCTGCAAATTTCCCTGAGGGATTATCTTATTTTATCTTATCTTATTTTATCAGCAGATTTATTCTTTATCATAATACTCACAAGCTCACATTGAGTTATATGTGTTGAGAGAATTGTAATCCCAGCTGTGTATACTGACCATGAAGTCATCCCTTTCTGGAGCGATTACGCTCTAAAAGATGAGAAACGCACACCAGTCGTTTTTCTGTTCCGAGGTCAGTCTTTTAAGTGTAAAATTGTAATCAAATATCTATTATGCAACCTTCCATCCATGCAGATCAACACGCAAACAATCTGGGGCAACACAACTTTTACTACACAGTTCCACAGTTCCTCATTTGGCTGAGCGAGGACTGTGGATTTGTCCGTTATCTCTTACGATGTAGTCACTTTAGAAAAAGGGTCACCTCGCTGACAGTGTGGAGGAGGAGGAAGGATAACAGCCACCATAACTCTTTCAACATGTGAGTATTATACTGAACTTATTCTTTAAGGTTAAGTAAACATCATGGCCTTGGTGAATTGCAATAACAATATCCATGTCTGCTGCTAGTATGAGTCAGGACGCAGAGCGGGCGGTCGGAGACAAACCCCCGCCCCCCGTCCTGACCTCCACATCGTTCCGACTCACTGCACACCATGAATATGTCACACTGCCTATTTCATAAACACTGAAGCGAGGCCCGTTTTCCAGAGCGTCTCCTCCTGATAGACGAGAGTTTTATGTGACAACATTTTACTACTCGGAATAACGTTGAGGAGAGAATGTGGGGCGGCGCTAACAGAGGAAGGATGTGGGCCGACTTGTTCAATGGTGACTGAGCTGTGAACAGTAACGCAGGATGCTGTGGATGCCAACGGTCGTTGTTCGGTTTACTCAAACAAAGAGTGATACGGATGTAGGTTATGAGCTTCGGCATGTAAATAATCAAATCAAATCAAAAATACATATTTTTCCTCTTAACTGTAGTGCTATTTATCAATCGAGATTCTTTTGGTTTGAGTTGCAGTCAAGAGTGTTGGAGAAATCGGCCACAGAGATGTCTGCCTTCTCTCTAATGTAACGGAACTATTTGACACTTGGCTTGTGGTGCCTTTAACTGTAGTGCTATTTATCAATCGAGATTCTTTTGGTTTGAGTTGCAGTCAAGAGTGTTGGAGAAATCGGCCACAGAGATGTCTGCCTTCTCTCTAATGTAACGGAACTATTTGACACTTGGCTTGTGGTGCTCAAAGAAAAATAAACATTTGAAAAACTCAAACAGCATTGTCTCCTTCCAGAAATGATTATCCACATATGTTGTTGGGAACAATTTCATATAGGAACTATTTTCTTCCTACCGCACTACGCCAACCATCCGTATCACAGTGCAGAAGGTAGCGTGGATCTGCTCGTGGACGAAAGGTCTCGCGCTTGTGACCTTCAATGGCGTCCTCCTCGTCTGATCTGTAAATTTTGTATATTTTTCAAATTGAGTTCAACTTTGGTGAACTTTGACAAGCAGATTTGTACATCTGTCCAACAGCCAGCCTGCTCATCTTTGATCAAACAGAAAGCTGCAGAGTCCAAAACAAATTGAGAACGCAATGTGTTGCTCCATTGACTTTTATTTAACCTCCTCTATCGGCGTATAAACTGCCTCACAAAAGAGGAATGGTTTGTACTTATTGCTTGCGAGCTTGCTAACAGTTAGCGAACTCTGGAGAGCTTTTATCCCTCCTCAGTGAGCCTTTATTGAATGAGTTGTAAATGGTGTAAAAACCCTGTGAACAAAAATGCGAGAGGGGGGGGGAGTAAACAGTACAGAGGAAATGGAAAGAGGCTTAGAGAGCTGTTGTGACCGAATACAATGGCTAGCATGTCAACAAATAGGGTGCTTATGTACAAATGTTGGGGGCAATCGTAGTTCTTTATCTGATAAAAATAAATATTAACGATGAACAAGTTAAATGGAACCAAACAATCATACCGTCTGCTCTATGTTTTTTTTTTCTTCAACGAACTGAGAAAAAGAATGATAAATAATAAACTTAATTAATTGCAGCATTCATTAGAGTCTTCAGCATAACATTTGCAGGTTGACACTGTTCACTCTGGAGCGCAGTCAGTGCACCTTGACCTCATTATCTTGTTTTTCAGTCAACCTCCAGAGAAAAGTGTTTTTTGTTTGTTTTTTTCCAAAATAGTTCAAGATGAATCATCACGGTATGATATGTGGTTATTCTCCCTCGATTCTGATCGAAAAAAACAAACAAGGAACTCCTTTTTAGAAGGGGAATATGGAAAAAACCTGAGGAAGTATGGACAATCAGGATGACAAAATTATAGATAGTTTTGAGATAGATTTTGTAGTAATATTTTGCATGGATGATACATGAACGCCAAGTATCAATCTTTTATTCAGCGGGATTGGCAGTAAATTGGTCAAAATAAAGATGGAGTTTTGTTCAGTCCCATTTTGCTGCCAGAAAATGATTGAAGTGAGATGAACAGAGTGAAAAAAAGTCTTATTAGATAAAACAGATGTTGCCGACCTGCATCATTTGCAGTTGAAAAAAGGTAATAAATCGCAATATATGTTATCGCAATACTTAGCATATCGCAAAATTATCCAAATTGCAATAATATCGTAACTTAAGTATCGTGATAATATCTTATCGTAAGGCCTCTGGTTATTCCTACCCAACAGAGGACAAACTACACAAACACTCATGAGGCAAAGCAAATCAGGCCTCTGGTTATTCCTACCCAACAGAGGACAAACTACACAAACACTCATGAGGCAAAGCAAATCATTCACACAGACAAGATAAAACACAAAATAGAAAAAATACAAGAATATAGAAAAAAGAAGGAAAAAAGATTGAAGTGAAGTCCTGGTATAAGGGGAAAATGAAGCAAAAAAAAGACCAGAGCTTTATACCGCTCCAAACTTGACTCACACTTCCTCCACTTTAGTATCATAATTAGTTATTTCAAAAGGTTTCTCACATTGCCTTCCAGCATGGCAGTCTACCCCTCATAACTGCAGGAAACCACAGCCAGTCAGTCTTCAGCCATAGAGAAACTGAAGTAGGGAAACTGGAAAATGCACAATGATGACGAGGACAATAACGGAGAGGAAGGCTCAGAGTAGAAAGAAGCCACTCCAGGTACCGTCTGTTCCTCTCAACAGCACCGTCGTCTCTTAAAAAGAAGAATGGGCTATCATTAAAGCCTTTTACTGCCTGTAGTATGGAAATCGTCTGTATTAACCTTTAGTGGTGCTTGACACTATAAGGCTCTCTTGTCGGAGGAGATACCCGATGCCTCTCACGTATGGGTGGACCCCACTGGGAGGTGTGTGAAGGCAAAGAGGAAGGCGTATGAGTGAGAGAGAGAAGGCCTAAGAGAATAGAGATGATGGAATATGGGTGTGAAAGAGGAGGAGGGCAGCAGAGACAACACTTTGAGAATGAATGCTGCCTCTCCGGATGGAACAGCAAACCTAAGGGACTTCCCTCGGTGAGCTCTGCTGCCAAACGCTATGATTGATCAAGTCAGAGCTCCTCTCTTTATTAACGCTGATCGTATATTGCCAGCAGTAGTAACGGGGGGGTTTCCTACAAGACTTAAAGGACGAGGAGGAAGAGCGCTCCTCAGTTTTTGTCTGCCATTTAATTTCCATCTGTCAGCTTCGATTTATCCCCGGCATGTCTGTCAAAGTCTGCTTGTCAAAAGACACGGCTGACTTTTAAGCCGCCGCCGCCATCAAGCAGCGTTCAAAGAGGCCATGTTGGCCTTTGAGGCAACGCTGTTTCATACCAGTCGATTCAGTCTGGGGTATATAATCGAGACTTTTATTTCACCCTGTAGATATGAAGCTGAATAAATACAGCAACATGGACCCAAGACTATGAGCAATAACGGTTCAAAGCGCCTCTTTCCTTTTTTTCTTAACAAGAAAATGTCTTTACTTTACGTTCTCCCCAAACCCCAGAAATCAAAGCGGCTCAATCACACCTTCTCGTTCCTTTTGCTCAATCTCAATGCTGAGATATGGGGGGGGGGAAGTATTGCAGAGCGGCATTTGATTCTCCAGAGAACACAGTGTTTAAGATGATGGTCCAGGGCGGCTATTGAGTTGCTTTGATCCTCCACCTACTGGGGAGCCTTTGAAAGTGACTCTTTGGAGTGAGGAACGTTCTGTGAAGGGTCTCGTCTACAAAAACACGACTCTGCTGAGGACTCGGCTTGGAGAGTCGCACTCCGGCGGCCAAACAAGGCCACTCGTTGCCAAATCCAACAGAGACTCTTTCATATGATATTTGAGTTTTTTTTCTCAGATATGGAGGATTTTTAGTCAGAGAATCCTTTTACACCCAAAAGCCAGATTTCAAATGAAACTTGCTCCATTTCACAAACATACCCAACTGTGAATCAAGTCTTTGTAGAAATATTAGATTTATAGTTACATGGCTGATAGATGATCAAGTTGTGTTTTGGGTTAGCATACTGGTGCAGAACCCCATATGGGTTCTTTACTTTGTTAAATCTGACTCAAATGAACCCCTACGCCATCCAGCAAAGCGTCGGCTAATCCAATCCATCAAAGCAAACATTAATGTAACTTTGTTATATTCTGATTCTGATATTTCAGGATATCTTTTCAGGTTGCCTTTGGCCTGTTCAGTGTTTTGATGTGTGATTTATGAGTTATGGATGTATTATTCAAACTAGTGCTGCAGCTAAAGATTAGAATTGTGCTATTGTATTATTTTCTGACAAATGACAAAGACAGCTGTGAGCACTAACCAAAGCCATGTTTTTTGTTTACTTTCATTTTTCTTTCATTTTGGGGGAGTAGCTTTGGAGGCCAAAGCCTTGGATGCTTTATAAATACTGTTTTTATCAATTCACCTCTCCTCGTATAAGGAGCAGTGGAGGAGTAGATTAGGGGTCCAGTGCCTTGCTCGAGGCCACCTGGGAAATTAAGGATTCATTATTAAACTGCAAAATATTTATTCACATATATTAATACAGAAAAATATTGTGGTGTTTCTTGTAAGGCCTTCTTTCAGATGATCCGCAATGCAAATGTGATGTAGTTCAGAGAACCTAGCGTTACCCTGTACAACCTGAACAGCACTGGATTTGTTTCTACTTCGACATCATGGTTACACAAAATACAGACTCAGTATGCTGTGACTGAATTGTAATAGGCCTGATGTGCATACGGTAAAAAGTTAGTTACAGCAACACGTATCATGCGTGTGTCAAGTTAGAAAAACATGACGCGAGTTTACTGTATGATTTGACGGGCAAACTTGTTGCGTAGCTGTGTGAGTGGCCTTATAGGTTACGATATTAGCCTTGGTGATGTCTGTGCAAAGGGTGTACAGCTTCGTTTATTCCTTTGCTTGCACCCATGAAATCTTCATTATTGCGCATTTACACTGGAACGCTATGTATGGAGGGGACTCCACGATTGGCGCCGGATGTTTCACACACTGTGTAGCATTTTTTCCGCTATTTTCTCCAACGTTGCCGACCCCATCTTTAAAGTGAAAAACACACTTGATGCTCAAATTTCCAAGCTGGCTCCACAATTACAAGTCCTGCGTTTTCAGATAGAATTAACACAATCAGCCGTCAGTGTAAAAATATGCAGCCTCGGTGTAAAAACATTCACTCACTTTCCCGGTAGCATCTGCACGCCGTCCAACATGCGAAATACGACACATCTGGTCCGCGGCATCATTAACCCACTTTTATTCCCAGACTGCACGGTGTTGTCGCAGCGAATGCTCTACCGTGGGCTACGTGTACACACACACACACACACACACACACACACACACAAGACACAAACAGACAAATCCCACTCACTGCCGCCGCCGTCAGCCATCCAGATGCCGCGTTCATTCACATTTTCCCGCTCCTTTTGCTCTCGGAACAGATGGAGCCGTAAGCAAGCTTGTAGCCTTTTACATGCTAACACTAAGCTGACACGCCCATGTCGACTCTATCTCTCTCTCCCCCCCCCATCGTGTTGTGGTTCACGACCCCGCCAAGCCCGTCCACCTGGCTGTCCTCCCGCTCTCCTCTGCCCTCATGTCCCACTCTCAGGCGATTACCACTCTAATCCATATTTAATGGATTCGGCACTCTCTCCTCCTGTCCCGATGCTTGCCCCTGATTAAACCTCCACTGTGTTACCATCCAGATGTTACCACTGGATCAAGGAAGCGGGTTAAGGTGTCTGTATTAGACGAGTCTTTTTTTTTTTTATGTCCTGGTTCATGTTCAGGGAATTGATTGGCTTCCCCCCTCGGGGGCGGCTTGTTCAATCACAGTTACAGAGAAGCTATTATCTCTCCTGTGTTTAATCCGATCGTGTTGTCTCCACTTACACGGACTCTGAAGAGAACTGTTTGATCGCTTCGCCGTCGCCCACTAAGGGCTGACTTGAAAAAAAAAACGAAAAAAAAAAAAAAACAGGGAGGAGGTGAAGAGATTTATGTGTTTATTGACGATGACCGTGTGTCAAGCTGCAAATAGTTCAAGTGTTCTCTGATTGATTGTTTTCTCTAGATTTTGATCCATGTAGGGAAGCGAAAACATAAGAGGCTCACACAAACCAACTTCGGATATATAGTGTGTGTGTGTGTGTGTGTGTGTGTGTGTGTGTGTGTGTGTGTGTGTGTGTGTGTGTGTGTGTGTGTGTGTGTGTGATGTGTCTGTGAGAGTGTGTGTGCATCAGAGAAAGTATGCATGCATGTGAAAATTGCCTGAGAAAGTGCATATGCTTAAAGCTCCCATCTCCCTTCTGTCCTTGTGTGTGTGTGTGTGTGTGTGTGTGTGTGTGTGTGTGTGTTCTATGTGTGTGTGTGTGTGTGTGTGTGTGTGTAGGTGTGTGTGTGTGATCACATGCTCAGTGGCCTCCGTCTCCTCCCTCCATCCTCTCATGTTTACCTGCAGCGGCGCAGGAATGAAATCAAAGGGCAGGAACAGAGAGTCGTGTGCTCATTTATCTCAGCACCTTCACATGGAGGGTGGCAGCTTTCACCGCTCACACCCCCCCGGGGCGATCAGAGCACTCAGCGTGTGTGTGTGTGTGTGTGTGTGTGTGTGCGTGTGTGTGTGTGTGTGCGTGTGCATCACCTTAGACCTCCTGCTCTATCCAGCGATGATACTCACCGTGGGCCGTCTATTAGCTCCTCTCACGCCGCAGTAAGCAGGAAGGATTTTAATACAGCGGTTTCCTTGAAAGCTTTGTTCTCTCCTCGCCTCCTAATTTATGGAGGAAACCGAGGCAGTGGGTGGCTCATTTATGCATAATGATATTCCTTGTGATGTCACTTCTTGTTATCTCGCTGTCAGGAGAAGACAGGGCGTAAGTTAGGGAGATCAGACGAGAGCTACATGATGATGTTCCTGTTCTGTGCAGGTGTAGCAAGCCTGCAATCTATACTGTTGAACTGGGACGCACCATCCAGCTCACCATCAGGTCTTCTTACTTTGGTTGCTCCGCATTTATTAAGTTATTAAGTGGTCCCTTGTAATATATGACTACAACAAAGTCTCATTCTTAACATTTATTGTATGATTTTCCTTTTTGAAGAGAGGATTCAGGGAGCATCAGCTTTCAAAAATGTTGTGGTTTAACCTTGTTTTCAGTGATATGTTTATGGATTTTTCAGCCAAGTATCCTGAAAAATTACATCCATTTTTTGACACACATCAAGATTTCCGTGAAACAGAAAAATTCGGTGCCAATACAGGAAGCTGTTTGCCCTTTATGTAGCGATACCTTTATTTTTGGAGGTCGAAGTGGTGGATGAGTATGTGGCCTGTGCAACTGACCTCTGACTTTGAATTTTAATAAACCATAACAACAATATTTCCTAAAGCGTTTCGTGTTTTAGACGCCTAAAAGTCGAGGCATCTGAACGACTTTGTGGATTGGGTTGTCGTTTACTTGGCATAACCACCATCTTTACATAACTTAACCATACTGTAGTTGGCATTCACAGATATTGTGTTGAATATATTTCAAGTTAAGCCTGTTTGATTCCTTCGCACCCGACAAAAAAAAGTCAATTTTGGCTCCAAACGATCATGTTCTTTTCTAATGCGATAAAGACTCAATTATAGATAGCAGGCTACAGTGTGTGAGTCCTTTGACAGACAGAAATCACATGTTTTGGGATTCCTAGGTGAGATAGATGTCCCTGTGTGTATCACACGGCTTATACCAAACTTATTTGCTTCTTTGTGATGAGGAGCTCCAGTGTTAAGTAAAATAGATACAAAGTTCAATAAAGTTTTATTTGTTTAATATTGAATATTTTGGGGTTCCATTCTTTGAACCCAGTTTGTGTTTGAAATTGATATAATCTAAAGATCTCCCACCTTTTAAATCGCTGCATATAACAATACATCTACATTGTTTAAATAGTGAGGAGAAACATAAAACCTTAAAATATTGCTATCCAAAATACAGGAGTAAAAAATAGCCTTCCTTTCTCTCTTTGTTGATCTGCTTGCTTGAGATAGAAATGGAAGCGTGTTCGTGGCATCGTCCTCCGGCACTCAACTGCTGACAGTGTGAGCAAGAAGAAGGTTTGAAAGTGACTCGAAACTCCAAATTCTATGAGAACTTCTTGCTCTGAATCAGAGCACAGGCTGGTAGGTGACTTTAGAAAGCCAGAAATCTCAGGAACTGGTGAAGTAGATGTCATGCAGCAACCCAAATATATATATCATAGTATGTCTGTATGTGGTGTCATCATAGACTGTATACAATACGAATGTCGTCTCCGTGGCGACACAGATGGGTTTCTGTAGAGCCGTTGTGAAGCTCAAAGTGGGCGGTTCCAGCCGTCGCCATCTTGGTAGTAAAGATCAACGTCGGGGATACATTTTTTGGGACGGTTGTCTGTGTCGTAAATATTTTCACATAAATAATCTGAAATGGAATTTCTTATTTTCTTTGCAAAAAAGAGTCTAGTTCTAGCAAACTTTATTACTCATTTTAACCTTGACAGCGGAATCTTACCTTTCACAATAAAAGCCCCAGACATATAACATCTGCAGGCAAACATTTCGCATTTCTGTGACATTTATTTGTCACTTCCATCCTATCTAAAGGTCTAAGGTCCTGAATCAACACAAACCTATCACTCAAAGTGGACAGGCCCTTAATCATTGCAAACTTTAAGTCTTTATTTCATTTCAACAGGTGAGTTATTTACAATTGTCATGAACTGGGAAAATTGGCTCTCCTGACCAAAACCGTATTTTGGTACCAAGCTGTAAACATGACTATTTCTGCTTCTGCATTTAAACATTAGGGTCTATGGAGATTGACTCACTTTTTGAGACATCATCAAGCGGCCATTTAAGGAACTGCAGGCTGTTGGCTTCATTTTTCAGCGGTCGGTTGCCACTTGGGTATGAAGCAATAAAATTATAATTGTTGCAACTGTAAAAGCTTGTGTCCACTGTAGAGATCTATGCTATCGGTTTGACTTATAAAACATGAATGCTCATATAACCGCACATATTAAAACAAATAAATAAACAAACAAGGGACCAACATAATGCCCGAGGACAAGCTTTACATATTTGCATGTTCTGTACAAACTCTTGGCCTCCTCTGCTTGTTTCCTCACTCAGTGAAGTGCTTCACATCCCTTCATTGTTTGGTTGACCTTTCACACACTGGCAGTGTTTCTTTGTTTTCATGCATAGAGTAAAGATTAATATTAGAGGAGCATATTCCCGGCCCTGGCTTACAGTGAGCGTTTGTGTCCAAACACGTGGCTGTGGTCGCCATATGGGAGCGATGGCAGCCTCGCCACCACTCATACGGTTGAGTAGCCCCGAAAGGCTCAAGAAACCTGCTGCCGTGTTTCCTCGCATTGGCACCCTCGTGTTGTTGGACAGAGATTTGTGCTTCTGCTGAAGTGCACAAACAGTTGCTCGCTGTTATTGATTTGCCCTCTGGTCAATCCGTTGCCTCGAGTAAATTACGTCTTCGGGGAGCTTTCTTAGAAAATCTCCTATTTAAAGGAATATGGTAATCCTCGGCGCACCAGAAGTGGCGGGATGATTTCAGCTTTCTCTCATTGATTTTTTTTACACTTCAGTAACGTTTCTCAGCAAAATGAGGTTGTTTTCATTTGAGTAATTATTCAACTTTTATTATTGTTCTTTGACATGATTTACAGCAATAATGTTTTGACAAACTCAAAGCCGCTGACAGACAAAGACAAAAAAAGAAACGTCAATGTCTTTAAGAGAATCTAATATAGGAGATCTCCACAGCAAATAGAGGCTAGAAATGACCAGAGCCAGGTTCGGCCTGCCACTGCCATCAATATCCTAGCAACCGTCTCCCAGGGGCTCTATAATCTCCCCCATCTAGCCAATTAACAAGATGGGAGGGTGTGAGAGGGAGGGGTCAGGGGAGCAGAGACGGAGATCTGGGCTTCATACTCCGGATGAAAAAAGGCTTGAGACTCACAGCTTCATCGTTTCCGCTCGACTCCCCGGCTATTTCCGTGGCACCCAGGTGGCATCTTTCTACTCCGTGTTCATTTCGGCTTCTTGATTTGATTAGGTGCAACGCCACTTGTCAGTCTGGTGGAAAAGGATAGCCTGCTGATCTCTGGCCACCTGCCTACCGCTAACCCGTTTCCAACTGTGCATTTGATACAAAAATAGAACAAAATAGGCTCGCTAGAGTGGTTAACACACCACAAACGCCTGCGACGGAGCGAGAAGGGGCCAAAGCTCAAGTTTCCTTAAATGCATGAGTTGACTGAGAGAGAAAGCTTCCTGCTAATGTTCACAGCAGGATTGTGGGATGCACCTTCATCTGGCAGAATCGTTCAGGTGCGCGCTGCATCAAATTCACCCCAGCTCCTTGAAAAAAAGGCCTTCATGTGCCACCCCTGTTTGACAGTATTTCACACCTCCTGTTAAAGGCAGACTTAACGGCAACGCTCTATACCCTGCAATTCTTCCTTTTTATCTCGCAGGGATTCTATTGCCGCTATTCCTCGACACATAGGATGCATGCAGCAGCTTCCCATGAATTATTCAAAGGTTTTCTTCTTAGTTGCAGAGTTGACATTGAGAAGGCGGTGTGTCATTTCTTCATCTATGGGATCCCCCCGAGGGGAGTGCACTACTGCTCACTGAAAGGTAGAGGGGCAGCCTCTTACACTAAACTTCCCTGTGCAAAACGCTGAGCGTCGGAACAAAAGGCTCCTATGCTGTACGCTACATTAAACATCATATACGTGCACACACATGCCGCATAGTAAACAGGCAGCCACATGAACACCAGCTGCACCAGGAAACCTCGTCTTTTTCCCTCAAATCAAGGCAGTCTGACTCATTCTGACAAGTGTGCCTAAACCTCTGTGGTATTATACGCTCACACCTCCACATGCGTAGGCATCCACACAAATTAGCACAAGCAAGAGGCTGCCGTCCTATGGGAGAGGCAGCTGTCAGTCTTTAGATCTATTCTTGGCTCTGAGCTTCTTCACACAACCAGGGGAGTGAGGGAGCCTGACAGCTTTTATAGTAATCAATCATTTGTCCCACGGCTGCTTCGCGATTTTATACGAGCGATGACAAAGAGAGACAAAAGGAACCCATTATTCGGGAGGTATCAAAGGCGAGATTTTTCGAAATTGGGATTCTGTCCATAACATGACAACATATAAATAGTCACATGCTTCACAATCCACAGCAGATACCAGGAAATATTGGCAACTCGACCACGAGAGTTTGCTAAAATATATCCCTCCTGCCCTTTCTCTATGTGCGACCCCCGCCCCCGCCGACATGTCACGCAATTATAGCTCAACATCCTAACAAGACCTCCCATAGGACCACTAGTAGGTGACGCTGTCAATTTGGTAGCTGGAAATGTCTCATTACTCTGCGGAGCACATGCAGCAGAAACTCCTCTCAACGCGCCACAGTTAACTCTGTGTGAACTGTCCTAACCCCCACCCCAAAAAAAAGTCATTATAAAAGAATAACCCAGGAGATGAGCAGACACCTACACCTGACCTCAGTCTACGGGATGAATACATTAGACTGTGTGTTTGTGCAGAACAGATGAGGAGGTCACTCTTGTCGCTGCACATCCTTTCTGCATGCAAAAGCATTGTTTTAAAAATGTACAGGTGTGCCTTTTCTTTATTGCATAAGTTCAAATCAAGCATCTGTTTGGATACATATTACCTATTTCACTTATGTGATGAATTCAAGCCAAGTGAAGTTAAATTTATTAGATTGGCAGGAAGACTTTTTTGCAAAGTAAACGAAAAACAATCAAAAACAACGGAGGTTTTGTGAATGCAACGTTGGAAAGCGTGATTATGAAAATTCAAAGGTTTCACCCTGATTTCACCTGCGTATTCTCTGTTTTCATCATGCTCGTCAGCGTGACACGAAGTGAAGGCGAGCATGAAGAGATCTAACAGAAGGCGGTGGGTCGATGTGGTGGTATGATCACAGTCTGCTCTGCTTTTGGCCTGCTGTGTGCATGCGTGTGTGTGTGTGTGTGTGTGTGTGTGTGTGTGTGTGTGTGTGTGTGTGTGTGTGTGTGTGTGTGTGTGTGTGTGTGTGTGTGTGTTTGAATGCGTGTGTGGCTGCTTTGGATCAAGCTTGGCTCCTATATCCATGTTCTCCGTCCAACACCTCCCACCTCCCTACTGCTGCCGAATCGGAGTCCAAGACGGATCCCCCGTAGGCCCTGAAAAAGTGGGCCTGCACCTCAATAACACCAGCAGCAAACTGGCCTAGAAGCGGTACTTTCTTAAACCCATACGAAGAGCTGACTGGTAAAACAAACAAAAACTAAAACAAAAAAAGCCTCGCTGTTACTTGAAATAACAACCTGACAGGCAGTACTTTTCCATCAATGTTGCCTCACCGGGGCTTTAATCAACCGAAACAAAAGAACGTAGCACTTTATTCCTTGAATTTTAATAAATTACACACTTTCAAAGCCTTATTGTTGCAGACAATTCTGTAATTTTATGCAAATGCAGTGTAACTTCATCAACAAAGTCTAGGAACATGTTATTGCCACCTTCCCACTCCTACGCCCCCATGATTTTGAACAACAATGGATTTGTGTAGGACATTCACATAATAGCATTCAACTTGGCCGGACTGTGGTGCTTTAGAACAAATAACAATACCAAACGGACGACGGGCAGAAAGTTACAATATTGCTCTCATTGAAGCACGCTCAGTTTTTCTCTTAAAGTATATTCACCACTTCCTTTGGGTGAACAAGTGTCAACCAGAAATGCATGTATGTAAATTAAGTGATTCTCTAATGTCTCAGTTAGAAAGAAAGGGAAAACTTTTCAGATATGTTCAACTTTGTGATTTAGATCCCAAAGACTGATGTGTTTAAAGCAGTGGTAGTGGCAGCAATGTCAGTAAGTTGGTCCACTACTTGATCCAGACTAAAATAAACAGACCACTATCAGATGGATACAAAAATAAAAAATAAATGACAGACATTCATGTTCCCCAGAGGATGAATTCTACTGACTTTGATTGTCCCATGACCTTTCCTGTAGCGTCACCATGAGGTTGAGATTTTTTCAGTGAAATGTCTTAACAATCATTGGATGGATTGCTATAAATTTGCTACAAATGATCTTGTTCCCATCGAGATAAATCATAGAAACTTTGGTGATCCACTGATTTTTAAGCTAGCGCAAAGTCAGTCGATACTTTGGTTGAAACCAGATTTCTGCAAAACTGATGACATTCCCATCACATCTTACTTAGCAAATGCTAACATGCTGAGCTAACTTGGTGAACATGGTAAAAATACCTGCTAAACATCAGTATTTATAGCTGTCACTGTGAGCATGTTAGCATGCTGATGTTAGCATATACTGTAGATCAAAGCTTGTGACATTATGTCTGGCTCAGTTATAAAGCTGAAATACTTGCATGAATTTGTAAAGTATTGTGATTTTGGGCATGGCAGTTTGATTGGCTCCCACTATCGCTGCTTGTAGCGTTGTGAAGGGGCGTGTTCGTTCGGATCAGGAAGACTGCTTGGTCCTCTGGAAGTGAAGAAGTTTTGGGTTGTATCTTCAGTATATCCTCACCTGATGTACCGGATGAAGGCGGTCATTGGAAGCTGTTTGGAAAAGGGCAGGCTCTTTGAAAGAATACTTGGACATCATCCCAAGCTACTTTATTGTTATATCAATTACTTTACATTTGATAATTCAGCTTGCTAGAAATCCTTTAATGCACATTTACAACATGAGGCATCAAAATCAACTACTCCGTTAAAGCTTTTTATTATTCTGACCTGTCAGTTTTGTAAAATGATATGTCAATTTTCTGAATCCCCCTTTTGGCATGACTCCTATTGACTCAGACAGTTGTTTTCCGTGGTACTATAGGTGATTGTTACCGGATTATGAGATGATTGTAATTGTATTGGTCTCTAATTCCAAGCTTTGTTGAAGCAGAAAAATGAAAATGTGACAGTCCCGACAAATGGCTTCATATGAACTGGTTGTCTGGGGACACACTGTGCTCGAATATCATCGTGTTTGAGCGTAACACCGAAATAATGAATAATGAAATTGCTGGTAGACTTTCTTAAAAGCAGCCTGTGTAAGCTTTTTTCTCTAACATTATCAGTCTCGAGTGCACGGTTATAATTAACATTGGTGTCATGTTCCACTGCATATCCCATGCGAGCTTATTCTTTTTGCCAAATTTCATTAGTATCTTATCTTGTTTCTTCATGCGACACCGTACCGGTTTTTATCTGAAAAATTCCAAATCAGCCAAAATCAAAGCATGAAGCCAAAAAACAATTGCTTTATTTGCACAGTTGTTTGCTTACAAGCATTTAAGCTCATGAAGACCACTAATTTCACCCTGATATATTGATGAAGAAGAACCTACATTCAGTACTTTTTAAATGAGCTGATACCTGGCGGTGTTCTCATTGTTGTTGTGATTTACTGTTTGTCCCCAGAGCTCATTTCAAACCTCTCGTTTTAGGAAAGGCGAGGCTGCTCAGTACCCCCCCCCCCCCCCAACTCCAGTATTGCTTTCCTATTGGATTGTGATGTAAAGCGTGATGCATTGTGGGAGGTGGTAATCTAATCCCAGACGCTGGCACTCCTGAGGGGTGGGAGATCTCGCCATGTGATTGGAAAATTTATCTTAATCAAGTGACAGCTACATCATCAACCTCCACACCTCCTCCTCCCCCCCAGGAGAAACACCTGCTCAGAACAACACATGCAGATACACTGCAGCCTACATGCACAGATACACAGGAAACAAAAAAAAACACCTGTAACAACAGGTGCCTCCCACACCAGTAATATGTAATATTAAACCCTGCGGCCTTGTTCCATTTCGCTTGTACCCTTTCCCGTTCTTGTAAATTCATTCACAGATTGTCACTTCTTTGGCGCCCCCCGTCAAGAAAATCCACACAGCGTGAGCTTAATCCACAAAATACAAAAGATTATCCAACTACTACACGCACGTTGCTGGATACTAGCGTCGGAAGGATTTGCAACAGCAGATGAGAAAATGTAGACACACAATTTAAATCAAAACACCTGCAAAGTATAATTCAGAAACCATGCAGCGTGCTGAAGTACCACTGTGAAATTGATGGTGAATATTAAAGGGTCAGCTCACCCAGATTACAATAAAAACACATTGGATTTTCTCACTCACCACTAATCCATTCATGGAGATACTTTTGGTTTTATTCATCCTCGTTTGGAGGTTTGTCTCTGATATTTCTGCTCCAATAGAGTGCTGAAGTGATGACATATTTTTGTTGTTCCTTTGACAAAGAGCCAATGGGTTTTTTTTTTCATTGGATTATGGATTAATGCAGAAAAAAACCACAGTTGGAAGCAAATGATTATGATGCTTACACGTTGTGTTCAGAAAGATAATCACAAATTAACACCACTATAACGAATTTTGAACGTGAATGCAATTAGCAGAAGTAAAAAGCTAATGTTGAGTTATAAACAAACTACAGAATGTGATTATACACAAGGCTGAGTGATGACATTAAGTAACTTTTTTACACATAAATGACACATAAACACAAGTTGGGTATTTACTCACGTATTTTATATTGAAGAAACAAATGAGGCAAAACTGATTAAGCTTGCGTTTACCAGAGACCTTATTGCAGTCATCTAACCAAAAAGACTTTGAGAGGAGTGAAAGCGCTGACTCATTTCTTAGTTGTAGGACTCAAACCTGCAGTTTCTATAGACAACTGTCACAGTTCTTCCTCCATACTGTCAGTAGCTCCATACTCCTTGTCACTCTGTCTCACTCACCTAATTGGCTCACTCTGTTCACCTGCCTGTCACTCTCTCTCAGTTCACTCCCAGTTCCACTCCCAGCTCACAGCCCAGTCCCCCCTCTCTCTCACCACACTCTCCCTCACTCACCTAATCAGCCTCATGCAGTGCACCTGTCTGTCACACCCACCTCATCAGCACAATCCCTCTCACCTGCTCACTCTGCTGCACCTACACCCTGCAGTATTTAAACCCCAGTCAGTCACACACTCGCTGCCAGATCGTTCACCGCATTCATGCCAGACCTTCCAGCAATTTCCCTTGCACTGATTTCCCGTTGCCGACCCTGCCTGTTTGGACTTCCCTGCCTTGCCTGTGCCCCGGTTAGCCGCCTTAGCCTTCTGTCCCCGACCATGAGGTTAGCCTCTGCTTCCTCTGGTTTCCGTCTGCCTGTTTCCCTGACGTCTTGGCGCGCTCCCGTTAGGAATATCCACTGTGAGTCATATCCTGCCTGTCTGTCTGCTGTGTGCTCAGCTTTCAATAAAGCTTCTGAAACTTACTAAGTTGTACTGCGTTTGGGTCCACACCACACCCGTGACAACAACAGAGTTGAATTGGAATTTTAGACTATTGATACATTTAGAAAAATCCAACAACAATGTCTCTTTCCAACAGCAGTGTACTTTTTTTCTCTGTCAGCAGTTTTCAGAGGCACTCTGAAAGTAGTTCCAATGAAATCTGTTGTCACATTGAGGTATTATGTGATGGATTATTCGGAGTAAACAGCAGCATTTTCTCTGGAAAGGCACAGAAAATGATAACTTTTTTAACAAAGATACTCGCACATCCAACTATCTCAGATGCAGGTGAGCTGGAAAGTATCACTTGAGTCTTTAGAAAAGAATATCCCACATTCTGTTATTGCTCAGCATCATAATCCATTGATCATCCAAACACATTTTTCTTACATCATTGATCTTAAATAGATAAAAATCAACTCACATTGTATGCACAGGTGTAGGAACAGTTAATATCCTGTGGCAGTGCCTCTCAGTAATCGACAGCGACACTTGTACAATCTGTCACATTGTGTTCCAAATATGAGAAAAAGAATCAGAAAACAAGTTCGACACCTAAACACATAATTAAGACCCTTTAACAGTTTATAAACAATGATGTCATACGTAAGTTTGTGCACGCAGTTTGGCAACAGAAGTACAGCGGAGTGAAAAATCTTGTCAAGCCACTTAGGGAAATATCACAAATGCAACCTAAACAAATTTACTTCCAGGAGACGTGTGCTATGAGAGGGTCGAATACATTAGAAGGAGGACCGATATTTAGTTAATGCATGAATTTGTTGGAAAAACCTAGTGTGTAAAGTTACACCAGTGAAAAATGACGAGCATACAAGTCACTAGACTCTTCTATCGTCAGTGGTCAGAACGTCAAATACCATCACATAAGTTTAATAGCTTGCAGCCGTAGAGGCCTAAGGTGTTTCGATGTTTCTTTCCACCCTTTCAATTCCACCCTTTCAAATTGTCAGCGTGAGAACCAAACAAACCTCTCAGTCAAAATAACATCTAAAAGGACTTTTTTTTTGCAGCCTAACAGCATGACAGATCATTCAAACCTAACCATCTGATTGTACGCAATCAAGCTTTTTGTAACATCCGTAGCCTTTCTTGTTATGTTTCTGTCCCCGAATAACTGCAAGCAGTCTTATAAATATTGTACGTTTGTGAGCTGGAGATGAAATACCACACCCCGACTGGAAGAATATCATCTTCTGGGAAAGCAAGCATCCCTGCTGTGAGTACATCTCATTCTTCCTCTGGTTTTCTTGCTCACAAGAAAATAAACGTCTTGAACAGTTTGTGTCACTGCTCTTGTAGAAAGCTGCCAGTGCAGCATTGTCTCACAGACCCGAGGCTTTCATCCACAGGGCGAAGTCACTGAGCCTCTGACGCTCCCTCTGTGGCACTGAAACCCCTCCAAACCGACCCCCCTCTTGCCAGACCACCACACCCCTTTAGGGTAGACCTCCAGCGGTCTGTCAGCTCAGATTTGAGTCAACAAGTCCACATAAAATCAGACATGTGAGTCCGCTCAGTGGACGCTGTTGGAAGGCTGCGGTTGTGCCGGACAGCTCTCGGGGGTGATTGTGTTTTTTTTAATGTTTGTATCACTTCCCTGCACTACAAGAGATTTCATTTCTTGGCAAATAAAGATAAAACACTTCGCCGCGGTGCACACACACACATTTATTTCTACTTTGACAGTGATGAGTTTGGCCACTGTTATTTGGTCTGTTTTCCCCTTCGGTGTCTCTACTTTAAATGCAGAGGGTAGTTCTCCCTGCCACAGCCTTTAAAAGTATTGTTTGGGGACTTCATTGTTCTCTTTTTTTTCTCCACTATAACCTTCAGCTTCTGTTCGAGAACACATTAAGATGATATGACGAAAAAATAACATGCCACTACTGTGTCAAACCAACATCAGCTATCAGATTTGTATGCATTTTTAAGCATCTAAAGTGTGAATCGTGATAGAAGCAATTTGTATTTCAGTCCTGTATGCAGACGTTTACTCCAAATGGAACAAGACAGCTCTTGCCAGTCATGCTATCTGTCATAATAGCGTCAATGATTTCCTGTGTACCACCAGGAGTTTTTAGAAGAAAAAAATAATACTCCCTCATTAGTGAGACTGCCTTTCTTGACAAACACCAGAGCTGTTGCTGCTGAGGGGGGTTTGGACCAAATTTCCTTTAAACAAACGTTGCATGTTGAGTACAGCAGCACAGCATGGGGATCTGTCCTGTTTATTTACTAAAGACCAGCGTTGAGTTGTGGCTTCAGCTCACCGGTAGCTGGATCGATCTGAGAACTGTTGAGTATATATTTTTAAATCCTTTTTTTTCATAGTTGATTGTTGTTCTATTGATATCTGTCATGTCAGAAGATGCAACCATTGGGAGATGTTGCTTTTTTACCTACTCTTCAAGTTTAAAAGTATTGTTTTCTTGGCGGCTGATGGGTCAAAACCAACCTTATAAAACTATTGTTAAAACCTAAATAAAATACAGCAAAACTAAATAAAAAAAAATTACACAATTAAGTGAAAACAAATGACGACCAAACAACACACAACCATCAATGGATCAATTAACAAATCAAACAATGTGTGCACTTTGGGCCGGCAATGATGTTATATATTTAATGTATCATGCAGCTCAGGATCCGAGGCATTATGACCATATTGAATTACTCCACACCTTATATCTTAATGCCAAGGTAGGAGATAGTGTGTCCTTAATGTAGAAAGTAGAGCTGTGGAGGTCGATATAGTGGATTGGCTTTAGCACATCTGACTTCCTGTCAGATCTGCAATTAAATTGCCTTTTTTATGTAATTTAACTATTACCACCATTACTAAGGACACTGTAGTTGCCATGTACAGATATTGTAGGAAGTGAGATGATCCATTTGTGTGGATCTGCCAATTATCTTCTTAAAAAAATCAGAAAAAGGTGGAAAAAAATCCCATCACAATATCCTAAAGTACAACGTGACTTCATCAAATGTCTTGTTTTCATCAGACCAAATTTACTTTTTTTTAAATAAAATAACTCATTGGGTAAAAGTTCAACCTGGCCCCAACTTCCTGTGTTGGTGTGTCTTAGTGACTGATGGGGACATCAACGTTTTAAATTGGTCCGGTATTGAAGGAGAACGCTGCAGACCATAACCTCTAAACGGGCGGGAATGGAATCGTCCGGGGCAACGCCTCACCTTCAATGTACGTCCAACAAAAGTGCTTGTTTTTGCCACTGACAGGCTCAGATTGTTATAATAAGTTTCTGACGACATTATGGAAAGAACCCTACGGGTAAGTAAAACGTTTTTCTTACCTTTCGCTTGATCCGTTCTGTTTGTTATTCTGTCATGTGAGTTGTTGTCCGGAATACATCGATGGAAACGTGAGTGAGAGTTGGAGAGAGGATTGTCGATGACAGAAAGAGTAGCTTAGTGTTATCCAAAATATTTTTCAATGTCATGGCTAATTATTTAGATGATTTACACAATTGGGATGCAACGTGAGATTTCAGAACGAGACTTCTCTTTGAGCGAGACTTAATAATTGACGGTGAGGAGTTACCGAGCGACTTCATACGACCCCGTTGAGCGGCTACAGCGCTCTCTCTCAATACTGGACCAATTTCAAAAAATCTCTTAGACACCAAACATGGGGAAATAGGGTCAAGAATAAGTACTGGACAAAAAATGCTATACTACAAATAGTTGCAGATAAATTTTTCTTTCGATCGACTAACGGCTTAATCATCTAATTGTTGCAACTATAATTACGAATCAGATTGCAATTTAAAAGTTAGTTATTGAAGGTTTTGTTTTACATTTGAGGTTTTGAGGTTCAGGTTTTGGAGAGTAAATCAGTTTGATTATTTTACATTTGATTTTCCACACATTCACAATATTGTGATACATCAATACAATGATATGATATAGAATATTAGTATAGAGATACTGATATCCTTCAGCAGAACTAAGTGTAATAAATCCTATTGCCCTTGATTTAACTGCACCTTAATTTGTTTTCTTAAAAGTATGAGTTATATCTATTCTTATTCTTTCAACTCTGCAGGGGCTACTGTATGTAAATTACTGTGTGTTTTTAAAGTTTGTTTTAGGCACAGGAGAATAAAGATTTGTTTTACCTCAGAGGGATGTGTACAGTAATGATCGCCAAACTTTTTCTGCTGTGCAGCTTTTTGAAGCTATTTTTACCCACAGTAAAGGCCACGTAGTCGATGAGGTCCTTGTTAACACTGTTTAGAGAGACTCGTCATCATCCGTCTGATTCGGCTCAGCGGGTGATAATGATTGATGGATCCATTGATCACCTTGTACTTTTGCTTCACAGTAATTAACCAAAACAGCTAGAAAACAAAATACAGACAGGCAACTCAATTAGTCCCAATCAGGTGGGAATGTGTGAGATGGCACTGCAGGTTAAACACCAGGCTGAAGGTTTGGTACTCAGCAGCTGGTCTTCTGCATCGAGCCACATCATGTTTTATTTTTGATTTAAAACAGGCTTCTCCTTAACATTTGTTTCACACTCCATATTCGAAAATGGGTGACAAAAATTTAGACAGCAATTACCAGCAAGTTATAGCATTGACAGCCTGTTACACATATTAAAAGCTTCGGTACAGTATGGATAATGAAGTAGTGGCTCAGAGGTAGAGCGTGTCGTCTTCCAATCAGGGGATCAGCGTCTCGATGTGTCGATGTGTCCTTGGGCAAGACAAACTGCTCCCGTATGGCTGTGTGGGTGTGAATGCTTAAATGGTCCTGATGGACAGGTGGCACCTTGCATGGTAGCCTCTGTCATCAGTGTATGAATGGGTGTGAATGGGTGAATGAACATGTGGTGTTAAAGTTCAGAAGACTAGAAATGCGCTATACAAGTAAGTCCATTTACCATCCATTGAAGTATCTTCTGAAACTTTCAGTAAAGTAGGGCGAAAGAGCAGAGGGCACCTCCCTATGAAAGACTGATGTCTCCAAGATGTTTGTTGTTGTTTTGTTTGCTCTCAGTGAATGTCAAGGTTGCATGGTTTGTTTTGGAGGGAAATCAGTCGTTTTTACTGGAGCATGTATGCGCAGCGATGCGTTACTGTCATTGTTGTTCTGCTCTTTTGCTCTCCATGTCTGTTTGCATGTTTTCATGAAAGTGTGCAAAAAAGGGGAAGTTATGGAGCTGCTGCTGAGTTTTACAGTATCTGTTAAGCTTTTCATGCAAGATCTCTACACAAACCACTGCTTTTTGACTTCTGTTTTGGACAGTGACAGTTCAAACTGTGAGGCATCATTTGACTTCAGACACTTTTAAGACACTTCCGGGCTGCAGGTCTTTCACTCTGGCTCGGTGCCCGGTCCTCATCCTTTGACTTTGAGAATTTGGAGTATTTTCTTTGATGTTCCCAATTGCGATATCGTCGCTGCTGAGCATGTTGGGTTTTTTTTTAGCACTGGAGCGCATTCTCTCTCTCTAATTTATCTCATCACTCCTCAATCCTCTGGGGGTGTCACATGGGGGGATATGAACTGACATACACAGCCTTTCTGTAAACAACAGAACAACAAGCTAGTCTCTTCTGGTCCAGCTTCAATTCCAGCTGCTTAGAAATTTAATGATGATGTGTTTCTTCACTTAAATGTCAATTGTGTACTAAAAAGTCTGGAACTGCTGAAGACACGCTTAATTTGACTGTTGAAGCCTCATACTGTGGAATTGATCTCCCCTCTCTTACATTGGAACATCATTAGAATAGAGGAATGATTCCAGCAACCATTAACTCTGTTAATGTACATATGTGCATGTGAGTTTTGATTTAAGACAGACGCAAGAAAATATGAAACGATCCATCAAATCTGAAAGATGAGCTTTCTGGTGCACCGGGTTTCCCGTCCAGCATCGTTTAGCTTTAGCTTGATTGAAGATGTAGCGCTTAAGTAGTTTCATGTGAGTGCATCAATATCAAGATTAATCCATTGCTATTAAATTAGCTTCAAAGTATTCAACGGAGAGAAGCAGGAATGAGGGCTAAAACCAAGAAATGAGTCGGCATTTTCTTCCATCTGCTACCTCGTTGCAAAGTCAATGATTGTTTATTTTTTATGTGTTTTTGGTTAATGCCCAAAATAAGGTCTGTGGTTAACAGACGCTTCAGAGATTGTCACAATTTATTAATAAAATACATGAGAAAACGTCAGTACCCATTCGTGAATTTTGAAGCTTTTACGTGTCGGTTGCGGTTGCTAACAAGCGGCTAAATGAGACATTAGCAACTGTAGCTTAACCTTAGCTTTTCAATTCTTGCTTTTGATTTAAGCTTAAAGAAAATAAAGTGGTGTTCATTCCTGAAGACTGAGACTATAAATCGCATACACGTTTGTTTGCCACAGAGTTCATTTTCTGCAATAATCCCAAATCCAATGACAAAACCTCATTGGCTCTCTGTCGAGGGAACCAGTGAGTTGCTTACTTCCTGGTCGCCCTACAAAAGGATGGCATCCCTGCAACACTTTCATGGAGAAATGCACTTTAAAGAACATAAGCTCAGATGCTACATTCAGTTACTGTTGCTATTATGAAGCTGTAATGTGAAGCAAACTGAAAGAAGCAAAAGTCAAAATGGAGACGACTATTTAACTCCGTGTGACTTGTCGGAATGTGACGAACACAGAGCCATCAAAGAAGCTCCTTCAAGCCATGCAGGCACAATCACGGTATTACAGCTAATGAAATTTAGATCAAGTGTGAGCGGAGAGCCTTAGTCAATGTGGCTTAGCGCCGCACAGCCCTGGGCAGCGATCGCACTGAATGCAGGCCGGGGTTAACAATCATCCGTGAATGCTAAGCTGCTCAAAGTGTTCCTTCTGATGTTAAGTATTAGCCTCTGGTCTTGTTCCTTTCTCCTTTTGCTCTTTTGCTCTTTTTCCTCGCTAACCCTCCCCGATGCATACTGCAGCCCATTAAAACCGAAAAGGCTAATGTCCATCTGTTGCTAAATAGTGATCTTTTGACCGTTCCCCCCATGAGGGATAGCATGATGTGAAAGGCGTCGCTTTCTTTCTGGGAGCAGCATTTATAGCCGGCTGTGTTCTCTAACACAAATAAAAACAAAGCACTGTTGGCCTTCGCCTCATGCACACCAGATTTGTTTTGTAGCTCTGGGCAAAACAAAATTCATTGCCGAGCTTAATGTGACTCAACATGGCAAGTTTAATGTGGTAATACTTGGTTCTGCCAAAGGCTATGCAAACGTACAATTATCACATTGTAGTCCGTATGATTTATTCACTCTAAACTACACTCAGAAACTCAGTTTGAAGTTTTCTTAATAACTCAAACAGCAGGGGCAGAGTAGTTTACAAACACTGGTTTGGGCTTTTAAAACTAACAAGGGTTACATAATGAAACTGACTTCTTGCTGTGTTGCTTTGGAACTGATGGATCAATTTCCAGGCCCATTTGCATGAGATTTAAAAACACCAGTCACGTTTCTTTTAATCATAAAACGAGCTCCACCAGAGCGTTTTAGCTGATTTTACCAAGCGGGAAATCCTATCGAAACACAGAAAGGAGGTTTGTTTATGTGCGGCCATAATCCATAAAATAAATATAGTCAAGCATAAAATCAAACCTCTGTAAAATCATCTATGCTGAGATTTAATCTGACAAGTTGACTGTGCTCATTCTCGTTTACAGGAACTGTGTGGGAGAATGAATCCTTAGAGGCCGGAGGCTAACACAATATATACATTAACTCGCTTTTTCACTTCCGACTGCTGCTTCCTATCACTCTGCATCATAAAGAAACACTGACAATACACCGTACTAACGGTGCACTCACCCTGAAGTGCTTTAAGAAAACTTCATTTTACTCATTGTGGAAAAACTAGCTTCTTTTTTTTAAGACCTTTTCTCATAATTGACTGATCCGAAGTGCCAGCCAGACAGTCGAGATGATCCCGTTATGAACCCCGAACCGGACCGAGAGAAAGGTCCTGTCTTTGAGCGCGAGATGCTGCCGATCTGAGAAATAATAAACAAACAGCAGCAGCAGCAGCAGCAGAGAGACAGAGCGACACAGTGACCCATTCATTAGTGGAGCTGACCCTGCAGGGACAAAGAAGCTGTTCATTAAATAGACACTCGAGGCCCAGTCAGAGATCAGGCTCTCACCTCCACTGTGAGGGTAGAGCACTCCACACACATATATATAATGTGCTAGGGCCTGTTGAGGGCTCCATGGGGGCCACAAGTAAAACAAAGAAGAGCTAATTATATTATTAAGTTAGCTTAAATAGCCTGAAGAACTGTCCTTTTCTCTTAGGCGAACTTTCAGGACTTTTTTTTATCTTCATTCCCTGGTTTCAAAGTCAACGAGAACTTTTAAAAGAAAGAAAAATGTATTTTGTAATCGCAGTTAAGGTTGCTCATTAAAGAAGTAAAGCAAGAGTTACAGTACATTGTGACTCAACCATTGGGTTCTATAATGACAGGACAATGATTATAATCACATTATATATTTATTTAATTAATAATACAGTTTGAAGGTTTGCTCATGATTCATGCAATCAGTTTGAATAGTTTATAGAATACTTTACTTATCAGCACATTTATTTAGCATGTTCCTCCTCAGTCAGAACAGATCATCTGGCCAATACCCTCATCTCTCCTTACAGTAGGGGTGTAAAAAACTATAATTGATACACTTGAGCAGTGCGGTATTATGTGTTGTGATATTGTATTGATTCTCACAATCACATTTTTAATGAATAGTCCACATGCAAAGATTAACTCAGTCAATACTTTATTTAATTTGCAAAGATAAGCTCCCTCTCAAAGTAGTTCTATGATGGTGGATGTTACAGCGACAGTGAGATCCCACTGTTCTGCTTGCACAAGAAGTAAACTTTTGTTTTCATAGATTTCATGCATAAGATTGTGTGTTTTTATACTATGACATTTTTCCTAAAATTGTATTTTTATAGAAATCGCAATTATATCACCACCATGTATCATGACAAATAGCTTATCGCTGGATTCTTGCCAATACAGAGCCCTAATCCTACTAAGCTTTGGTGACAAACAGCACGAACACATCTTAATTAAAGACATACATGACCTTTTAGATTTTAAAATTAAATTTTTTGAACCAAATATTCTGAAAAAAAAAGGTATTAAGTTGAGCATAAAACTTTCAGCAACAAGTTTCCAACTTGCAAAGATTTTCTGTATTTAGTTGTGTTGTTACTCAATTTTAAGACTATCTAGTTCATGTGTACTGAAAGAGTTATGCTGCGTTTAAATGCGACGCCATGATATTCTACCAATGACAATGATTTCTCAATTTGAGATATATATGACAAAGTGTTTGGATCACAGCTGTGGTTTTCTCCACTAATGACAAGTCACAACATCACATAAATGATGACGGCATACATTATTTTTCGATCTGCAGTGAACAAAAAGTTTTTTTTTTGAAGTAACAGTGGAGAGAAATACTCGATAATCAAGTACGACATGTTTTTATTTTGGACCCACATGGTTGGATAATAAGGGTGCATCATGGACACAAAATATAGTGCCTTCTTTTTTGGAAAGATTAGTTTTAGTTAGTTTTTGTGTTTCTCCATACAGTATTTATTTGGCTAAGTAATGTTTGCTTACCTCGCTCACTTTTGATTGAGTTTTGCGAAGCGTTGATGCAAACAGGCTGCCAAGAATGCAAAGTCTCCAGAGGTAACAGTGAATCAGCTAAAACAATAAACAGACCGAGAAGAGATGTTTTCGTTGCCAAATGATAAAACTACATTTACATTTAGATTGCACAGGTCTGAGCTCTATATATTCATGCAGTCC
Source organism: Anoplopoma fimbria (assembly GCF_027596085.1). Classification (NCBI taxonomy): domain Eukaryota; kingdom Metazoa; phylum Chordata; class Actinopteri; order Perciformes; family Anoplopomatidae; genus Anoplopoma; species Anoplopoma fimbria. The sequence goes on along the minus strand of NC_072468.1, from coordinate 24,215,670 downwards.
ATATCGAATAGGATACTCTAGATTTATGTTTGTTCATTTGTCTTCTACATTTGATTTGTCTTTAGAAAACAATAGATGTTATAGTGGAACTGGATCTCCATCTAAATCAAATCAGCTTTTAATGAAAATTGGTTTGATTACAGTCATTACACCTTCCATTTGATGATATTATTACTTAATATATTTATACCACAAAATACTAAAAAATATGTGCAATACTATAATTATTTTGTATGTATATATAATATTTTGAGTTATTGTGGTTTTAAAAAAAAACAACCAATCTTTTACTTATTTAATATTCTTTCCTGTTTTATTACTTTTATTACTTATTTACTTATTTATAACACTTTTTTTTTTTTTTTACTATGTCTCTTGTTTCCACTATCCTCTATGCTGCTGTAATCCTGTAAATTTCCCCGCTGCGGGACAAATAAAGGATGATCCTATCTTATCTTATTTCTAAAGAGACCTGATTCAGTACAGTAGAGGGACAGTTATTGATAAATTCAGTGAAAACTTTCTGCTAAATGTGAGAAATGGAGCTGAAGCATGCAGTTTGTTTACAGAATGTCTAATGGTGCTGTCAGACTGCATGCAATATTGAAAAAGTTAGCTGTAGGCTACCAGGGCTACACATTGATTTACATCCAGAGAAGAAAGAACCGAGTTTCAATGTGAGGCACAAAACATGCAAACAGCTGCAACGATCTGACAACACAGAACACGTCATAGAGGATTTTAGAAACAGGATGAGATACGGAACATCAAGAGTCCTTAGACCAGGCAGGTTGAAAACAGCCGAGCCTTTTTTTGATCTTTGCTTCATGAGAACCTGTTATATTCCACATCCTGAGCTGGAGGAGTGTTGAGTGTGAGAGAGCAGAGCCAGATGAAAGTCTCAGAGAAGATAACTTCTATCTGGGAATGGATTAGATTTGGGTGGGAGGTATTTTATTTTGGTACTGGAGAACCTGTCTTGATTCTGCTGCATTTTAGATTCTGAATCAGCGTTTTCTTTTTTTTCTCCCTCTGCCTCAAAACTCTATATCAGCTCTGAAGATAACATTCGCTGTCTTTATCAGTCTGCAATGTGAAGGCAAAGCTTCCAAGACGTCCCCTTTCTTTTTCTTTCTTTCTATTATTGGATTAGAAATAAACATCACATAGATTTTATGGACTCACACAAGCACCTGAGAGGATTCGTCTGGGGATTACTAATGTAGTTCACCCTCTGAATCTTTAATCCGAAATGCCAGAGCTTCTTAAAACTAGTAGCGTGATGTGATCTGGAGCTAAAGATGCCCATTACACCACATTGATTAGGTGTGTTGATACCGTGCGGAGTAAACCAACCCTTGAGGCTCCTGTGAACGCGGCGTCATGTTGACTGGAGATGGATCCTGTCAGCTGTATCAGCAGCTGGGATCAGAGAGAAAGGCAACAAGCATCAGAGGCAATCATTGGCCGGAAATGTGCTTCTGATTTTCTGCCAGGAGTGATTTTTAAACTGCATGGACGTGGGTCAACATGAGCTGCCTTCACACCGGCTGCCCACAAAAGGGTCCAATCAGCCCAAGGCCTCATGCTGATATCATCAATTACCTAGGACTTAAATGTGAGGTGAAAAGTGAAGCTGCCCAATTAGTTTGATTTCTTCTCCCTACCAGTACGAAGAACCTCTGGATTACGTACTGCGAGTGCAGGTACCTTGCTTTAATTGGTGTTTTTCAACTTGCTTAGAGGACCAGCTGAGTTGGGATGATTGGGTTAAAACTGTTTTCACGCTGTTTGCTAAGTTTTCTAAATGGAGAGAAACAAAAATTAGGCCCCTTCGCTCTCTGTTTTATTCCTTACAAGCTTAAATGTCATGAAGTAGTGTGTGTCGATCCTAGTGTGAGCAAGCTCTCCTTTGGTTCTAAGCACAATGTTGTATTTATAGCACCTAGGAAACTTAATTGAGCAGAGCGGCTATATATTTTTTGGGGCTGTCTAGTGTTCCTCCCAGAGAGGTTAAAGATAAGGACAGGTACCTAAAGGAGCAGTACATTAACGCCTTGTTAGGTTGATAGGGTTGTCGATGAATAAGGCAATAAATGAGGACGATGCTATAAACAGACGACCATTTCAGCTGTTGGATAAAAGAAAAAGCTGGTGTTTCAGTGAATCTAATGAAAAGACCAGAACTAACATCGTATTAGTTAAATACTTTCTGATTCCATCAGGGAGTCATTAGGATCCCATTGGTCCCTAACAAAGATTTAATACTCTAATAACAAATTATAGAGTTTTAATGTTTAAAAAGGCTGCGTAATTACCCCTAAAATAAAAAGCTGGGCACTCTAGTTTTTAGCTAATCTTGCTCAAACTGAAGTACATAGTGCTTTTGTTGGGGACTACTTTCAGTTGCGGATTAATACACATTTGATGCGATAGTGCAAGTTATGAAGTGCTCATGTTAATTGCAGTGAAGGAACATGTGTGCAACAGTGTGGCTCGTTGATTTGTTTTTCAATTAATTTTTGACAACACAACGGAATAATCTACAATAGTCTTTATATATATACACACCATACTTCTTAGTGGGATCAATTTCTTTGTTGGGTTTGTTCTCTGAACAGGTTAAGTGGACTGTAAATGCAAAAGAAATAGAATATCTCCAGCCTTATCCTTTAAAGCTACTCTAAAAAACACTATTCTTAAACCTAGTAGTTCTCTTCACTACCTCAGGCCTGTTCTAGGACTGTTTCCTGGATCTCTACTGCAGTTAGTAAGAGAGACTAAGGAGAGGCTATGCCAGAGACTTGTGTACAGACAAATATGTTTATTGATGTTTGTGGCACTTCCTGCTGGTTGCCAACACAGTTTGATAAATGCCACCGATAGATTACTAATGGCACTTCTAAACTGGCTTTCAGACACTTTCCTTTCATCGCCAATAATCTGCTCTGGTACTCGTTGTATTCGCTCTGACTGTTACTACCTTGCACCAAGAATTGACCCACAACAAGGTGACGTATTGTTTTTTATTGAATGTGACATATTTTTAGCTCCGCTGTGGGCTGCCAACAGCTTTTCAGCACATTCTACATGGAGGACCACATTAGAGGAGTCGGTGAATTTTACTGTGTCATCCTTGAAGATGCATTATATGCTTCTCCTCTGATGACAAGCCGGAGTAAACTGTCTGTCTTTCCTTCAGCATTAGAAGGTTTGACGGGTTTGACTAATTGATGCTTGCATAATGTGGATTTCTGTTTTACAGAAGAGTTTTGAAATGGCATCAGTGAGTGTTACTAATGCAGCTACAGGATGTTTTTATAATTAGACACATCCAATCACAGCCTGTGCAATTATGTCTTGTTTTATTATGACAGCTGTGGCTTATACTTATGTCATACGTACTTACGTCTGTATGAGCGGAACTTTCTTGTGAACGCCCACTTGGACTGAAAGATGAATTGATTAGAATTTGGTTCTCAAAGGTCACTGTGACTTCACAAAACTGGTTTCTGGCTCAATCACTCAATAATTCATGTCTTGATACGGCAATTTAACCCAAATGACTTGTAAGATAAAATGTCAAGACATTTTGGAGGGACATGGATGTAAACTGCAACTTGACTTGTTGACGGGGGAGTAAAACTTCAGGGCGTTAATTCTAGTTTTATTAAACAATCCATTACCAACAGTACACCTTAATGCAGTCTCTCTAAATGTACCCAATTTGAGAAGCATCATTATTCCGATTTCCAACCAAAACAATAAGAACTAATATATTTTGTCTTTTTTCTGAGCTGTATCATGATTGTTTTTTGTTATATGATGAAGTCATTTCAGTTTAGAGGTTTTTTACGGTTCACCAGACGGTACTTAAAGCTTTACTATTTGATATTTTTCATTTTGTAACTTTTCCCTGGTTCATTTTGTTCCCCAGGTCCATGGGGGAGATGTATGGGCAGCGACTGTGGCCCAGGAGGCAGCCAAAGCCGGGCAGTCTGGTGTGCCCATGTGGACGGCTGGACGACGCTACACACCAACTGTGACCAGGGCCAGCGTCCTTCCAACCAGAGGAACTGCTTCCGCGTGTGTGACTGGCACAAGGACCTTTACGACTGGAGACTGGGTGCCTGGAATGTGTGCGTGCCAGTTTCGGCGAGGACCTTATGGGCCTCTCGGCCGTTCACATGCAGCGGAGGCGAGGGGGGCATTCAGACCCGGGAGGTGGGCTGCATACTCAAATCGGACGCGTCCCCAGCAGAGGATGCCATCTGTGAGTACTTTGAGCCCAAGCCACGCCTGGAGCAGGCGTGTTTGATCCCTTGCCCTCAGGATTGTGTGCTTTCCGAGTATTCTCCATGGACGTCCTGCTCCAAAACCTGTGGAACGGGCCTCAGGAACCGGGTCCGCAGTGTCCTGGTTCCTCCACTTTATGGGGGCGCGGTTTGTCTCAACCTAACCGAGTTCCAGTCCTGTAAACCGGGGCCGTGCACAGGTCCAGAGGGCATGTACAGTCTCAGGGTTGGACCGTGGAGCCCGTGCACCCTCCAGCAGACTCGGACAGAACGCCAGGCTAAGCGCAGGAAAGGAAAAGGCCAGGGGCTCAGGGATCGAGTCGGGGTCAAAGATCCAGAGACCAGGGAGCTAATCCAGAAGAAACGGAACAGGAACCGCCTCAACCGGCAAGAGAGTCCGTTCTGGGACATCCAGGTGGGCTACCAGACCCGGGACGTGACCTGCATACACAGGAACGGCAGCACCGTGGCACGCAAGTGAGTGGCAACATTTTTAATGTGACATAAAGTTAATTCGATTTTTTTTCTTCTCTCAGCACTTTTCTATGGCCTTTCAATTTTTTTTGCCAAGGCCATGAAGAAACCTTCATTTCAAAATAAGGCAATTATCTTGCAGGCAATTAGCAGAGGAAATGCATTTATTCAATCTATATCTGTCTCATTTCATGAAATTGTGTATTTAATGTCAACATTTCTATCCCTTTATTTATTTTTTCAGCACTTAGACTGCTGTACCTTTGACATTTAGTTGTCCTCAAGCCAGTTGCATTTCTAACATGATGCCAAATTCGTCCTCCTGAAAGTTTTTCTTCTCGCTGTCGTTTGGTGACGCGTAGCGGAGGATGTTTATCGGCTGTGTGTTTGTCACCGCCACGCTGTCAGAGCAACGAAGCACAATTTACCGCCGTGTATTTGACGTCAACCTCGGTTGGATGGAAGTGGCAAAGCAACTCTTCTTGGTGACATGAGATCAATCCCAGTCACGACTATGTGTGTTACTTTTCAAAATCATTTCCTGACTTTTGATTCTTGGGTTTCAAATAGATGTGTGATGATGTGTTAGATGAAATTTGATATGTTAAAAGAATTGTCACTCAAGTGTCACTCAAAATGACTTGCTAAGACATGAAGTCAAACTGCTGCAGAAAATCTTTAAAATACATAATAATGGGAAGCTTTGTTTTCTGTATTTATAAGGTTAAGGTTACAACTTCTAGAGAAGTTAAAGGGTCAGTTTGCCCAAATCACATTATTAAAAACAAGTTTCCTTACATCCCCAGACATGCAGAAAATATCAGTTTAATTTCCAAAAGTGTGTGCATGGACGATGCTATGGGTCAGTGAAAGAAAGTGTTTTCTCTGATTTAAGGGTCTAATTTGTGATGTGAAGCTGCAAAGATGTAGGAAAGGAAAATGCCTCAAAAGAAGCAGCCAAGGCAGAATGAGTCATACAACTACTATACTACAAGAACAAAAAAATCAAACAGTATCAAAGTAGGTCATTGATTTAGACCCTCAGTGGGCACTATTATCCAAAATGAGAAATTATACGAGCGTCAGTTAACCCATGTCTGATCTAGCCTCTGACCCTGACATTATTATTACTGCGAACTACAAAGTCACACTCTCTGACTGAAAATGAGAAACATCAAATAGCTCTCGCTTCTCATTTCTCAGCGAATGTTTCTGCCTTAAATGTGCATCAAACCTTTTTACTTACAAGAAATGAATCTGCCATCAACCTAAAAAAACCTTACACAGATGTCAGACAAATATATATTTAAGTTTATCGGTGTTATCACTCGTTAACCAATCATTTGACTCCACCTTAACTTTAAAAAAAAAAAAAGGAAGTTTGAGCTCCTGAAAGATACTCTTTTTATTCCATCTGGTACAATTTTTAAATGCTGTGTTTACAAAAAGCTTAGAAATCTATATCTGTTGATGACATAATTAAACTAAAAACCATCAAGTGGTATTCAGTAATTTCTGTTTCCTGTCACAACAATTATTGCTGTTATTCATAATAACCCTCTGATGTCTGTATCAGATGGCTGTAAGGTAATTAGAGAATCCTCCAAAGAGCTATTTCTGTGGATCTATTATCTCGTTTACTGTTCCTCGACTGACAGAAACTTAAAATGTCACCGTTCTTCTCCAGGAATCTAGATTTGGGGCTTTCACGAGGTCTCTGATCTCCAGGAAAGAATCAGTGACAATGTCAGTAAAGCACATGCGACCGTATGCGTGAGATTTGATCAATTATGTACCAAAATCTATTCATTAATGCTTTGTTGGCGCGGAGCTCTCAGTAGTGACTGGGGTTCAAGTATTTCAAAGGAAACGTGAAAACAACTCACATGCCCTTAGGAGCATAAATATTAATCCTTGACTTGTTTATTTTCTTGTCCTGAAATATTAATAGTTGTTTTTCCCACTTTTGGAAAAAGTGGAACACACTTCCCAGTGAAGTGATAACCCAGTCGTTTCCTAGCCAGACGCTCTCTCTTAACATCTCTCTCTCTTCATTTCTAATTTTGTTTGATGAACATCTGTCATTGAGCCTTTACTTTCTCCATCGTCCTCCACTCGTCACAAGCAGGGGCCACTTCCTCATAACTCTGCTTACATCAGGACCTTTTCAATTGTATTGCTGTGCTACATTACATCACTGCATTTAATGGTCCCACATGGTGCTCTAATTTTATTTCACCTTTTCCTCTTAGACGTTTTTTATGATATAGAAAAAATGGGCTCTGAAATCACTTGACCCACATTGAATTATGTTTTTAGACCAATTCATCGTCTGTTTTCGATGGAGTTCAAGTAATGAGCTCACAAGTGTTAATATATATGGAAAATTGCAAAAGACCTACAGGCTTAAAAATGAGCATTTTTCCTGACATCATTTTACTTATTTAAATAGGGAATGACTGTGTCCTCATTCTGTCTGAATGACTGAGATGAAGAAATAATGACTCCTTTTTCCATGACTTTGAAATCCCCACCAAAATGCTCGGGCATGCACACACAACAAACGGAAAAAAAGACTCAAAGGATCCAGTTGCAGCGTAAAAATTGGGTCATTGGCTGCATTAAGGGGCTTTTTTTTTTTTTTTAAAACACAAGAAGAAGCGTGAGACAGGAAGTCCAGCCATCGCCCTCGGTGCGTCACGTTCACTGCTCAAATTCATTATTGTATTTGCAAAACAACGCCGGTGCACCAAGAGTGTTTGGCAGAAAACAAGATTTTCCACAGTGTCGCTTCACTACCGCTTCAAAGATTGCAGAGGTGTTTTAATCTGCAAAGACACAGGAGTTTAAAGAAAGAGAGAGAGAGAGGGAAAAACAAAACATACTCATACATTTCCTCATTTGTACCAAAAGTCTGATTTGCTGGAGGTGAAGTGTGGTGGCAACGTCTAAATGAGAGGTTTCTAAATGAAGCAGGGCTGTAATTAGCACTAATAGCTCGTCAGCTGCAACGCCCCGAGGGGAAAGACATCCAGACTGAGAAGCAGAGAGCAGTCGACTTTAGTTAGAACAAATTTCTAATGATTCGGAGGGAGCCCAAGGAGAGGACGAGTTATTCATTACATCTAAATGTCATTTAGATGATCAAAAGATGTGTGTGAGCGATTGATCAGAGGTTGTTTTGGTTGTCTCAAGACTTAAACACACATCATCCCACACGGAGACTGTTTAACTCCTAATGTGAGTGACTGTTTTATGCACAGTGTGTGTGCTGACGGCACCAGTCAAGGGCAGAGGGGTTAAAGCGAAGCCACCACCACAGCAGGCGTCAAGCGTAGCTGCAAGGCACCGAGAGGTAACCGAGAGATTCCACGTCGCTGTAATGAGCCGTCAATAAGCCTCATGCTGCATCAGACTGTTTACCATGAAGATGCTCTGCGACCAGCCGGTAACAGAGAATAACAAAACAGATGAAAAAAGATCTACTTTTGGAGACTTTGTAATAAGCTCTCTGTTTGAATTTGATTCTCAAGCTCAGGTTTGTCACTTAGTGGAGGCCGATCTACAGAAAGTGATTTATCATGAGAGATAAATGTTCACATTTGCTGCTTTTCTCTGTTTTATATTGTCTTTTTTTGTTGTTTTGTTGAGTCCTAAACAGTATGAGGGATGAACTTTATCACTGTAACAAAAAATTGGGGAATGTTGTTTCATGTTGGGAAATACACTTATTATGTTTCTTGCCGAGAGTTGGATGAGAAGATGGATACCTCTCTGATACCTGTACGCCAAATACTAACTCTACAGCCCAGCGGCCGATTAGCTTAGCTTAGCATAAAGACTGGAAGCAGGGGGAAACAGCTAGCTCGTCTCAATCCAAAGATCCAATTATTTATCTACCAGCACTTCCATAGCTCAACTTTATAACTCGCTGTATCATGTTTGTTAAATCGTTTATGAAAGAAACAGTTTCAAAACAATAACTTAAGTGTCTACCAGAGGTTATGGACCTGACTTTTATGGTTTGGAGCAGTGACTTCCTGGAGACTCAGGCTTTGTTTAATATATACAATATACCATTATGAGACTTCCTCTCTTTATCCCCCAGCCTGTGCACAGCGAGGGAGCTGCCGCTGACCGTCCAGTCCTGCGTCCTCCCAACGGACTGCCAGATGACGGACTGGGCCGAGTGGGGGCCCTGCTCCAAGACCTGCGTGGCCCCCGCGTCCCCCATTGGCAACCGCACTCGGAGCAGACAGGTGGTCCAGTTCCCCGTGGGCGAGGGGGCGGAGTGCACGCCGCTGGAGGAGTCTGAGGCGTGTGAACCTCAGGGGGAAGGTGTGCCGCCCTGCTCCACGTGAGTTCCAGGCGCTCGTGCTTCACGGGGGGGTTACAATTGCATGTTGGGTTGTGATGATACCTCCCTCTTTGGTCACTGCGTTGGTAAGACCCCGCTTCAGCACCGAGCACTCTGCAGGGATTCATTCTGTGCTCCAATAAAGCTCAAGAAAAAAAATACAGGAGACGTATTCAACCTGACTGAGGCTGCACACACTTCCTGTTGGGTTCCCTTTACTCATATCACCCAGCTAATTTGTTCTCCTGGGTGGCCCGTATGTGTGTATATGTGTGTGTGTGTGTGTGTGTGTGTGTGTGTGTGTGTGTGTGTGTGTGTGTGTGTGTAGGAGGCAGCATATGGAGATAGATTAGTATAAGTGCTTGGGCTGGTGCCAGACACAAAGTAGAGACAAATGGAGGGAGACTGCAGGAATATCTTAGTCCCACATACTCTCACACACACACAAAGAGTCAAGCTGTAAACTCACAGCTGGCCTCTATTCCTTCAGTTTTTGTCTTCACATAACTATTGCCAAAATAGTTATTCATACTCTCATCCTGGAGAGTGGTTGTTTTTTGGGGGTTTTTTTTGGATACGTTTCTTTTCTTCTTTAGAAATCAACATCACAACATTTTTGGAGTCTTAGTCCACGGACACTTCTTACTGTCTCGTCACATAATGACATAATTACCAGCTGTGGTGACAAGCCTCTAGATTGTAATAATGGAAGAAATAACTATCATTATATAGACACATTTTTTGTCACTTATTTCTCTGAAAACCTAGTATGTTTTCAAACACCAACGTGCTCTTATGTCTGGTGAATAAATGCCTAAACTGGTGGTAAACATCCCCTAAAGTACTTGCATACTGTACATACTCTACTTTAAAAAACTTAAAAGTGCAGCTCACCATGTTTTCAGAAAAAAAAAACCCACAAACTTAATTGGTTGTAACTTTACTTCTCATCTTTAATGTCTGCAACACTTTAAGTGTTTTGTACTTTGACACGACGCTACACCCACGCAGAACATCCGTGTCCTCTTCCTCTGCAGCTACACCTGGAGGAGCACGGAGTGGAGCGACTGCCGGGTGGACTCGTTGCTAAGCCAACAGGACCGTCGGCGTGGCAACCTGACGGGGCTCTGTGGGGGAGGCCTGCAGACCAGGGAAGTTTATTGTGTCCAGGCCAACGCTGAGCTTCTAAAGTACCTCGACGACCTCAGAGAAAAAGAAAAAGGTAGAAAAAACAAAAGTACTGTGGCATTAACACTCGGATACACAGAAACCCTGAGAGGCCAGTGAAAGAAGAAGTCGTTCCATTTTCTAAGCCTGATCTTATTGTTTTCTCTCCTGTGTTTATGACTTGAGAGCAGATGATTCATGTGTTCAGGCTTTGAGTGCACCCATCTGACTTTTCCAGTCCCGATACTGATTCCTGGGCTTTGAGTTCCAGCCGACACAGAGTACCAATCCGGTACCAGTGTGTTTAATTAATAAGCTGTATGCCTCACTCTGTGGGCGTGACTGGGATCATTCTTTTCTGTATAAGGCTACAAAGATTCCTAACTTTGTAAAGCAAAATGTTATAAATCATCACATAGAAATGAAATTGTTATTTATTATTAAAGTAATAAACCAGCGGATTCGACAAAGAAAAATCTGAAATAAAACCTTTTTAGTGCAGCAACAAATTGGGCAAAACTTTAGCAGGAATTAAAATTCTCATATAGTATCAGATCCACCTGTTGTAGTCAGTATCGGTCCGATATCAGATGTCAGTGTCAGTGCATCCTTACTTTGGGCCTCGACTTAATATGATGCCACACATCTATTAGTGTGCTGTGTGTTCAGTTTGAACAGACAATTATAATTAGCATAAGTCTGCACCATACTGACCCTTAGCACAGTTTAAAAGCCCCTGAAAACCTTAGATCTCTAGTATTTTTTCTATTTCGCTTGCTTTTCTATATTTAAGGGTTAACAGGTTAGAACAACAATATATATTTTTGATTAATTCTTTCACTGAATATATTTTTTCATATTCGTAATTTTTATTTTTAAGGAGGAATCAGCATGCAGTAGTAGAGCAAAAACTTATTTAACTAAACCAGTTAAAGAAGTAATTAAAGCAGGTTTTCCATCGCTTTAAAATGCTGCTGTTCAATTTGGAATAACAAATGAAAAGATGTCTAATCCTCCACTGCTGTCTGCCTGTTTTTCCAGGTGTTTTCATTTCTGTCTCTTGTTTTTTGTCCCCTGCTTCCCCCTTTATCTCCACCGTCATCTGTGGTTTTTCCATCATTAATGTGTTCAGGAAGTCCCTTTTCTGTCACTGGCACAATTGAATTCAAGTTAGAATTGATCTTAAGAGGCTGTCAACCGTCTTCCTTCAATACTGGAACCAAAGTCAACACCACGGCAGCATACGTCACATCTTACAGCCTGAAACAAAAGAGTTGAACTCTCAAGTGTAACTCAAATAAATGTGATCAAACACTGTTACATGACAACTTACATCCCCCAACCCCTCGCACAGTGTGTATTATAAAAGCTGCAGTCCCTTTGTGGATTTAAAGCTGATAATTGCACGTCAAATACTTGAAACAGACGTGAGCCCACATGTTGACTCATGTCCAAATATAAAGTAACATACCATAAGATAAGATAAGATAAGATAAGATAAGATAAGATAAGATAAGATAATCCTTTATTAGTCCCACAGCGGGGAAATTTGCAGGCTTACAACAGCATAGAGTAAAGTGCACACAAGAGACATAGTAGAAGAAGACGATAAAAATAAAAAATGAAAAATAAAAAATAAAATAAAACAAGTATTATAAATAAGCAATAAAAAAACAGTAGAAAAAACAACAATAACTGAAATATTATATTTACAGACAGAGAAAAAAAAAACTATTTTAACTTTTTTAACTATTATTGCACAGTGTAATGTGTAATGTATTGCACAGGTTTTTATTGTCATGTTATTATTGTCATGTGTCATGTGGTCTGCTGGGAGCAGAGTTGGTTGGACCTGCGGTACCTCTCCTTCTATTGCATTTGCATTAACCGTCACCAGTGTAGCATGTTCCTTTTTTTATCCTCTTTCTTCAAAATATCCCTCTGTGGATACATTGTCAGCTTCAAGTTTCCTCTTTGAACATTGAAACAGCCTTCAAACCCGCTGCCATTCTCTGCTTTCAAACCGGACCGGGAGTCATTAAGGACAAGGATTTGTCTGCTCATGTTTCCTGCTGTGGCTTCTTGTCACCGGTCACAAGTGCAGAAGCCTCCATTTCTGACACTTGTCAAGCCAGCTTAGAGTCAAAGCTGCACTCCTAAAGCGGCCGTTAAACACATTAGTCGAGGCCGGGCTTATGGAGAAGGTGAGAAGTCTGGTCGCCACTTTGCTTCCAACGTGGAGGGGATGCTCCTCTCACATAAAGTAAAGAGCTTGAACTGCAGTCAATCCATTATGGTGGTGTTAAGTGTAACTGGTGGATGTGTGGAGATATCAGCCGATCAGACTGAGATGTCATTTTGTTTTTACCTCATTATTCAGTCCGACATTATGTTCATGTTTGGCTCTTTTGCTCTGAACATCCACTATAAATAACTAGCAGGGCACTTGGAGAGCTTAGACATCCGCCAAGGTAGTCCCCATAAGTTAAAAATAATGCTTAAATCCCCTCCGAGACTTGGATCTGCTCCAAAATGTTATGTTTTTTTCCTTGGCCCATGCTACACCTTTCCACCAAAGTCCATGAAAATCGGGCCAGTAGTTTTCTAAAACATAACCTCTTTTACAGAAGTAACAATAATAATAACTTTATCATTATAAAACTTTTCAAAAACAATGTTCCTAAGTTCCTTACCGGAAAAAAGCAGTTAAAAACTATTGAAAATTGAAGATGTAAATAATGAAATTATGTAAAATGATTATTGAAACAAATACAAATATATAAACATGCATTTTAAACAGCTGACCAAAGTATCTGTCCTGTTGATGTACTTTCCAGCCAACACACAGAAGCTGCAGCAGCTCTTTTTATGTGCAATTTAACAATTATTATGTTAAATTGTGAGGAAACTATATAGATTCAAGAGTCCTTTCTGGCTGTCGTCTTATCATTTTAGTTGTATTGATCTGAGGAGGCTGTCTACCGTCTCCTATCAATACTGTAACGAAAGTCAACACCACCGCTGAATCCGTCAAATCTTACAGCACCACACAGCAGGGACGGAAACAAATCAGTTAAACTCTCAAGAGTCACTCAAATAAATTTGATCAAGCGGTGTTGCATGAAAACTGACATCTTCCATCCTCTCACACAGTGTATACAATAAGAGCTGCAGTCCCTTTATGGGTTTGCAGCAGATAATTGCATGTCAAGTACTTACTGTGTTGGTCTAATACAATTTTCTGAAATTATTTTCTGAAATTTATTCAGCACAGGAAGGTGACATTATCAATCTTAATCCTACTAGCAAAGCTGTTCAGTTGTTTTCCCCAACAAGGGATATAGCCGTCAATTAGCACAGCACCAGAACAATTTCAATGTCTGATCAATTCAGCTGTTTGGAAAAAAGGCTACACAGCTAGTGCAAAGGATCACTGTGGCATTATGTGTGAAACTAAAGGTCTAACTAAACTAAAAGATCTGGAAAAAACATTACATTAAATAATGTATTTGTCCAGATATTTTAACCTGCTAGTATCTCATGATCCAGGGTTAGGTGCTCTTGAAAAACACATACATATACATAACTTACATGCAATGTATTATTACCTAACACTTACACCCAGTGATTCCCATGTCTGACTGTTGTGTAACTAACTGAGCAAACTGACAAAGCGAACGTTAGCTTGCCAATATATGATCCGTTTAGACTGAAGAGTATCAAAGGCAATATATTTAATATGTTTAATAACCATGTAAAATGGGAAAATGGAAATTATATATCAGAAAAATAACACAATGCTAATATCATTAAACTAAAAACATGTCCAGACATTGTCGGCTAGTTTGGCATAATTTGATTCACTCTAAAGTGAATGAATACTACTAACACATATTACAGAGTATTACCAGATTCACAAAGTATTTTGAGGTAAATTTAATAAATGGTATTCCTCCCTGAAACCATCTGATTAAACATCTCTACTAGCCCAAACATGTGTTAAGAGTCAGTGCAACCGAGTAAATTACAAGTTTGAAATTAGCCAGTAGTTACAAAGATTCAGGAAGGACCATACATAAAAACTTGAGAATGAATTTATTTGATAGCTGTTGCAACTTGGTCCATTTTTAGTCATGCAGCTGGAAACTGCCTTTGAGCTGAATCACTGCTGTGTTACATCAGCCCAAAAGAACATGCTCACTCCCAACTCATCAAATTCTCACGCTTCGCTCAGTGGCCTTACACTTCAAACTATGACACTGAATCTTCAGTTCTGGACGTGGCAGGGACATCGTGTCAGTTTGGTCAGCCTCCTCTTATTACATCAATAATGTCTTTTCAAAATAAACCTCTGTGTTCACAGGAAACTTACAGTTTTACATGCAAACAGTATCTTTTCAAAATAAACTTTGGACGTAGGTTTTTTTTAGGCAACAAAACTACTTGGTAAGGCTTAGGAATAGATTGTGGTTCGGGTTACAATAAATATATTTGTTATGAGACTGGCGTGAAGTCCTGAAGTTACATAACAGGTACGATAAAATATATCAACGTTGACTTGATTTTACGTGGACACGAACAGAGGTCTGCTGGGTGAAAGTCCTATGTTTGTCTGACCCATCACTCTCCCCTCCAGCCCTTTATATGCTGACTTACCAGCTCTTTCAGTTGCGCTAATGTCTAATAATTACGGCAATAGGTTTACATTGAAATTATTTGAAAGCCCGGTGCTTCCCTTTTTGTACTAAAACATTGTTGCTCAATGTTTGAATTGATCTACAATCCTTTGATTCTCTGTGTATCAGCACAAAATGAAGTAATCTGGTACGTAGCCAAGATATAATCCAAAGAAAGACACTAGTCACACAAAACATATTGAATAATATAAGAATAAATGTTTTGTGTGTACTTAATCAGATTGTATGTGCTTCATAAGTTCTTTAGCGTGCATAGGACTAGTGAGAGCATACAGATCATGTACCTGAGCTATTAAACATGTTTAGGCTCCTATAACCTCTAAAACGCCGTTAAAGATTCATCTATACAAGCACGTAGAGAGCGCTGTCGCCAGGTTACTGCTGTGCAGAAATGTGCGTGACTTGTGTGTATAAGTGTCTGCACAGACACACACCGCACACACACACACACACATCCACAAAGTTCTTATCTTCTTGGCGCAGGATTCCTTTCCCCTCTGTTGGGGGGGTTAATCTCCCAGCATGCCACTGAGTCGGAGAGGCAGACTATGGCTTAGTGAAGTTTTAATGCAGCCCGCGCTCTCTTTCTCCCGTCTCTCATTACTAAATATCACCATGCAAAAGGGGGTACGGAGATACCCTCAGGCCGAGATCTGGAACCAGTTTACCATCTCCTAAAACCTTAACCTTAATCTTTACAGGGGAGGAACGCCAATCTGATTCTAGATCAGTATCACAGCCTGAGCAACATCATACGGCACTACCTCAGCTAAGGCGGTGTAAGTTTGGGGTTCTGCTCAGCTGCATATGGATCCCTAAAGCACTCCTCCTAACCCGGTGGGAGTTGACATTTTGGTCAACTTTCCCAGTATTTGACAAGAAGATTGACTTAAAAGCCCCTTTAAAGGTGCATTAAAACTGAGTGTATCAGGAGGGGTTTCAATGAAATTCTCAAGTTCATACTGTCATCGCAGGTTAGAACAATGTCTTTTGAACTTTAATCACAGTGCGGAGCAGAGAAGTGACAGAATATTTGAAAGGTTATGAATATTCTTTTATTTTACAATGCACTTTCTTTCTGGGAGTTTGACAAGAAAAATGTATGTCTATCTCATGTGTGTGGTTAGCCTAGCTTAGCATTAAAGCTTCCATGAAATTGAAATAAAGTTTCACATATGTAATGCGATGGTCGTCACCTATTCGCCCCTGTCTGGCCCAACAATGACAAAAAAATGGTTATAGAGAGTTTCTTATCGGTAAACTTAGAGTTTGTCATGTTGAGCTAGTAGCTACAGTCCATCTGAAAATTGGTGCTCTATTGGCTACCTTAAATGTTAATCAAAATCTGCAAATCTCTCCCTGGATTACTGTTCTTAACAGGAAACAGATATATGTGCGGAACATGGGAACTTAAAGAGATAGCTCTGTTAGAAGTTGAAAAGAATGTCATCTATTTAGGTGTCAAAATTGGTTTATCAAGAGAAATGTAAAGACAATGATTTCTAACATCTTTTATAGTTATTTCTTGATTAACAAAGGTTTATTCGTTTATACGTGCACCTGGTGTTTCTATGTAGAGTCTCCAGCTGCAGTGTGGGTTGCCAGATTTGGGACTTTGTTGCTCATAAAACCACACACTGATGTTTTACCTCTAACTGATGGATAGTAATCAAACATCTAAATGAGTGAAATAAAGAGCTGTTTTGTTGGCTGTATTTTGAACACAGGAAGGCTATCGGTTTTCTCTTTCCTCTTATGTTTTTTAATCTTTAATCTTAATCTGTTAACTGTTCCTTTCAATGCCTGAAGGGGCCTCACTTACATCTGTCACTTTGATTAAAACAACTGTAATCAGATCACTTTTGATCCCTCGACACCAACATCTCCACCCTGATGAAATGGCATCCTCTCCAAGCATCCATGTGGCATATGATCAGTAACCAAGAGTCAGAATCAACAAACCACAGAAAATCTTATGTTCAGACCAAAGATAATAAAATAACTCTTCTGAATGGTAAAGTCTGTGATATCCGATGCTCCAGCTCTGTTGCATTATTCCTCTCCGTCTCCTGTGTGCGGTTTCCCATCACCGTCTGTGTTTGTTTGATAGTGCCCCCCCACCCCCCGGTGTGTGCGTAGCTAATAGCTCTATCTCCTGTAATTGCAGCGGGTCAGACCCAAAGACAGCAGAAGCCTAGTGTCCCTCCTCTCCTCTCCATCAGCTTCCAGATTACAGGTAGGTGGTGTTAGTCACGCTGATAACGAAGCTCCAGACGCTCCGTTTGCTTTATGCCTCCCAGCTCTCTCTCTCTCTCTCTCTCTCTTTTACTTTCCTTTTACCGGTTCTCATTGTCAGTCTCCTCTCCTCTATCCTTGTTTCCTCTCCTCTATCCGTCCTTCTTGTCTCCTCCTCCTCTACCTTTGGAATTGTTCTTCTTTCTTTCCCTCTCCTCTTCCCCTGTTGCCTCTCCTCTGCTAATCTCTCCTCTCCTATCCTCTACACTTGTTTCCTCTCCTCCTCTCTCCTTGTTTCTTCTCCTCTCCTCATTTCTACTCACTTATGCTGTATTCTTGTTTCCTCTTCAACTTCTCACCATCACTCCTTCCTTCTCTCCTCTCCTCTCCTCCTTGTCTCTTCTCCTCCTCTCATCTCCTCCTCCTCTCCTCTTTGTTCCCTCTCATCTCCTTTCCTAACCTCTTTCGTTATCTCCTCTCCTCTCCGCTACTCATGCTTCTTTTCCTTTCCTCTTTCTGTCCTTCATTTCTTGCCTTATTTGTCCAGTCCTCTCCTATCCCCTCTTTCCTCCATCCTTTCTACTCCCTTCTATCTGTGTTTCCTCTTCTCTATCCTTTCTCCACTTCTAATGTATCCTCCCCTGTCCTATCTCCTTGTTTATTCTCCTCTCCTCCCCTCTCTCCTTGTTGCTTCTCCTCTTATCTCCTCCCTCCTCCTCATTTCTGCTCACCTATCCTGTATTCTTGTTTCCTCTCCTTCTCCCTCTCCTCTATCTTCTTCCTTTTTTTAAATTATCCTCTATCGTGGTTTCCTCTTATCTATCCTTGTTCCCTTTCCTCTACTTATGTATCTCTCCTTGTTTCATCACCTCCTCTCCTCTCCTTTATCCTCCTCTGTCCTCATTTCATCTTCTCTATCCTTGTTCCCTTTCCTCTTCTAATGTGTCCTCTCCTATCCTCTCTCCTTGTTTCATCACCTCCTTTCTTGTCTCTTCTCATTTCTGTTCACCTCTCATCTATTCTTGTTCCGTGTTTTCCTTCTTTCTCCTTCCTTCCTTTCATCTCCTAACCTCTATCCCTGTCACCTCTCATCTCCTCTCTCCTTGTTTCTTCTCATCTCCTCTCCTCTCCTAACCTATTTCCTTCTCTCCCTTCTTTCCTCCATCCATCCTTTTTGTATTCCTCTCCTCTCTTCTCTCCTCATACCTCCACTACTGTCCTCTCTTCTCCACCTTTCCTCTCCTCTATCCTTGTTTCTTCTTCTCTCCTCATTTAAACTCTCTTCTATTCTTCTTTCCTAACCTCTCCTCTCATTCCCGCTCTTCTCTTATCTCTTTACAACATTAAAAATGATCACAAATGAAAAAGAAAACATGTAATAAATATAATAATCATTCAAATATTGATTTTAACAACACTTTGAAGGGTTTTTTTAACACTCTGATGCTTTGGATTTATGATGACGTTAATTGTACACAACGCTACAACCCATTTTAACAAAGTTACAAGCCCATGCTGCTCTTTATTCAGACTGCTCAGTATTGCTGCCAAATCCAACAAGGGGACAAGTAGTATTACAACAAAGTTCTGTATTCTCACATAAAAATCTGGGCAGAAGAGTTGAAGCTTTGTTCCCCCACGAACAGAATATGGATGGTGAGAAGCTGCAGACAGTATGAGGGATTTCTTCCATCGTGTCACTTCAGCACAATAGAAAAAATGAACTCACTGGAGAGCACACTGTAAAATAGAGAAGCAAGGATAAAGAGAGGTTTTTTTCTCTCTCCACTCTGTTGGTCCTCAATTTTGTATTCCCAAATGGATTGATGTTAAGAGATTGAAGTCAGTGTAGTTCACCAATAAGTCGAGGATTAACGGTGGCTCAGCAAACTCAGTATTTGACTTTTGCTGTATTTGTAGGAGGAATTAGCCTTTTTTGCATTTCAAAAGCTCCACTTGCCTTCTTCCCCCTGTACAGTTCTGAGGGAATTATGATTCAGCTCTCCTGACTACGTGAGACTTTAAGCTCTCAGCTTTCTCGTAGGAAGAGTTTAAATACTGAAACATCAGGTTCAACACTTTTTGTGAATCACTGAATATCCTCCATAAAAAAAAAATATATATATATTTGAAATGTATGACTTAATATTACACTTTATAGAGAAAAGTCTTTTAAACTGAGATGTCTTTGTAACTGTCATGCCACCACTGACGGATGTCTTAAGACTGAGCATCACTTTAACACAAAAAGGGAATTTCCTTTTTTTTGTGATATATCAAACAGATCAGAAAGCCTAAAAGCTAAAGCAAGTAAAAAAAAATCCATTTTCTAAGTCTGATCTAAATAGTTTTCTCTTGTGTTTATGACTGAAGAACAAGTGAAGAAAGGTTTTGCCTTTCATCTGTGAGAACAGGTGGAAAAACAAATGTCAGGATCATTTATAATTTATATGATTTATAAGTGTTTTGATTGCTTCTGCCACAAGAGGCTGAAGTGCACCACCACCCCTTGTTCTTAAAAAGGACTAAAAGCATTCATGTTTTCTTCCAGGTGAGTAAGAATTTCTCCATGCACTCCAAACAAAAGCTAGTGTGTTAGCAAGTCCTGTTAGTTTACTGTTTCTTTTGGCTAGCAGAGGATTATAATGGAAGCTAATCTGCTGCTAGGGAAAACATGATTTTTGTGCTAGTGGTGCACTTCAGCCTCTTTTGCTGAAATGAGTATAACAACAAGAAACACACACTTTCTTTTCCATCTGTTTCTACTTATTGAAAAATTACGTAACTTAGAAAACATTATCCTGGCAAAAAAAGAAAAGGTCACCCGTTCTTAAACCACAAACCAACACAGGTTGGTTTAGATCCGACTTAAAATGGACTCCAGAATATATGTTCTCAGCCTGTCTCAGGGCTTCCTTAGATGCAGCAGCAGAGCACTGCAGTATCATGAGCTGACTAGAATATGAAACCAAGACCACACACTTTAGAGTAGTTGATATAATATATATAACTGTAAAAATAGGACTCAAAATATCTCCTATATTTTTGATCATTTTGTTCCAACATTTTTCAGTGGAGGTTCAGGAGTTTAATTATTCTTTTTGGAGATTTCTCCTTTTGAAAAACAACTCTTGAAATGACTGTTGGCATGAAAAAAAAAAGTCAAGCTTTTTTGTATCAGCTGCCCGTAAAAAAAAGTCCCACTGAAATGAAATGTTTTTGCATTTTTAATGATTTTTATTCAGTTTTATACCAGTCATCCATTAGTATTTAATATGCATATTAAAATGTAATCTGATTCACGTGCACGGCTGTATACTGTTGCTTTTATGTGTGTGTGAGTAGGTGTGAAAAGGTTTAGAAGAAACCGAGGTGGAAAAATAACAATGTTGTGGTTTTATGGGGGTTTTGTGTGAGACTATTTGTTATTATTATTTACTATTATGTACCCCCTAGCGTCAAAGGTACTGGTAGGCAAAATACATTTTACTTTCGGACAGAGCCAGGCTAGCTGTTCCCAGATGTTTCCAGTCTTTATGCTAAGCTAAGCTAACCGGCTATTTAAGGTACAGACATGAGAGTGGTATCTATCTTCTCATCCAGCTCCAGCAGAGAAAGGGAATATGAGTTATTTCTGCATAACGTTGACTGCTTAAAATCAGACAGAACTGAAAGAATGAGTCAAAAAAAGCACAATTTCCCACATTTCCAAAAATGTTGAGTTTTTCCCATAAGGCCACAGTTTGGTATTGGAACCGAGCAGGAGCTCCATTCACTTTCTCTGTCCTCACATTCCCCGTCAATCTCCACCTTCGAGTATCAAAAGCTCTGGGAGATACGGTAGCACCACTTTGAAATGACACTGACACCGGCATCCATATTTTATGTGCATGCATAAATGCATAAACTCTGCATCTTCAGAAAACTCCACACATCAAATTTATTTATCGTGGCACGGTTGGGCAGACATGCAGAAATGTTTTCTGCACAGTTGTCACAGAGCTGGGCGATAGCATCTCTCCATTTTATTTCTACAAACTACCTCGGTGGGAGTTCAGCCAGGCGTGCATTCACCAGTTGCATCATGGAACGGGGCTTTTTAAAATCCTAGCACGACTCAGGGGGAAAAAAAAAAGGTGCCAAATTACACCTCATCAGACATGAGCAAAGACACTGCCACTGTTCCCGTGAACCCTTTTTATGTTGCTGCATCCTCTCTCCTGTCTGCAGTGCGAGTCGGTGGGCAGAGATCCACAACTTTTTATGTTGCTCGCAAGGCGCCGCGCAAGATAATCTTTGCTAATTTATCATTCTGACACGCTAACAGGGAGGTGATAAACAAAACAAAGGCATAATAGTGTCTACTTCACAGGCATATTTTGCTTTTTCTTTCCCCACTGTGGTTCTCATCTGCTCTCTATTGGGACTCTCATGCCGGGAATAAAAGTAAATAAGCATTTTTCTGTGTCCCTTTAGATTGTAATGCTGGTAAAACTCCCTCACATAAAGACAAACCAGAATAGAATCAAAGAAAAGCAGATTCCTTATTTTATCCGCTGCTTATTCTGTTTTGCTTCTTTTGATCATGTTTGCAGCCTCCCGCCCGGTGGAGAACAGGCTGTGCAGGGGTCCGATCCCCAACAGGTCCCAGCTGTGCCAGATCCCCTGTCCCATCGACTGTGAGGTGTCGCCCTGGGGTGCCTGGGGGCCGTGCACCTTCGAGAACTGTGATGACCAGGCAGCAAAGAAAGGTACGAAGACACGGTCGCTATAGATGTTTGTTATGATTCATCTTTACGTATCTCAGGCCAAATGAAATGTTTGATGTGTTTCATGATGATAAACTCACCCACACATCCTTTATCTCTATTCATTTTTTTTTTTTTTTTGCCACTAAAGTGAAGATAATAAACATGTTACGAATAAACAATTTCATTATCTGTCATATTCTCTTCCATCTGGCATTGTGATAAATAGCAACAGTTTTACTCTGTGATGAACAACAATGACCTTTTCTTTTCATTCCTTGCTTTTTTTTTTTTCAGTCACTATACCAATGCAGTATAATTACTGTGTAAATATAATATATTAAAGCATTATTACTTTAATTTACTTTATCTAGACGCTCTCTGCTGCCGTAACCAGAAAAACTATGATTGTATAATATTCAGTACTTTGTTTTTACAGAGTAGTAAACGCTCCATCCAATACTTTATATTAGCTAGAGAACTGTATAAACATAATTCTTGAGTCTGAAAGCATTCATGAACCTGGAGTCCTTATTATATATTTACTAAATAATATGATCATTTGTATTAATAGTTAATGATTAAATGTCTCTAGTAGTAGCAGGACATCTTCTTTAAAAATGCATAGGAGCGTAACATTACTGTGAGTTGTACTGCAGCCACTTTAGAATTCATTTTTAAGTATAAAAATCTACCTTTTTTATATCAGTGTGTAAAATTTTAATGTAACCTTACTCATAAATCTGGTGCAATATATGCGAAGGAGCAATCGAGTGATCAATGTTGTGTACACAGAAGCTCGTAAAAGATGTCACTTGTGACTTCTGCCTGACTTGATTCATCGGTCACATTATGCATTATGCATTATGACACTTGGTACTAGAACAAGATGGGCTGGGGTGAGATTCATGGCAGACTCCAGCTCGGTCCGTGTGGGGAAATCATCAAGGTTTTCCTCCTCATTAGTGTTAATGAGCTGTCTCAACAAGGCAGCCATCAAACCAAGCCGAGCTAATCATCAACATCCATCACCGGTGGTTTAGGAAGTACTCTGATCCTTTAATTGAGTAAAAGTACCAATGTCATGGTTTAAAATTACTCCATTACAAGTCAAATTCAATTCAATATTCAATATCATCTTCAGTACAAGTACAGAAAGTGACATTATGAGACTGTTCATACTGATGCATCAATGTGTAAGCAGCGTTTTACTGCTGGAGCTCCTCGACCTGGAGCTACAGTAGTTTAAACTTTACTTTATATACAGTTAGGTAGTTTAGCCCAGTGGTTCTACAGAGCAAGTCATAGAACCCCAACAACCCGAGTTCGATTCCAGCTTTGGGACTTTTGTTGAATGCCACACCCCCATATCTCTCTCCCATTCTAACAAAGGCGTAATGCCACAAAAATATATATTCTTTTTTTTTTTATTATGATTTTGTAGTGGTTTACAATGTTAGCACTTCAACTGAAGAGTCATTTCCCCTCTAAAAAATGGTTCAGAGAGTTTAAATAATCCATTACTCTCTCTCTCTCTCTCTCTCATATATATATATATATACATAACTTTATATACAGTTAAGTCCAGTGGTTCCAAAGGGCCACAAGTTAAATTAAATGAGGGGTCATTAAATGAATAATGGAGGAGAAACGAATGATGAAAGTTCTGCTACACAAATTTATATCGTATAATTTGACCTCTTTGAATCATCTGAGACGTTCAGAAGAAGAAATTACTCTTTAGTTTAGACCTGCTATCATAGACATCTGTGACATGAGTCTATACTAGAAAGAATTTTGTTTTGTTTTCAAGTAATTTGTCACAAGCCAAAATAGCTGGAAACCATTGATTTCATTTGTAACCACAGATAACGTGTTCATGTAAAATATAAGATAATCCAACGTTTAAAACCTTAAACACAAAAGTAACTTGTGGCTTAAGCTGTCAAACAAACTTAGAGGAAAATAGAGGAGTAGAACTTTAAATGACTTCTTGAGTAAACAACTAGTTACTTTCCACTGACGTCAGTCCACACGGGAGAAAGTGTTCTGTAAATATATCGTTTACATATTTGATGTGATTCTAAATTTAGAGCAGTTTTGATGCTTACTCCTGAAGACCAACTTTGTTCTCTTTGCAGGTTTCAAACTGAGGAAGCGTCAGATTACCAACGAGCCGACCGGAGGGCCCGGAAACTGCCCCCACCTGGTGGAGGCGGTGCCGTGTGACGAGCCCAGTTGTTACGAGTGGGAGCTGGTCGGCCTCGATCCATGTCTCCCTGACGACCAGAAACCGTGCGGCCCCGGCGCTCAGCTCCCACAGATCCAGTGTGTCAACAGCATCGGTGAGAGGGGGGAGGGGGGAGGATTCAGTCTCGGTGTTCACAAGGCCTCGATATGGAGCAGATTCCTACGTGCTGCCTGCTCGTCCTTAAGAGAGGGTGGTGCTTTTTGACCCGTTTGCAATGAGAAGTCCAGGTCTGACCTTGTGGAGCAAAATGCTATATATCTCAAGTTCACCCCTCCGCTGACCCTCCTACTCTCACTGTGCACTCCCTACGTGAGGAGATTACCACGACTGGACTCCATTCAGCAACTTTGTGAGGAGTTTCCTCCAGACTCCTCTCCCTTTATTCCTTCCCCCCCCCCCGTTCAACCTCTCCCACTTTAACGCTCGCTTGATTCGGCGTCGCCACCTCTCTCACGCTGTCTCTCTCATTACAGCCTTCCTCTCTGCACGCACAATTAAACTTTACTCCGCGTTAAATCAAATCAATCCTCAGTGGCCACGGGGTCTTGGAGTATCTTTTGCCCTTTGCTGCTCCTGATTTTTACTGCTTCTCTTCACGACTGTAAATCTTTAATCCAAGAGTGCAGAGATGCTTTTCAGACTCCCTTTGGCCTTTGCTCTGTGGACAAATGGTGGACAAAACAAGGAACAAAACCACAAAGGTGTAGATTAAATACCGTTTTTTTATTCATTCAGCATGTAAAGTATGAACTGCAGCTCTAGGAATCACATTCGGCCCCCACTTAATCTTCATTTTACGATCCTGCACGGTGACTTTGTTCTTGTTTTCCCCACTACAGTGGTTGATTTGTCCTTCTAACGTCTCCCACAAATCACAGCTCTTGCATCGACTGCAGGTATTTGGTGAAGTTGCACTGCAGGTCTAGCAGGAGACTCTGCTCTGTTGTTTTTTGTTTTTTTCCACCTTTGACTTCGGTTGATTGATCCCCACCCCCCATCCCCCCACACGCACATTCACTCTCTCCCCCCCCATCAGATGAAAATTGATTTGTTCTGTTTGGATTTTTCACTCCGCTTTTTTGCCTCAGAGAGTTTTCACTGCAATGTCAGCGGCGGATTTCTTTTCTCCGAGTGTGTCCCGCTCCCGGTCATAAAAGAAAAGGCCACACAGCCGGGCTCCAGACAACAGGCGGAGGTCGATACAAACGTTATTGAAACTGGCTATTGATATTCCCCCCGTTGACTGGCTGCCCACTTAGGCAGGGGAGCTGTTTCTTCTCTGCACACAGACGCATGGAGGTCTTCCTCTGGTGGTGGCTGCTCTGCTCATTCATGTTTTCCCCCTGTGTGAGCCTGAACACTGCTCTGGTCCCTTGTCACTTCTTATTTTCATGCCCCCTCAGTTCAGTCACGATTGGTTCACTGCGTATCTGTCAAATTGACATCTTATTGCAGAGCCAGGCCCTCGGTCGGTCGGACTTCTCCCCCTGCTTGAAATTTCAATTGAGCCACTGAAAGGTTTACATATTCCTGCATGCATCGCTCACAGGAGGAAATATTCACTGCTTAGCAACAAAGAGAG
Organism: Anoplopoma fimbria; assembly: GCF_027596085.1. NCBI lineage: Eukaryota > Metazoa > Chordata > Actinopteri > Perciformes > Anoplopomatidae > Anoplopoma > Anoplopoma fimbria. The sequence goes on along the minus strand of NC_072468.1, from coordinate 24,189,864 downwards.
GGAGATGTGGGTTAATACAATCCATTTATGGATGATGCTCATCAATAAAACACGGGACGACGGTGTAAAAATGTGGGAATCCCATGGGAGTTTGCTTTTTCCCCATGTTCAACGGCACTTTAGTATCGAGATTGGTTAGAGCGAAGAGTGCATCAATATGAATATATAAAATACAGATCGTCCATAAAAAGGGTTATAATCACCTGTCATGTCAATATGGAAAACATAAGTGAAATGTTCTGAATTATTTCTGCGGTTAGCCACAGATAACGTAGATCTAGGAATATCTGACAAGTCAGCGGTTTAAATGATGTTGGCTATTTGTGTGGCTTGGATTTTAATGCTTTATGGGTTTAGTGATGCGGTCTGTGATTAAACATGATTTGCAAACAAGGTTTAACCACCAACATTAGGATTTAAAGCTGCAAAAGGAAACCAGAAAGTCTAATAGACAACAAGAAATAACTGTGACTTTATAACTTGTGTTTCCTTTAAATCTTTGAATGAGATGTCAGTGAACGCCACACTCCATCCTCATTCTTGCTAATCTGACCTGTTTCAAGATTGTTTTATTTCAAATAATATCACAAGAAATGAAAGTTGCATTACTTGTTTCAGGGCAGAATACTCTCTTGCTGCTGTTTTTTTTATGAATCCACACTTCATGACTGCAGATTTGTCGATACTTGAACCAGTTTGGTGAATATCGTTCCTCAGTTGTCTCAGGCAGAACGGACATCTTAAGAAAACGAGCACGTCTCTTTATTCAGAATGGGCTGCGAGCTTGACATCGCGCCATCAATTAAGACGAGCAGCTGTTCATTTTCTCGGCCGCTCCAACCGTCTCTGTACTGACGTGCAGTTTGATGATGATAATCTAATTTATGAAACCAAAGTTTGAGCCCTCAAGTTTGTTCTCATTGCCAAAGTTACCACCCGGTGTATCATCTAACTGGCAAGAAAAATCAACATGTGTCACTCTGCGCTTCATCTGATTAATTTATTCTCTTTAGAAGCTTTTTATGTTCTCTTTCTAAAGAGTTTTAGCTTTTGGATTTATTCTACAATCATGAATGTACCGAGGAGGATAAAACAATTCACAAAAACAGAATTTGATTTGGGGAAATAAACCATTATAATAAGAAGAAATGGAGTTAATATGATAACACAAACAGCACTTATAATATTGATGAGGTTAGTTTTTTTAATAAAAGAGTAATATAGGGTTAATTTGTTTTACATGGTGCTCATCAGTAATTGCCTGAGAGCAAAAGTTCTCTTCCCTCATTCGCTAAATATAATGGGAATAATGAAAAGTCTTCTCAACATACTGTGATTTAATACCTGGAAACACAGCTGGTATTGTCTGAGTACCAACACCCATAAACACATATGGAATTTAAGGAAGTAATAACCATTAATTAAATGCACGCACAAAACCACCTGTCACAGCCTACATTATACATTTGTTTAGACTTTCGGCCGGAGTCGTTACCTGGAAACACAGATGGTAGTTTCTCAGTAACAAAGTTTACCTGGAAACACATCTGGAATTTTGAAATGAATAACCAATAAACCAAGTTTGTAAATGCAAAACCATCTGTTTCGACTTTTAACGGAAGACTTAAGGCCCCCCAAAAAACCCAAACATAGGAGGCATTACTTGGAAACACAGATGGACGTTTCTATGTAATAAACATGAATAATGGATGGATTTCTCCTTTGTTTTATTCCTGTTTCTGCATCATTTTTAGAAATAGTCCTGACTTTAGCCCAGAATCACAATATCATATTAAGCATCTGGAGTTTTCTTCCTGATAATTTGTGGCATTTTTCTTGTAAATTCACCACTTGAATCTCAAAGAATATCCAAGTATTCAAATATTGCCCACTTCCTCCAGCTTCAAAAATATATATTTTTTTCACCTAAAATGGCTCTAAAATGCAAAGTACTATTCCAACTCTGTTACTGACTATATATTACCCTGTTGTTACCTTGCTATTAGCATGTTGTACAATGTAAACAGACAATATGGATGTATTTTATTTTAAAGTGGCCCTATTATACTTTTCCACTTTTTCCCTCTCCTTTAGTGTGTTATATATATTTGTACATGTAAAAGGTCTGTAGAGTGTAAAACCTGAAGTCCACGCCTAAAAGGAGTTACCCTCCCCCTCAGAAGCTCCTGAAGTCCTGAAACGGCTCCATTGAATTCTCTCCTTCACTTCTGTAACTTTATGAGGTCATAATGTAACTTTATGAGGTCACAATGTTACGGAAGTGACGTAAAACTTCTTCCGGCTAGTTTGGCCCTCAAACAACAAAAAAGAGAGACGGAGACGGAGCTCTGGAGGAAGAGTTTTTTGAAATGGGAAACGTTGACCAATCACAACAGAGCAGACTTTGCTTTCTGGAGGGAGGAGCAAACTCTACAACGGAGCGTTTCAGAGAGAGGGTGAGAAGAGGTGCTGCAGGACAGCCAGGATGAGAAAAACAAGGAGGATTAGGAGCATTAACGCATGTAAACATGTTGTAACTGTAACTGGAGATAAAAATATGCATCTGAAAAATAACATAATAGGGCCTGTTTAAAACATAAACATCTTCAGTCTTCAGTCTCCATTCAGTCTCTCTTTCTTCTCCTCCCATATTTGACTCTGTTATTTCCCGTCACTGTTCCCTTCAGGAGAGGAGGTGGACAGGAGTCTCTGCGCCTCCTCCACGGCTCCAGAGCCCGTGCCCTGTGAGGTGCCTTGCTCGAGGGACTGTGTGCTCAGTGATTGGACCCCCTGGTCTACCTGCTCTCAGACCTGCTCCAGCAAGACCATAGAGGGGAAGCAGATGAGGACGCGCTCCATTCTGGCCTACAACGCCGGCGAAGGTGAGTCCCACCTGCAAGACGGTCTTTCTGCAGCATCATGTGTGTAAATATATGCAGATGAGGCTCGGATATCGGCTTAGTCATGGCCTTTCAAGTCGTCCTTCGCTGTCACTCACTGAACGTCTGGATTTCACACTTGTCTGCATGTGCATTCGTCCTTATCTCCAACAGTCTGCTTATCACTGCTGGTGATTATTTCCATTGGTCCGTCTCCTCGCCTGACGCTTACTGTTTTATCTGTCGCTCAGATCGTTTCTCTGCAATATGCTCTGGTTTTAAATCTCTGCGTGCGTTTGCTTGTCTCTCTCTGTCTTTCTTTTTGCCATGTTTCCAAACATTTTCCCACGTCTTATCTCAGTGTTTATGTGTGTATGTGTGTGTGTGTGTGTGTTTGTTTTCCTCACAGTCATAGCCATGGTTGTGGCCTGGATCACGGTGATGGAGGGTAACAGCTGTAATTAAGAGTTAGCTGGTAGCTGTTTTAAACCTCTAGCTTTGTGTCGACACGTAGCAAAATGAATTGTCAGCTTGTTTTGTATTTTTTTTAAACGACAGTATAACAACAGCTTGAGGGTTACTGGTAATTGATGTAAATTTTAGTCATCCACTTGTAATACAGTCAGGGCTTGTTGGCCATGTGTGAAATAGCTTGAATGTGTTTTCTGTTGTTCTGCAGTGGTATTACTTTATGTACTGCATGTACTCACCTGTCACATTAACATATTTTATATCTGTATTCATCAAAGGTCTCACTCGGGTGCCAAAGTTTCCAGAACTTTTTGGTAAATCTTTGACGTTAGACTAGAAGTGTAGTCGTTGTATTTGTAGTAGCTTCAGAAATGACTTAGAAATACAAATGAAAATCATATCAAACTGTACCGCTGTCTATTCAGACACACATCTTTACGACATACTCAACACACACACATACTCAAGAACAGTACCTGAAGGAGGCTTTGTCTCTTCACCACAGGTTCCCCCTGAGGAGTAGATTATCTGATTAGATTTTGAGCTCCTTAGCAGATTTCGCAGCTCCTGTGATGCATATTAATGAAGAACAAAAAATGTTGAAACTACAGGAACTACTCAGAGCTTTAAGATACAGGATTCACATTAATAATATGTTGGCATAGGATTATGTGCTAATGAATACATTAAAATGTCTAATTAATGACCGATTTAGCATAAGTGCTTGCATTTAATTCCACAGTGATTATTATGGGACTTTATGAAGCTCAAGTGCCTCTTACTCTTTCTGTTGAGTGATATTCAAGACGCATGCTAAGTGAGAACTGCTCCACTTTGTGGATGAGCCGCAAGACCGTTATTTATCCTGCAGCGGACATGAGTAACTCTCATACGCTGGTTTTTGTTTCTTATGCGGTTTATGTTTCCTGCATGCTTCATATTTTCCTTCATTGCCCAACATGCAGCTTTTTTTTCTAGGTCATCGTTCAGCAACATGCTCATTTGAGTTGTTAGTCAGCTAAGCTGGCATGTCAGCAGAACGGTCTAGTCATGCTCAGTAACCATTAGGCTGAGACTTGTCTGAGTTGGCAGTCTGTGATTCAGGCCCAGACTGTGTATGAACGCCGCCGCTCATTATGGAGCTGGCCCTCTGACAACTCCGGCAGCGGAATACAGGTGTCGAGGACCAACAGTCCCAAAACGCCTCTCAATCTTTGCTGAAAGCCCTAAGTGTCGGCAGTTACTCTAAACCGAAGAGGGCTCCATCGACACAACTGACTGACTGACGGACTCACAAGAGAAATAAAAACGAAGAGACAAAAGGAAGGAGTGGGAATAAACAATACGTGGAGGTTGAACTCACCAAAGTGCACTGACAGTCTGACCTGTTGCAGTTAAAAAATGCCTGCATGCAAATAGCTCTGTCATACAATACAGGAACACATCTGTGTGTCTGTAGTGTAAGCAATAGCTACAATGAAATAAGGCTTGATAGAAAAGCATCGGCCATCTGTTATAATGTTTTGTTTTTTTAACGGGAATGGTGGCGGTTAATTACTTAGTGCAGGTTTCACCTTGAAGTCCGACCCAGTGGCACACAAGTTTAATTAAACTGTGTGGAAGCCAGACTGCCTCACAAAATGAATGGCATTCACATTTTCTTAATTTAAAAAAATGTAGCACCCTTTAAGCAAGAACTTCTAATGGTAAAATGTATGTGTACACAATGGCTGCATTCATAGGTGGCGACTTAAGATTTACAGTATATTCAGAATGTAAAAACTACTTTTGTGTGGAAGGTTATCTGTATTCAGAGTTGTGCTTTTTCAGGAGCTTAAAGTGATTCTTCCAAGCAAAGCTACTCCAATTTTACATACAAGGTCTAAAAGGCTCCAGTGTTTAACAAGGAAGTACTTGTTAAACACTGGAACACTAAAGGGAACTCTTATTATAAAGAGGTTCCATGTGAGTGAACGTAGGATTCATTCAGTGGGTCCCACAGATTCAGCAGTTTCAAGAAGAAAAGAAAAAATGTGCTAACAACATTTGTCAGACAGGTGTGCTGGATTTTTAAAGATGTGCATCAGCTCCAAGTCTGAATAGAGGATTAGTGTGCACACTATTTGGACAGTGGAACAAACAGTTGAATCTGGAGTTGCATATTAACATATCTAGTAGTTAAAGTGTAACATAAGCTTTCATATTGTGGCTTGTGTTTCTGACCATTTAGAGCACGTCCAATATTTTTTCAACCTTATAAGCTCTGTTTTGGTCTCCACCAACTCCTGAGGGAAATATCTGGCTCTTCAGCTCCTAAATGCTCCATTATGTTCACCGGCTAGGCTCTTACTTTGTCTGTCTGCTCTTTGATGCTGTGCTGGAAGTTTTTTGTAAATCAGCAACATAAAAATGGTAAGAGTGAAACAAGTAAAGCTGTGGATCATAATACCTTTTAGCGAAACTAATTCGGAAACGTGAGGACGAGTTGGAGAGAGGAGTGCCAGTGTTGTTTAGGGTTTTTGTGTTGGAGTACAAAAAACGTGTTATCTTTAAGATTTAGAGATTAAGAGAGTCATGGCTGAAAATGTAGATGATTTTGACAATGTGAATGCAGCACTTTTAATGGACGCACATTGATGGTGCTGAGTTCCTTTATGAGATCACATTGCAGCTTTCTCGCTCAATACTGAAAAATGTTGAGAAAATGTTTCACAAAAACATGGGACAGTAGTGTCCAGTTTTAAAGCTACCAAAGTTACCCTTCATGTCCATTGTTCATCTTGGCTGTGTTTTGGTGTTTCTCAGGTGGGGCCCTGTGCCCAAACAGCAGTTCCCTCCAGGAGGTGCGGAACTGTAACGAACATGCCTGTACAGTTTACCACTGGCAGACGGGGCCTTGGGGCCCTTGTACCGAGGACCCCTCTGCCTCGACCCTCAACACCTCCTCGGGTGTTCGAGCCAGCGGCGGCGTCGGCGGCGGTCAGGGTCTCTGCTCCACGGGAATGCAGACCCGTAAAGTCATCTGTGTCCGAGTCAACGTGGGACAGGTGCCCCCCAAGAAGTGAGTTCTTTCTCGTATTTCTTCTGCTTCTTGTTGATGTTCGTATTTTTCAAACTGCTGCAGCAGTCTTATTTAGACTCACCAGTTATTTCTCGCTTCGCTGGTTTGTAGTTGTTTCTAACTGTGAAATTAGCTCGGGGGGGAATTGTGTTGAGATGAAAATTGCTCTCTGTCCTCACAGCCGAAATCCATTGGCTTTGAGTTCTGTAGTTCTCAGTCATGTGCTATTAAGATCCAAGAGGAGGAACGTTTTCATTTTCAAACTGCTGATTTTACTGATTTGGAAGACTTCATCTGAAAAGGAGAAAACCAATCAGTTAAATCTAGTGCTGCCAATCAGAGAACAGAGGACATGGAGAGCTCAGGCGGTCTTTTGAAGTGTGAAATCATTCTTCCAAAGAACCTCTTTTATTTTGGATAGTCGCTCGATGAACACAGAAAAAAAGGGTTAGAATCGCTCTTCAAGCTAAAAATTAGAAAGTGTGAGGTCAAACAGCGATCTGTGAGCATCTGTTACAGAAGAGACATCCAGTAATTTATGTTTGTTGATTCGTGGTAAACCTGTAAGACTGAATGGTACATGAAGATATGTGTGTGTTTGTGTGACATTGAAAACAAGCAAGATTAAAACAAAAGAGGAGTCAGGAGGTGAGAGCCAGATGAGAGGAGCAGCAGCGAAGGGAAGGAAATGAACAGCAGGAGGGTAAAGTGAGTCAGTGAGAAGAAAAATGAAAATAAAAAACCTAAGACGCAGGCAGAGCGGGCTAAGTAAGCAGAGCAGACTCTACGTGAAGTCAACTCCCAATTCATATCTTCCCTTCGCAGGCGACCACAGATAAATAAATAATCTCTCCGTCCCTGAAAGCCTAATTAACCCTGCCGTTTTGGGCGCTGGTAATTTCTCATTGATGATAATGACAGTAATTAAATGGGATTGATACTTTAAGGCAATTTAATCATGAGGCAGATGAGAGACAAGATGTTTGTGGTTAGCTCTGGAGACCACACTGCATGAGGCCGATTCAAAATATATGCTGTCGAGTTAACGCCTGCCAGACGGATCGGCTCTGTTCCGGGTTTCGGTTTATGCTTGACTGATTCACCCAGGAGATAAAGGAGCAGATATGCTTTTGTCTTCAGTTTGTCTTTAGTCCTTTTTTAGTCTTTAGTTTCTCACTCTAATTCAATACCAGCAGACTCCTCTTTTACAACTCCCCAGTGTGGTTATCAGTGAGGAGAGGAACATCAATTATTACAACGGTCGGAGTATGTTGTGTTTCATAGTGAGCGCCGCATGATCAAATGAAGATTAACGTCCAGTTTCTGTAGCGGTAGTTCACACACAGAAAAAGAAGTCGGAGTCTAGGATGTCTTTTATCGCATGTGTTTTATTTTTACTGATTCCACATGGGCAAAGCTGGAACAAACGACAAACACAAACCCAGCGGGTCACAGAGTAGCAGGGGCACAAGTGTCACGGGTAATGGCATTGAGTAACTGACAAAACTAAGTTTCGGTCGATTTGCCTCCATTATGTTTTGTTTTTGTCGCCCCGTCAATAACTTTATATAATCTAGTATGATTTGAAATAAAGAACTACATGTAAAAGCATCACTAACGAGTGAGTGAACAGAAGATATTTTACCAAAGTGGACTCCCCTCAAGCCTCTCATCCTCTCAGCAGGCGGCGGCTGTGATTGACCTCAGCTGGGTCGGTTTGAGGTTCTACTGTTATGAAGGTCACACACTTTACTTTAAATATGCCAGGAGGGGTTTGACATTTTCAACCTGTCTGTAGCATTTAAATGGGGATTCATCTGACGTTGCAAATTACCCGAGGACATCATATTATTTTATGTTTTTGCTTTAACGAATGAATCAATTAAGAAATGCTGAGATTAGTGTGGCAACAGACTTCAGAACAGAACAAACAGAACAAAGAGTCAGCATGTTGTAAACAAATCCCCACCTAAAAACTGCTCTTTTAAAGTAAAGGTCATGATCATCAGGTCTATTTTAAAACAATACTCGCATACCCCAAATGTGAATTGTACATCTTGGTTGTTGTAAAGTTCAATCTGTGTGTAGTTGCAGTCTTATTAGTGACATATTTCCATTCTCTGCTACAGGAGTGTAACAGTATGTCCCACAGCGTTTGGTACAGGACGTTCGGCTGGGGGTGCGACATATTTATGGTATGGTACCATGTGACCAGGTCTATTTATGTTTACTTCATAAGTGGAATAGAAATTCTTGAGCGCAACGTTTTACCTGGAGAGTTTTTGACCAGCTGTAGCATGCTAGTCAGCTTAGCTTGGTTAGCCCAGTTAGACAACTGACAACAATGTGTGTCAAACTGTGCTGACATTGTTCAGCTGAAGTTGTGCATAACTGTCGATACACTTCACACAATAAATTTGAGTCCTCATCACATAAATGTGTCAGTTTGGGGAGAAATACAAAAACAGACGAGTCCTTCTCCTCACAGCGTTCAGGTCGTCTTCCACTGCAGAGTAAGAATGCACCAAAGTAATAACTAATGCTATAGAGCGTTTATCACTGCCTATATGCGACTGTAGAGAATACAGAATTAAATCATATGGTCAAAGTGCTGGATTCTGTTGTGCCTGCTTTGTATAAATAAGTACAAGGAGCGTTATGATCAAGCATTGCAGACATTTGTGTTATTACGTCTAATCTCACATACTGTTGAACCAAACTGCACAATCTTGTGGGTGGTCATTCACGGCTGTATGCTAAAGGGCTTCTTGTGGTTGCAGTAACTCACATTTTCTCAAAACACATTTTATCGTCTGTTCGATTTCGCATTGACTGCTGGCACAACACCTGATGAAGCTGCCAGTGTAGCATGGAAGCTACACGTTACTACGGTTGTAATGGCATCATTACTTATTCAGGACAGACTGTAGCTATGACAGTTGAGTTGAAGCATTAAATGAGGTTTGGAGAAACCGTCTTTGTTTCATTGCAAAGGACAGTCAAGTACATGCTGAATATCCTGGGTTCCACAGGTTTTTCTGAGATTTTTCCGACAATACCAGGGAAATAACGGAGAATTTCTTCCATTTAACTCCCAACCCACCCTTTTAACAATAAAACTTGTGTTCAGTAAGTGAGTTTCATATGACATTGAGACATTTTGTTCACAGGCTGTGATTTGCTTGAAATTGAGGAATATGAATAGAAATAAACCAAACACAACCAAGACAAATATGGTCCACTATTGTTTGAACACCAGAAAAACAGCCTCAGTTTCCTTCAGTAGGGTAGAATGACAGTTACAGTGAGTGCTGTCACACAGGAGTCTCTTCATAGACTGCGAAGCTTCTTTTTACCTGCCTTCATGGACCAGTGGTGCTGTCCGTGGTGCTGAATAAGCTTCCCTCACTCTGACTCTGCCTTTAGGCAACCCCAGCATCCGTTATTGTGTCCCTTTGCATGGGCTGCGACTGTTGTAACCCTTCAAAGATTTTGTTCAAAGTCCTCTGATGGATTTCCCTCAGGCCACAGTCACTGGCAGGAGTCCAGTAACAGGCTGTAAACCAGCATGCAGACTTTCATTGCTCTATAACCGAAAGAAGCTGGCAGTGTACAATATCTATTTGAGCTGTGAACACATAAAAGTTTTTTGTTGCTGAACTATCACACACACATACAGAGGATGTGATTTGAACACCTCATGGGGAGATGACTTTGACTCTTCAACTCACAATGACAAACCAAGATGGGTCCTATTAGTTTGATTGCCAATTAGCCGCATTTGTGAGCTATAAAAGAGGTCTGGCAATCAGCACTTTGATAAGCAAGTTTTCAAATCAATATGAGACAATTAACAGAGCTGGAAGAGGCCAAATCATCTGTAATTAACATGCATGAGCATTGGTCTAAAAAGAACAGACAACAAACAAATCAGATTATCTATTATGTAGAGGGGAACGGTTTTAGAAATACAATGACATCATGCAACGAACGCCAACAGTTTGATGAGAAAGATGAACGAAGTCTCAAGTTGACACTAAAAACTAGGATATGATGGACGTTAACAAACTTTATTACAATCGTTATATAAATACAGCTACAGTCATATACTTGGGGTGCAGTGTCTCGCTCAAGGACACCTCGACATGGGCTCCAAAAAGAAAACTTTTTTCTAAACGAATCTCCTTCCCTCCTAAAAAAACAACAACATAAAGCTGAAACGTTTATAACCAACCCTTATCTCTATAAGATCCCCATCCTGATCCAAACATCAAGATCCCAATTAACATAAAAATGTAAAAACAAAATTGAAAGTTCTAAAGATTACGAGAGCTCCCCGAAACATGCAATTCATTTGCACTATTCTGGTCCATCAATCATTCAAGACAAAATAACTCAAATATTCCCTCATTTCAGCCCCTCAAATGAAAGAGTAGTCGGCCTTTCTATGTTACACATTGATCATGGGCTGGAGGTTGGATGGGTCAAACAAACACAGGACTTTCACCTAGCAGACCACTGTTAAAGTCCTGTCTGAATAAACTTTACTTACTTTACCCAACTTCTGTACTTACTTATTTAAACCCCAAACACAATCTTTTCCTAAGATTAACCAAGTACTTTTGTTGCGAAAGTAACCTTAAAACAAAAATAAACCCAAGTTGGGAAGTTTTTTGGGGAAAATACCCCATGAATCCACGTTCAAAGCTGACGTTAACGAGGTACCTAGAGCGTCATAGTTTGAAGCGTAGAGCCCCTGACCAAGCTGCGGTATTAGACCAGTTATTTGATGAACTGGGAGTGATAAGTTGTGAAGACCTTTAGGTATGACATATCACTCTCATCCTCATCTCTCCATTCAGTGATCCGCTCTGGCCCTTAATAGAAGCATCTTATCTTTCTCCACTCATTTATTCAGGTTTTTCCTTTAATTTCTCACCATGGTTATAGTTGAGTAAAGGTTTTGGGCTGTCATAAAAGCTTTCGTTACTTTTTCACCACCCCTGTAGAGTTGACGGACCACTAAGGCACTTTCAGCTCTTGATTTGTCCATTTCTTCAACAAAGCGTAAAGAATCAGCAGCTCTGCCTTCCTGGACCATCTGTTGCTCTGAGACAGTGTTTTCCTCGCCTGCACTCAGGAGTGACTCAATATAGTTATTTCATTTTTTTTCATCACTGCGTGTCTTCATCTGGCAAAATCCAACTGGCAGGTAGTCTTGATCAGTGCACCCAGGGGATCCCGGCAGAACAAACAAACATGGCCGCCTGCACCCTGCATATGCAGATGTGCCCCGTCTCATTCATAGATGGATCTGAGCTGTCTTCCTCCTGCAGCCTGAGGCAGTGAACCTCTCAGAGTGCATGACACACACACACACACACACGCACACGCACACGCACACACACACACACACACACACACACACACACACACACACACACACACACACACAGACAGACATAAACACTAACTGTCAAAGCCCAATAGAAACTGGAGACACAACAGAGACAAATATGTCAGTGCCTCAGGCCTGGGCTGCTATCATCCCATCTAGAAAGCTGTTGCAGTGTGAGGAGAAAAAAACAACGTCTGCTTATTGATTCTGACAGTCTGTGTGCTGAATGGAACCAAATGTGTGTTTGTATAATCACATTGATGCTGTGGAATTTGTGGGGGGAAAAGAAGGAAACTGAATGATTCATGGTTATGATGTTCGACATCAGCTGTATTAAGCCCAGTCAATCATCTGGCTGTCGTGTTTCCTAATGGAGGCTGTGTTTACTCCCTGTGTTTTTTTTTGACTGTGATAGATATCTTGAAGGCCTCCAGAAGGAGGCCAAAGACACCACTGAAAAGGGTTCTTGAAGAACTCCAACCGTTTTATGCTAAATTAAACAAATGATGTTCTTGTTTTGTAGTCCGTTATTTTGATAATTAAATTAATTAGGCCTTATCTTTTCCCACCAGACCTTGCGTGTGTGTGTGTGTGTGTGTGTGTGTGTGTGTGTGTGTGTGTGTGTGTGTGTGTGTGTGTGTGTGTGTGTGTGTGTGTGTGTGTGTGTGTGTGTGTGTGTGTGTGTGTGTGTGCGTGTGTGTGTGTGGTCTCTTAAAACTACTGACAGTTCTTTGCTTTGAATCTCCTCTCTTCATCCTGCTCAACCATCTGCTCATTTTTCGAAAAAAAACAAAACAAACCCAGCCTCTCGCCGAACAGATTACTCGACGCGCTAATAGCAGCAGGCGAAACGTGAGCGTTAGCCTGGCTGCATGTCTTAATGTTGTGCTTTGGGACGAGCTCCCGGTGCCATGTTGTGCACGTCCCCGCCTCGCCACAAATCATGACATTTAAATATCATTATGAGATTGTGACACTGACTGGAACCAGCGAGTCAGTTAAAAACCACATGCCATTACTGGATGGCTTCATTCATTGCAATGCGGAGCATTACCACGGCCATAAACACACACATGAAGTGTTGAGAGAGGAATTCATATGATAGAAAAGAGTGCAGTAAGTCAAGGATAAGATACCCCAAGTGCCTTGTAAATAAAGATTTTTTTTCTTCAATCAAACAAAATCTGAAAAGCAAAGACAATATCAGAGAGAATAGGAGGAATGAAGGAGGCAAACAGAGGAACGACAAAATGTACATATAATGAAAGATGCATAAATACTTATATTACTGCTATCTTCACACCCCCACGGTCTTTAAGCCAACCATTGTGTTGTTAGTGTTCTGGCTGGTGTTGTGGTCCGCCAACAAACATGGCCTGTTGTTTCCAAAAAACTGGAATATAATTGAATTTTAATCATCAAAAGTTGGATAATACCCATCATTAGTGGGGCTACAATATAATTAGAATAAAAGGGGGATTTCTATCTGCAGAGGGAAAACCTGCTATGAGTCAATTCTTTGCCCGATATGTAAAACACTTAAAACACACAACAAGAGGATTAAAGGAAACAAAAATCAAGAGAGAGAACTGAAGTTAAGACAAACATTTACATTACAATAACAGAAAAGCACCTAATCCCGTTCAGCTCATCCACCCAAATCCAAATGTAGGTGTCGGGTATGGAGACCTAACTACCCACAGGGAGTGACCAACCACACGATCATATTTTTGCACCTACTGATCGTATTTATGCTCTCCTGGGATTTGTGCCATTCCTAGCATGCAGCTCACATCAGACCGTAAGCAGGCTAACACGCAGACAAACAGCCACACTTCACATTCACACTTATGGTTGATTTAGAGTCTCCAGTTTAAAGGAAATGGACACAGACAGAGAAAGAGAGAGAGAGGGCGACATGAACAGCTTAACCAAGACTCTATTTCCAACTCCACACAAAAAGGACCAGGATTCAAAACCAGGACAGAACACCAGGGGAAAAAAACATCCCACTTTTGTATCAAATGATCTCATAACTGCAGTTACTGTCTGATTCAGAAATATGCATGCTTAAAAAACATTTTTCTGCATCAATTTATGGTGGAAAAGTTTTTTATTTATGTAAAGAAAAGCAAAAAAATTCAAGCGCCAGGTTGAAATTAAAAATATAAAAGTATAATGTAATATAATGCAGTAAGGCTCGCAGGCATTCTGTATTGCTTTCAAATATTTATTCTACTGTTGAAAAGAAACTACTCAAAAACTACACTAGTATGACTTTTCTCCCCTCTTTTGTGTCTTTGACCTCTTTAAAGGGGGAAGCTATTCACCTCAATGATACATTTATAAACCCTTTGAATTTAATAGCTCATATGTGATTGAACAAGATTTCTGCTCATGTTCACAACTTTCTGCACATTCAAAACGTTTCCCGTGTATCTGTGTTCTCTAGATGTCGACAATAGAGGAAAAACTTGTAATATTACGAGAATATAGTTGCAATTTAATAAGAAAAAAGATAACATTTAAAGAAACTTGCCCTATAAAAACCCAAACCAACAAAACTCCTCTGAATGTCACCATTGTGATTTTTATAAGTTCACCACCTTTGGTAAAGTTCAGGGTAGATCCACTTTATCATAAATATATTAAACTGCATTTCAAACCACAGAGAGCCCGGAGGACAGGGACGCAGTTTATGCTTATAATACCACCAAATAACTTTAAAGAATGGCACAACAGAGCATCAATAGTTTTTTATAATATCGTCTAATATAATGTGAATATCTATATCATCAGCATATAGTTTTAGTTGTGTAAAATCACTGCAGTGAACACCTCTGTGCTGCCAGGCGCTCAGAGCACAATGGAAACACAGCGGTGCTCCACACTCTCTCTTTCCTGCAGTCATCTCACCACCGCAGATATCTGTCAGTTTCAAACGGTCTCACGTCATTCAGTTTCAGGTGAGGTCGGCTTTTTAGGAAATAAACTCATAGCTGGCTACAGCCATGCAGCTCAAACCAGAAGTGCATTTCTCTGTGACAGTCTTTGAGCAGTGCACAACCAGGAGCTCTTGTTTCCATGAATGCAGCAACTCACTGATATACGATGGAGCCAAACTGTTAAATTATGAAGTAGATTAGATTTTAAAGGCAATCAGAAAGCATGTGAAACAGAGCCAGCATTGTAAAATGTGAAATTCAATCAGAAATTTCATCTAATTGTAGATTTGTTACGGCTTCTCGGCTTAAACAAGAATTTGGTGCATTACAGCAACATGTATGCAAAACGCATGTTGTGGCTGTTTTTTTTTTTGATTTGTTGGAAATATAAAAAAGGGCTTAATTTTGCAATGTTTCTTTATGAAAAATAATAGCTCATGATAACTAGCTAAAGGTGCTAAATTCAACTGGGAATCAAAAATGAACCCTAGGTTTCTAGAACAATGTTAGACTTTTTAAAGGTATATCCACTGTGGCTAAGGTTTGGTTAGGTTTCAGTCAGGGCTGCATGATTTTGAATAAATATCTAATTGCGATTATTTTGATGATCGTGATATTGTTTGGACCAATAATTCTTACATTATTGTTCTCATTTTCATTGAAAGTCATATTAAAATGATTATGTTGTTTTTTTGCGTGGTTCTGTTCCCAACAAAGATGTTTTCTTTCAGTATAATGTGAAGGTCAGGACATATCTGCTGCAAGACAACTTTTGATTTTGATAAACTTCCAGCTTATTGTGCAGCCCTAGATTTGGCCCAAAACATACTGAGTAAGAGAAGGGAAAGATCGTTCTCATGGCCGGGTGAAGGAGACGGGATATTCTGTCTCAAAGTCATGAGTCTCTGTTCGCTCAATCTTCCCTCCTTACCTCCTCCTTAAAAGGTTTATGACACTGCAGCGACGTCATGCCGCATTAACCTACTGACAGATGACTCATGATTCATAACCACAAGGAGTCGTTTCTCAGCGAGCAGAAGTTGTTTTGGTCATTTAAACATACAAGCATTGCTGTTGTTTTATGGTAATGACGTTCTCGTCTGTTTGTGTGAATGTGAGAGAGAACGCTGAGAAGGTGAAATCTAAAAGACAGGTAGTCTGCACTTCAGAAATGAGTCTTTGAGTTCCTCTAGTGTGGTATTCAGTCCGTGTTCTGTCTGGATCAAAGGCCAAAGTTTTATCGAAATAGGAATATTGTTTTATGGCCCGTTTTCTTTCCAGATCTCACACAAGTGCTAAATTGCAGCTCGTCCTCTGACGCTACCATTTTTGTGTAGCGGAGGGATATTAACAGGGTCAAAGGTTTAATCCCCTCTTTGTCAGAGAGCTCTTGAAGTCAAATCATCTTACGGCACTGCACTTGGTGCTCTGATCACTCGTGACGTGGAGCGATGTCTCAAAGCCTGGGGGCAAAATCTTCAAGGAATATAGAATCAATGAGAAAAAAAAATTAGCAGGAGAAATGTTTAGGGATTCCTTACAACCATAACAAACCAAAGGAATATTATATTGTGTTTTATATGAAATTTTTATGTTTCAGCTATGTTTTTCAGATATTCGTTCAGGATATCCTAATTTCAGAATGGTTTGATCCGATTACTCGCCAATAAAAAATCCTCAGTGGTCTTATTATTGATCAACAATCCGATTTGGAGTCTAGAATATTAATTCTAGCTGTTAATTGATGAACAAAGCAAAATAAAAAGGTTGTGTTTATTTTGTTTTTCTGAGACTTCAATAATTTGGTTCATGCAACTGCAGGTTTGATATCGGCCTCCTGCTTATTGGAATCGCTCATGAAATAAATTGCTTTTCCATCTGTTCCATATAAACTTTGACTGTGTTTAGATCTTGCAGATGTTTATTTTTGTCTCCGTGCAGCGTTCTCTGCCAGGTTCTTCCTTGATAAAGAGCTCCGTGAATCCCTACAGACTGTAGAGGCTGCAGTTTATATATAAATTGCTATAAAAAAATTAAAAAAACTGGTTGGCACTGAGGTGTAGTGTAGAGACTGTTCCTCAGTCTCAGGTTCACGGGTTGGCTTCCTGCTGAAGTATCCTCCAGCTAGACACCTGTTCGTTCACTTCTTTACAGACGTGAGCATCAGCTGAAGGCAGAAAATGTAAATGTTTCCTCCCTCTGTTGCATCCAGCATCCGTTCACCATTCACTTGTATGAAGACACCAGAGGATTTGTTCCGCTCGGGAGGGATTTAGCTCTGTCTATTGGTATTAAAAATAAATCTCTCCTCGCGTCGCCCTAACATTATTACATTTTCCCAGTGAGGCTCCCTATCGCTTCCCTGATAACACAACGCTAACGAGTACGGGACGCCCAGGAGAGAGAACGCTCATTCTTAGCACCATTAAACCTGACCCAGATGATCGACACGTCCGTGGAACAGAGCGGCGTCATCCCGCTGCGAGGACCCGAGGACGCAGTCTTGCAGATTACAAGATCGCTTCCAGCAGATCTATCTCGACCTATTTATCATCGCCTGGTGGTATGCACAGGAGACCCGAGGTGCTTAGATGGCTGAAGATTATCCATGATAACCCTTGTTCTAAATACCTCGGCTTGACCCCTCTATCTGGTGCCATCAATAGGATTATCACTGATAGCAGGATCCAGTTAAAACAAGGGAGTTTGTTGCTGCTGATGGCTCTCTGTGTGTGTTACCCTTTCCTCAGCGTAGAGATATAAATGTGAATCACCCTCATGTAGACTTGCTTAACATTTCCCGTGACGCCCACATTGTTCTGTTGGGGAACGTGACCACCTCCTCTCTATATCTCTCCAGCATGGCGAGCCAGATGGCATACATCAGTCGTAAACTGGATGTGATTACGGAGGTTTTCATCAGTTTTTATTGCCCTAGATTGTGCCGAGAATAATTACATTCTGCATTCGAGCAATACCCAGATGGTTGGCGTGCCAAACCTCTCCAGTGATATTTATTAAAGCCTTAAAACAAGGTTTATATCCCTAGCAAGCCACTGTGCTATTGGTACATATATAAGAGAGTCATTGGGGCCCAAGTGATGTTTTACAGTTTGGGTGGAGCATGGAGCATGGAGCATCCATATTTCAGTTTAAGCTGCAGCAGAGCACCAACAGTGTTCTGGGTTCTAAGTTAAGAAACCAGAAACCTCACGGCATAAGGTAAATATTGTAAAAAGTTCATTCTGTATCAGACTCCTGTTTACCAACATGCTAGATTACAGTATAATGCTGCACCAAATGTTAACGATGACACACTTTGAATTGATTATACGATGAATGAAATCAATAAGGAGACCAGACTCCAGTCAAAAAACAGTCATTTTAACTTGCTGATCATTAAAACACACTCGACAGACACAAAATGAAACCGTCTTTCTAAGTCTTTCCAGTGTTTCAACAATCCAAAAACGCTGGTTAGAAAGTATTAAAGAGAGACTGATTAAGTAAAGAATGTAAAGAAAAAGTAACTACCGTAACGTTTTCCACATTTACTAACCCGGTTTCGGGTTTGTTGGCCATGTCGAACGTGACCCACCTGAATAAAAAGCATGAAAGGCATACACATCTACTGACAATAGACGTATACAGAAGGAATGAGTCCTAAAAGCCATAAATGAATCAGCATTTTTGCACCTCAGGTTCCTTTGTTTCAAAGTCAAAGGGTTCTTTTAATGTATTTATGGTTAGATGCCTGAAAAAAGATCTGTGGTTAAAACAAGCTTAAGGGATTTTAACTTTTTGTACTACAACATAAAATATCTCAGCAGGTGATTTTGATTGAAAAAGGGTATTAGTTCAACTCTCACTTTGGGAACAGTTCATATTTGACTCTTTATGTTCGGATCGTTGCCAGAAAAAAATGGTAGTAGTTCCAAACACTCACATAAAAAATGATCTGCCTTTATAATGAAAAGGTATCAGTGAGAGCTGAGTGAAAGTTATACAGCCCAATATCACAAAGGACACATTTGCCTCAAGGGGCTTTACACTCTTTTCAACACACAAGACCTTCCATCTTCAGACCCTCGATTCTGATAAGCAAAAACTTCCCAAAAACCCTTTTAGCAGGGAATAAAAGTGAAGAAGCCTCTGAAAAGAGCAACAGAAAAGGTTTCCCTCTCCCAGGACGGACAGACGTTAAGAAGATGTGTGTACAAAATGAACCAACATGAACATGAAATCACAGTTTAAAAAAAACACCCATCAACATATATATTTTATGGTCTCAGTGTGCCGTTGCTTACACAAACACTTGTGTTTATTTTCTCTGCCTACATGTTGCCAGCACCTCTTGCTCCACAGCACACGCTGTACTTAAATGCTGCTTCCTGTAGGAGGTAAAGTGCCTGTTACCAACACCAGGATTTAATCTGTGCATACAGAGCAACATTTCAGAACCTCCCTGCTACACTCGCTTGTGATTTAAGATGATGAAACCAGAAAAATAAAAACACTAGTGCAGCTTTAAAATAACCAGAAATCCAAACCATGTATTCAGGTTTCATGTGGCGCTTTGACAGTTTTTAGGCCAAAAGGTCCTGGAGATGTTATCAGCGTTTTTCTTGTTCAGCACCCGCTGATTTAAAAAGAGCACTTTTCTTCCTGTCTGATGTGTCTTTTCCTAAACATGCTTTCAGCATCGGTCATGAGTCATAATAATAATAAGGATGAGTGTCCGGAAATCCACAGAGCAACACTCAACATAATTCAGTTTTTATGTGCCTTTCAGGATTTCAGACCACTCGCTGTTGTGTTTTGTTGAATGTGTAAAGAGTTCCCAGCAGTGTTACTTTACATCCTCTCTCTCTCTCTCTCTCTCTGTGTGTGTGTGTGTGTGTGTGTGTGTGTGTGTGTGTGTGTGTGTGTGTGTGTGTGTGTGTGTGTGTGTGTGTGTGTGTGTGTGTGTGTGTGTGTGTGTTTTCGATGCCTAGGTGTCCAGACGGCCCTCGCCCCAGCACGGTGCGCCCGTGTCAGCTGCCCTGCAAGAAAGACTGCATCATGACCCCTTTCAGCGACTGGACAGCGTGTCCTGTTACTTGTGACGCAGGTACAGTGAAAAGAATGTATTGAATCACTTGAAAGGAGAGAAGACCAGACTGATGGGAAATAAAACTGCCTGAGAAGGAAGCATATTTGTTCCCTTTAAAAAAAAAAAAAAAAAGCAAATTCTTTTTTTCACATTACAAATGTGTTTATTTTTATGTAATTTGAAGTCTTTGGTTCCTGTTTTACATTAATAGTGTTATTAGCAAGGATTTCTAACACACTATTTGGCATCATAGTTTCAGGCCATACTGATAATAACCAAATAATCAATTAAACAAATTGCTCTGACTCTGCCCCGGCTCAAAAATATACACAGAGGCAAGTTTAAAATTGACTGAGTGGAAAAACTACAGAGGTGGGACACATTAAACCACCACACAAACACTCGCCCTCACGCCTTGTTACGCATAATTAATTTGACAGATCGGCATGTTAGACAACCTTTTGGGCCGACTTCTTATAGTGCGCCCTGGCACGCCGACTCGCCTGCTGGCTGCAAGTGTCAGTGAGTCGAGCTGCTGTTGTTTTTTTTCACGCTGCAACAGAGTTCAGACATTGTTCGGATGAGGTCACCTTTGTCAGAACATGATTTACATCTGAAAATCATTACCATCCATATTTTGATGACCTCCTCTCATGACACTGTGGTATAAATCTCTTCTCTCCGAGCGAGCTGTTCCATTGGCTGCTCTTTTTATTTTTACTTGACGCTGTTGATATTTTCACCTTGTGTGGAGAAATTTCCCACCACCCACACACAAAGGTTTGAAGCAGGCAGGGTTCAGGGCTATCCAGAGGCTCGTTTCATCTTAATTAACTACTTGAGGTCAAATACACACGTGTAAACAGCGTAAATTTAATCTGAGTCAATTCCAAGGTCTACATATTTGTTGTTGGCTTGATATCCGAGGAATCAGACGTGCATGTTGTCTGCATTGGCTGTCCAATTAGATTTGGCAACAGTATTAACACAGCAGCCTACATTGTAGCTTATCATTTTGACATGTTTCTCATCACTTTCCCCAAGCAGACATGTCTTCTTTTGTTTCAATAACCGTGTGTTCATGTGTGTGTGTGTGTTCGTGTGTGTGTGTGTGTGTGTGTGTGTGTGTGTGTTCAGCTGGCAACGCCATGAAGAGAAAGCAATCAAGGAAACGTCTAATCATCCAGCTGCCATCCAACGGAGGACAGGACTGTCCGGAGGTGCTGGAGGAGGAGACGGACTGCGAGGTCCCCAAAGTCTGTCCAGGATTCAGGTAAAAACACTTCAGTGATCCCATGATGGTGATTTCAGGTTTAATGTTTTTATACCTTGAATTCACAAAATATCAGTTGTTTGATGTTAAGCACCTTATAACAGAGCTGTTTTTGGCCCGGATCTTATCTTCATGTATTTTCAAATACAGCCATATATTCATTACACACAATATGTGTTCTGTTTGACAGTATTTGCTTGTTTTGTAATTAATTATTCTGGTAAGAAATATGTAAATATGACATAAAGAAACACCTTTTCTGTATGAGTTTGCTTGTATCTACTGTATGTGTTTATTTCTAGATGCACACTTTATTGTTTACTCTTTGTTGACCAGCATAATAAACAGTACAAGCTATCGAGGATCATAGGTTAATTAACTAATTATCTCTATCACGCTTATACATCATGTAATTATAGAGCTAGTGGTAAAAAAACAGTATACCCACTATAGCTCTATGGGGAAACAATTGATCTCTGATTACAACTGACCTTTTCGATGGTGAATATTGGAAAAGGGGCAATTCTAAGAATTTTAGTGTCATTCCAATAAAATCAGCAAGCTAATCAGGCCAATTACTTAATTACAGAGTGCAACAAGAGTTTCACTTTTAATAATAATAATGTGCTTCCTCTTATCGCAGTTATTTCAATGAATATTGATAAAGGGCATAAAATAAAACCACCAGACAGCAGTGGTTGACAAAGTACTCAGATCCTTAAGTTTAGTAAAAGTATAAATACCGCTGCCTAAAAGTATTGCATTACAGAAAAAGTCCTGAATTCAAAATGAATACAGATTAGCATCAAAACATTCTTAAAGTATTCAAAGTAAAATTAGACCTTTTAAGAGTGTTTTCTGTTTGTATCACTAAAGAGACACATTGAAATACTCCAGTAAAGTACAAGCATGTCAACATTGTACTTAAGTACATTACTCAGGTAAATGTACTTAGTTACATTCCACCACTGCCTGACAGTGTGTACATTTTGACCTAAGGTGGTTTTGTGAAAGAAAGCTCATCACACTGTTTCACCAATAAAGCTTTATTTATATAATGATATCATAATTTACTTAATGATTATATTTTGTATTATTAATCAGAGTAACTGGTTACTAAAGCTGTAAGATAAATGTTAAATTTGCCTGAGAGGTAGTATGGTAGAAGTAGAAAGTAGCAGAAATGGGAAATTACAGATATCTGAAATACATACTTAAGGACAGTACTTGAGTAAATGTAATCAGTTACTTTCCACCACTGCTTTTCAGGTCAAGATTTTAAAACTAAACATGTGATCAGTATATTTCATACTTTGAGTATGTTTTTATAATACAGTACTATTTTTGTACTTTTGTTTAAGTGAAATTTTTAATACAGGATGTTTACTTGAAATCGAGTAAATATATTGAATATATTGAATACTTTTTCCACCACTTTGTGAAATGTTAGGTTGTTATTACGATAACTAAAACATAAATAGCCAAATTGATTTTTTTTCTCTGGCTGACTGGTCAAAAAGGCAGATTCTCAACAACAAGCATTATTTTATCACAATAAAAAAGAAGTAACAAGATCCGTTTGTGGTATAATACAATACATACTACCAAAACAAGCCTGTAGTTTCATATATGGAAAATAAATGCAATATACCTCGTTATATTGGTCTGGAAAAGTAAATGTTTTCCTCAAATAATTCAGCCCTATATACAGAACTTTATTACATATTAACTTTCTTGTGTGATACACTGTTGTTGTAATAGTGAACACTATGGTTGCATTAATATAACTATTCTGTCCTTATTTATTCCAGGTGGAAAACTCACAAATGGAGGAAGTGCCAGCTGGTGCCGTGGTTTCTCAGACAGGACCGTCCCGGTGCGCAGGAGACCTGTGGACCAGGACTCCAAACAAGAGGTATAGAGACCAATCTCTTCATCTCCAATTTCCCTCCACGTCTTCGCTGAACCGTTCCTAATCACCACAAATTACATTTTTGCTCATTTCTGGAGCCCGGCCACGAAGCAGCAGATGGATGTGCCAAGGTTTAGAGAGAAGGCCAATTTACTCAAGAGCACACATCTAATCCTCCCACTTATAAGGCTGAAGTTGACGCTCCTAAAGAAAAATCAGCAAGAGACTTCTTTTCTTTTTCTGGTTGTTTTTTATTTTATTAAAAAATGTTTTTGTTATCCTCCTGAGTTTGGGAAGGAAATGTGTCACAGCTCACCGTGTGCCCCTTGAGACTGGTTTGACAGTTTGGCTTGTTTCACTGCTGGCTTTTTTTTTTCACCTCAGGCTCTTGTCATGCAATTTTAATCAAATGTCTCTTGTTGAAATTTAGGAGAAAATGCTGCACCTTACCTATAGCATACAGCAGCCCAAACTCCTGCTCACATGGGCTTCACGCATAAGTGACAAGTGCTTTAAAGGAGTTGTGGCTCTCCCACTTTAAAAGCATATTTCCTCTTGCCTTTTCATAGAGGATGGATGTGCCATGTAGTCCTGGGAGGCTTTCATAAAAATGCAATTTCAGTGGGTCACGCAGAATGATCAATTTCATTATGTTCCAGCTCCTATAGAACGCCATTATTAGTGCTTATATTTCTGTTTCGTCTGCGCTAGCTTACATTAATGGATGGAAGAATCAATTTATTCATGAAAATGCTTTAAGGTCTACTTTAGACATACTCACCACCACACTACTCCAGATTCTGTGCAGCTTTTTACTGTTTTCATACCATGTGACACCCGACGTTTGCACCATCCTGCTCGTGTGTTCAACCCTCTGACACTTCTGTCATTGACGTAAACCAAATAAGACGCACAGTCCTTTCTAGTCAGCGTTTTTCCTGACAGTGTATTATGTTGTTTACCTGGACAGAGGCTTTACTCCAATGGGAACAAAAATCACTGTTTTAGCACTAAACACACAAAAACTTCAAGCATGTGCTTCTCTCTCTCTCTCTTTTGCACACACACACACACACACACACACACACACACACACACACACACACACACACACACACACACACACACACACACACACACACACACACACACACACACACGATAAGACCTGACCTAACACACCACCAGACAGGGGTTTTCCAAACCATAGCAGAGTCCATTGGGGGGGGTTCAGCAAAGTGCGCCTAGAGATTGAGTTATCTGTGAAGGTGCAGCTCTGCAGGACCTCTGCATCACAAGAAAATGAAATATTGCAGCAACACAATACCCTTTATTGAAAGAACAAAGAATGTGATGATGCAAGCCAACACAAATTGACTTGTGGGCTTTAAACCAGTTGAGGTAAAGATGCATTTGTGGCTGCTAGGCTTATAGTTGTTGTTTTTTTCCCTGTGAGATGTAATACAGTTATGATCTATTTTTCATTGACTCTTTAGTTGCCCTCTTTAAATCTCTATTTGATGTTATGTTGCTCACCAGTGGGGTAATAAGTATTTGGAGCTCTTACTGTACTTAAAGGTACAGTACAGTCATTGTACTAGTAACAGGGATGAGTTGGGGTTGTGTTGTCTCTGAATGAGTTTCATCTATTCTGAGTAAATCAAGTGTCATCACTTCAATGAACAGAAGCTCAATGTTGATCATTTAAGAAGCCCTTTAAAAGTAGAAATACCAATCATGCATTTAAAGTTTCTTTAAATGATTATAGAAATAGTTTGACATTTTGGGTTAGATGATTTGGATGAGAATATTGGTGTTACTCTTCCGTCTGTCCTATAAATAGAGTATGAAAACACAGAAAGCAGCAGTATAGCTTAGCTTAGCATAAAGACTGGAAACAGGGGGGAACAGCTAGCCTGGCTCAGTCCAAAAGTAAGAAAATCTGCATTCCAACATCTAAAGTTATGAGCTGGACTATTAAATAAGTAAACCAAGAACCTTCAGACATAACCCAAGTTGATGCATGCCTTGGTGGTATTGATCTTCTAGGTCAATACCACAAGGTGTATATAAAGCAGCATATTTTACAAGTTGCTTGTGTGTTTTGTCCATTAAATGTGAATCCTGCAACATTCTTTGAAACTAAAGCTCCGAAAGAGTTGTAGTGGAGTAGATAGTACGATATCTGACTTGCATTGGAGTAGAAGTATAACATAAAAATATAGAAGTTAGTACCTCAAACGAATGCATATATTAACAGAATAGCCAGTACTCCTGTAGTTCACTAATGTCCTCTTTTATCACCATACTTCATTGTCCTGCACTTTTCAATTCCCGTTCTAACTACCAATCCATCTGTGGAAACAATTAAAAGATTAAACCACTTTATATTCTAATGAAGCCTTTTGTGACCCGTCTTCCTCTAATTCCTCCAGCTGTGTCCTGTCGCCAGCTGGACGGGACGCAGGCCGACATCGGCGAATGTCTGAAATTCGCCAAGGCCATGCCCGCCATCACTCAGCGCTGTCAGCTCCCCTGCCAGGATGACTGCCAGCTGACCAACTGGTCCAAGTTCTCGTCGTGCACGGCTGACTGTGTGGGGGTCCGCACCAGAAAGAGGGCATTGATAGGTGAGAACAGAGAGAGACTCAGCACAAACAACGGAGTGTTGTTCTTAAACCCCCTTCTCAGACAGCCTTATTTGCACTGTGGCTGTAGCGTCGGCGAGGTACCGGACAGTTTAGGGGGTTAATGTTGGTGGGCAGCGCTCCAAGAGACGAGCTAAACACAAGGTCATAAATCTCTTCAGGTACTTCTTGCCTGCGAAATGCTCCAGAGGGATTAAAGCAACAAATCTAAAATAACTCCTCAGCCTTTGTTATCCATCAGGTGGTCCCTAGACAGTTTCCCCTGTGCATCACAGCCATAACAGCAAAATGACATGAAATAAGATCTGCGATGCATTAAGGTATCTCTGCTAGAGGTTACGGGGGTGGGAAGTCGACTTTAAACTGTGAGAAAGTGGATTAGAAAAGCTTTTGTTTCCCCCTAATGTGAAATCTTTTGATCAATTCACCCAAGTATAAAGGAGCAGAGAGGACGTGTAATGCATTTAAACACTTTCTGAAGAGGTCGTTTTAAAAGTTTTAATGTATATCAGGATCTTTGCTTAGTCAAAAACAATACCTTCACATCCATGACATCAAGGATAGTGGGTAGGAAATATAGATCATTATAATGAGCAAAATGTACATTATTCTGCTGCCTGTTGGCCACTTTGACCTTTACAGAAACATTAGAGGATGCTACACTGCAGTTTGCTGCCATTAGATGCAATTAGCAACAACCAGCTGTGGTCCCAAAACAGGACTTACTTCCTTAATGCAAAAAGAAAAATGATTTACATTCAAACCTACAGCTTGCTTGAGACACTGGCACCTGCAGGTAAATATGCTGTAGGCAGTTAGATAGTAAGTCACACGAAAGATATATCTACTCATTTGCATGCGAAACAACTCCTGTTGTCACAAGAAAACAAATGTGCCTATTGATTTATGGTTAACAACATTAACGACATGTCTGAAGTTAAAAAGAACAAATGTTTCAGTGAAAGAGCACTCTGCTCGCCAGAGTAATCTATCATCATGAGTCATCAAGACTTTTTTTTTTTCTGTGAGCACACTATCTCTGACTACCCCAAAGGGCTTTAAAGTTGCCTTAAATATGATGACACTCGTCAGCCACATCAGCCTAACAAGAGACAGAAATCCACCAACACCAGCAGAGTCACCTCTCCCAAAGCTCTTCTACTCATCTTTGTCCATCTTTTGGCCTTCAGGGAGGAGCAAGAAGAAAGACAAGTGCAAGAACACGCAAATGTACCCTTTGAGCGAGACCCAGTACTGTCCCTGTGACAAGTACAACGCCCAGCCAGTGGGGAACTGGTCAGACTGCATCCTGCCCGAGGGAGGCAGAGTGGAGAGCCTCCTGGGGATGAAGGTCCAGGGGGACATCAAGGAGTGTGGACAGGGCTACCGCTACCAGGCCATGGTGTGCTACGACCAGGACAACAGGCTGGTGGAGACCTTACGCTGCAACAGTCATGGTGAGAACCAATATTTGTGTGTGTGTGTGTGTGTGTGTGTGTGTGTGTGTGTGTGTGTGTGTGTGGTGTGTGTGTGTGTGTGTGTGTGTGTGTGTGTGTGTGTGTGTGTGTGTGTGTGTGTGTGTGTGCACTGCAGGGGTTTAATCACAGAGTTTGTTGCTTTGTTAAAGGGTTGATTCAACCCAAGTTACAAGAACAGTAGAAATTTCAAGTCATGAGGATAGTTTTCATTTGTTCAGGTGTAGGGACTTCTAAGACAGCTGCATCTCCAAGGTGCATGGCTCTCAACAGGGTCATCCAAGGTCACAAGCACAAACTCGTGTGACAATCTGACAATTAAGTTGTATTTGCTACAAGTGTTGCTCGATATTTTTAGACCTCTTTAGACTTTTTCCCTTCCAAAACACGTAGCTCTGATAATTCAATTTGTTTATGTTTTGACATGTCTTCTTCTGAGCTTCCACACCAACACCATGGAGGTTGATGGATTTCTGTTTGTGTTTCTCACCGCATTGAGTAATTAAACACCAGAATATTATGTTTAAAACTCTTGATACATTCATGCACACTATATTTGGAAAAAGTCCATCAATAGTATAAATGGTTTATGATGTAATTTTGGTGCTTAAAACTGAAGTTTGACTCTTTGTGTCTTGATTTGTGGATTCACCGCTTCATCAAAAAAACGCTCAAGTACACACAATAAAGATTTTTGGAAGGATTAATGAACAGAAGAACATGGATTATGACTTTTGTAATCTTTCCTTGACATATTCAGTTGATAAGAACCCATTCAGACATTTCACATCTTATGACTTTGATTCTCAAGGAACTGCCGCACTAACTTTGTTTGCAGTAAACCCACACAGCACAAGCACAGGGTCCAAAATTACCACCAGACAGTCGCAAAATGGGAGTAAATTTAGTCTTTAGAGTCAATTATGAAGACCACCCGCCACTCTGGTATTAATATATCTTACAGTTTCTTACACACACTGGAGAGAGCTGATGGTTTGCTGTCTCTTCAATCCAGTGGTGTACTGGCCATCTGGTATGCCGGGACAAATCCCAGCGGGACGTTGCATCAGTGTGGCGTTGGGTCCCGTCTGTCATTCGGGACGGGGCTTACTGGCCAATCACAACCAACCAAATCAAACTTGTGCTTACACCATGTATGTTGAAGGCTCAGTCGGAGTCTACTCCGTCGCTACTGTTGCGGCTGTTAAACTGGATAAATTGTTTTAGAGCATCACAACCCCCGTGAAATGACTCGTTTCACAAGCAGGAGGCCAGACTTCATAGCAGGAGACAAGAAGGAGGAAAAACAGCTTTGTGAGGGAACTGTCTGAAGAACACTGAACAGGCTACTGCAGAATCAAAACATCGTATTACTCTCAACTTATGACTGTTACTTATTTTTACTTGTTATTGTTAATTCCTCTATAAATGTTATATTCTAAAATGCACTTAAGGTGAATACCACTGAATTTATCAAAATAAACATGTTACACTTCAGTGTTGAAACTGTTTAAATATATCTCAGTATACAGTAAGTGCTACTACTGTTATTACTATTGTGCATTACTATAGTATTGATTAAGAATAGCGTATGAGACCAAGATGACATGCTAAATAATAGTAATGGGAAATTCAAATTGGGGAAAAAAAGCAATGCATTGTTTTGCAGGTTTCTTTTTTTATCTACCATCCTCCTTGGCTGGAAAACCAACCAGTTAAATTTCAAACTAGCACACGCAGATTTCAAGAGGTGAGAGGCAGCTTGAATGAAGAAATCAACTTCTTGATTATGTCAATGTGATGAACAAAAGGTCATTTAGAGAGTCAAAATGCTGGTCCTCACTGAGGAAAGGTGAGTCCGTGTCACTCTCCATAGTGTTAGTAAGCCAAGCTACTATGCTACTAAGTTTGCCTTTCAAAGAGCCATGCACTCTGACAAACCTCCACTCCCTAACCCCACATTTGGTGGATGCGTGCAGTTTGTGGCTGAAAGATGGTGTTTATTAATTGATTGAAACTTAGCTGTGATAAGTTTTCATTGGAACTTCTTTTTAATGAAGAAACAGTCCCAATGAAAGGTGGATTATCCAGAGTATCAGAGACCCTGCTTTTGGAAGGAGCTGTTGCTTGTTCGATAAATGAGACCAAGGCTGCATAAATGGCTACGTGAGGTTAGAGGTCAGTGAAAAAATGTCACAGTATGGGTCAACTAACAACTTAAATTTGGCCTTTGGGCCCTGATGATGCAAGCAGCTCTGACAGAAATCTGCATCAAAGCACAGAAGCACTAATCTTGAGGCGTAGTATGTTCCATTGTTTTCCCTTTCTTGCCACAACTTCTTGGTTTTCCAGGTGAGAAATATACTGTAGCACATTAGGAACGCTGCAGATGCAAGAAGAACTTTTTGTTCTGTTGAATATTAATCTGAAGTGATGGATATTGTTCGTGCGCATGTGAAAAAGCCCCTCGTATGGAGGCTAGCAACTCATTTCGAATACCGAATTTCACGTTAGGAGGCCTGTTTTCTGGCACACTCCTGTCAGAATCATTTGTCTCCTCGTTGTAGGGTCTTATCTTGGATCCAAAATACTTCAAGCAAAGAATCCTGGCTCAGAAACTCGTTGTGAAATTGCTGTGAAATAGAATGCGGGAGATGTTCAAATGAATACATCAGTGTTGTGCATATATAAACATGGTTTTAGTCTCCTTGTGTGAGTCACAGATCCAGATATGCATCAGTTAATCTGGGTGTGGGTGTGACAAGGGCATGTCGTAAGGATGGGGTTGTGCGTGTGTTTGTGTGTTTTCTGTGTATTTTTACACCTATGTGATGTGCATCCACACATTCATCTTCAAGCATCAATGGGCTCAGACAAAAGATATGTTCCTTGAGGTGCACAGAAAAACAAAAACACTTTCATGAGGCTCGGCGTTAGCGCGTGTGAGTCTCAAAGATATCATTAAATCTCTCTTTTATCCCTCTCATTCGGTCGCTCTTCTCCTCCTTTCTCTCTGCCACTCCCTCCTTTCGTTTTCTGTGCCATTCTCTCCGCATCTGAGCCATCATCACTTTCAATCTCGATAGAGGAGGAGACACGGTCTTTCCTCGACTCTGCCGCTGACACAATGCTCTCGGCTATGATGTCGATCAGGCGAGCTGTGCCGTCGTTATCTCTGTATTCCACAGATTTCAACAGAAAAAAAAAAAAAAAAAGGGGGGATTATCATTAAAAGTACACGTTGATCCAAGCTTTGTGGCAAAAGCTCACTTTTCAGACTCCCTGGTTCTATTACGCTGTGTGCTGTTCTCTCCAGTTCCCAGCAAATGAGCCATCTTATTCAGAATTTGATCATTTTGAACTACAGAGAACAGCATACCGAAAAGGATATTGGAAATATGTTTAAATATATATATATTTTTATCATATAAATGATCAAAGTGTAGCTTGCTTGCAGATAGAGTTACAATATCACAGGAAGTGAGTAACATTTGCGGTGTAACGGTACACAAAAACACACAAGGATACATGTTATTTTAATTATCATGAACAGACTGTAGTGCAAATGTCCAAGACGGAGGTAACATTTTGCCCACTTTCCACTTTGGTGTACTATTTCCATTATAAAAATAAGGGACATTTCAAACACCTATGTATTATGATGTACGGACACTGAACAAACACTTTCCCAAAAGGCAACACAATATAAAACTGCAATGCATCTCTTGTGCAATTAAACTGAAAATACAAGATGAATAGACCAATAAAATGTGTGCATGAGGAGGAGGGTTTCACTTTATTCCACCATGGCGATATTTAAACATTCAAAGCACCTGCCAGTTATTATACCAGTGAGGCAATGCCTTTGATGTGTTTCCTTTCATATATAACTGAGAAATGCCGACACACTGTCCTTATCTTATACTAAACTCTCTCTCTCTCTCTCTCTCTCTCTCTCTGTTGCTTGTTGTAGCTGATCCAGGAACCCTCCTAATGGGTCTTCCAGTTCTGCCGTTTAATTTGCCTTCGTCATAGTGTGACTGACTCGCACGCCAATCTGCTAGTTGTGCTAACCTCAGCATATGTTGCTAATGGCGTACAGCTCAAAGTGTCCGAGCAGAACTTGCTTGTGTGCTGCTAAATGTGCTGCTAAATGCCTGTAATGTAATAATGTAATGCTTAAGTTCCACCTCATGTGCATCAGTCTACATACCGGGTATTCTGCGTGTGGCTGAATGTGGGAGGCTTGACCCCCCCGGAACATGTGGAAGTTACACAAACCATTAGAGCCCTAAGTAACATCCAAATCACAAATTCCTGATTCTATTAGTTCCCAGCTGCAGTCAGGAACAAGAAAGATCCAATTAATGGGTTGTCATGTTCAATTTATTCAAGGCCAAGTGGAGACCGGAACGGGAGAGACAAGCCACTGACCTACCAGCTCAGGCCAGAGACTGAAATCATCTTCTCTCACCTCTGTAATTATGCTCTAAATCGACACCATAGGGGAGTTTTCAATCCCAACTCTACACAAAAACTACCTACTACCATCAACACTGTGCAAGGTCATGGTGTAGTCAGTGAACAAAATCTTGGTAACAAGTCCCCTGCTGTGTCCTATATATATGTGACATTACTCATATAGTTCCTATATTTATGACGATAAGTGACCCGTGATGCTCCGACCTTTACCATGACTTAATATCACAGGACGGCTCAGGGGGCCTCGGCCTCGTCTTAGCAGGATGTGGTAAAGGAGAAGGGAATGCAGCATCTCTGGGGAGCCGTGGAGGGTAAAGCTTAAGGGCAAGCATCTCGCTGAGCACCTGCGAACTTGAACAGTACCGCGGAGAACAGATTTGTTGGTGCATGGCGACCCTTATTGAGCATTACAACATTGTAGGATGTTTGTGAAGGTTTGAGGACTAATCTCAGTGTCTGTTATGGTTAGTTAGGATCATCAAAGGGTCCTTCAGGCCTGTGGCGGAGCACCCAGGGATTAGACTGTCCCTGTTGGCTTGGGGAGGATTGTGTCACAGGGGGTGTAACAGGTCAAAAATCAGGTTGTGATGTTGGATGGTTCCTGGAGCCAAATTGTTTGTGTGAAGCTTCTCGGGGCCACACACACCCATAGAGCGGACAGAATCTGGTTTCAGAGGCCAACGCTAATGGTGGCTCGATCTACCATCAGGGTGTCCTCGTTGGGCATGCTAGTGGATCCTTGCAGGTGAAAAATATGTTGGGAAAAGTCCCATTACAAATATCAATCCAGCAGAGTATAACATCACAAGCATTTTCTATTGGTTCTGCATTGTAAAAGTATATTTTCCTCTTGTGATCGTTGAGAGAAAACATTTCTTAGTCATTTTACACAAACATTATTCTCACTGTAGCATTATAGTACACAAATAAACATTTTACAGGTAACATTAAATATTAAGTTAAATAAATTGACAGTGAGAAGCACATTTTAAACACTGTAAAACAAGATAAGCCTTCATAGATACCCAGAGGGGGAAACTAAGGAAGTGTCTCACTTAGACAAGCCATGTGTGAAGAATAACACAATTTTACTCATCTCATTTAGCTAAACAGCTTCTATAGAACTGAGAACTCTGGAAAATAATTGCGTTACAAAAATGTCTGGGATGAAGGCCAGAGATTCCCAGAAAGTTATGGAGCTTCAGGGAATTCAGCTAATGGATGACTGTGCAGGTGATCAATCTTCTGCATTTTTATATATATATATTTTTACATACATTTACACATCCATGCACTGCTCCCTACACTTAATAACAGACTTATTTGTATACTCATACTCGTGTATATATATTCTTTGTTTTTCATATTCTATGGTACATTTTCATATTTCTATTCCTGACTTTGTCTTATACTGTTGCACTATGTTTATTGTCATGCACCAATCACCAAGCCTAATTCCTTGTATGTGCAAATATACAATTTCTGATTTTGATTAGCCATTTTTTATGTGGTTGTCTTCTATTTCTGCATCAAAATATCACTTACAGATATTTTCAACATGCTAGGAATAGCAGTGGGCTCCTGCATGTGCAAATAGAAAATAACAACCTCATTAACAGATTAAGCAATTTTTTTTTTTTTATACGGTTGCTTATGTTCTAAGCACATTGCTGACATACTTTGGCTGTTGTTAGAAAGCTGGTCTACTTCCAGAGGTATTTGAGTGCATATCCTAATTATCACTGGGAGCTTCAAGAGTTGGCTGGGCAGTGAGATTGTTAACGTTTCAGGTGAAGTTGAGCCGTCAGCAGTTCCAACAGCTTGGGGAATTACAGCTGCAGGAGTGCCAGGTTACAAGTTGACTTCTATTGGCAAAAAAGAAGTGATCTCCTACCTGGACTCAACCCAAGACCTCCGTGAGAGCCTGGCACGACACCTAACGGGTTTATATCAGCCGAACTACAAGTGAACCCCGCAGGCTGGAGGCGATGCAGCGTTCGCACTGTGAGACCAGCTGAAGTGGCGGCGTCAGTGATTCAGAGTGACACGTCTTGACTCTAGGCCTAACGGTGGGAGGTCAAAGGCGCTGAGGCTTATTGCAGAGGTCACGCTGAAGTCAGCAAGGTGTTGATGTAGAGATGCTGATCTGGACTCAGGGGCAACCGAGTGTAAGGAGGTCAGGCCGAAGTGTATGCGTGCACACATGTGTATGGATGTGATCATTATGTCACTGTGAGTTTAGTTGGTGCTACGGGGACTCTAGTCCTGACTGGATTAAATAGATTTTTTTTTTTTTAAATCATATTAGCTCTTAGGAATGGTGCTGCTCAGCTTTGGGTCAGCATGGTTTGGGGCAGTAAGATCACCCTTCAACTGTCGTCTTCAGCTGAGCCAAGTTTTATCCCTGCTTTTAAGCTCCGATCATCCTTCTGCCATAAGTGTTTCTGAGCGAGAGGTTTCCACCTTTGGCAGCAGCGTTCTGTGGCTGTGCTGAGAGACGGTAACAGAAAAGAAAAACTATAGGACTTATTGGGGGTGAGACTGTTTTAATTGTAAGAGGACTCAGATTTGTACGATTTTGGTTGCCAGATTTATTTGGATCGTCTCATCAGAATCAGAATCAGCTTTATTGGTCATGTATGCGTACACATACATGGAATTTGACTCCGGTTACTTACGCTCACTAATACACAGAAACAGACAAATAAACAAGAAAAATCAAGGAGGTCCAAGAAGGAAAAAAGGATAAACATTAACTATTATGTACACAGAAATATAAAAATGCAAAAGTATATATATATATAAACATAAAAACACAAAAAACAACGACAATGAAGTGTAGATAAAAGTGCAAATATGCAGAGTGCAAGGCTGCTTGAATAAATATGTAAACAATTTGATTTTAAAGTCACCGGGTTATTGCACATGGATTTGTACCATACAGAGGATCATGCACACATTGTCCTGACTAACAAACCCCTCACTCCTCCAGATCAATGCTAAGGTTGTATTTAGACTAACGTTTGTTTCACTGCATCAACAAAAACTAAACAAAAGTCCCTGTTGATATCAAATCAACCACTGTAGGTAATCAGGGTCATCCGACAAAAACACTTCATCTTTTGCAGCAGCATAGAGTTCATATTCATGATGGATAAGTTTGCACCATAGACGATATTATTCCGCTGTTTACCTGGAACTCATCAAGGCTGTAAAAACAAAAGCTGTATGATCCTGTCTCATTCTATTATTAGCTGTTGTGCAGTGTTTTGGCATCTGATGAGCCTAGAAAATGTGCGGGTGTGTTACTCAAACTTGACTTTCTGAATTCCATTTTATCTTCTCAACAGTACCGTTAGCAGCGCACCCACAACAACACAAAAAAATGTCTTTTTTTGTTGTTGTCTGAATGTATTTTGTTTTAATGCATCGCTATATTTGGTCCGAACATGGCCTGATGACATGATCTGGCTTTGAGAATGGGACATCACTTGTTCAAATCAGTTGCAGGGACAAACTTTTTAAAAAGAGGAATATGAGCAACTACCACTCTATGTTATCCAGCAGAGCTCAGCGGCCAGCAGCAGACAGGTGTTGTTGCCCAGCAGCTCAGTGTGAAGCATGATGGTGCTACAGGAGAACATATGTGCTCAGCAAGACTGTTCCACAGGTTACAAAAAAGAAAGTGTGAAAAATGACTCACCATATACATTGACAGAAATTGATTTGTAACTAACCCTCAGTGGGATTTCTCTGAAACGTGGGAAGTGTGTTGTCAGCGAACCCGTCAGTCAGTGTAGCACCACATGTCTCCCACTAAAGAGAGCCAAGCAGTCTGCAGGAGGCCACATCAGAACGAGGAAGTGGTTAGACACTCCACTTTCCCGGCTCATTCACCTCATTGATTTGCTTAATCAAAGGCTAAACTGATTTACAGGCCAGTGCCAAGCAGGCCTCAGAAATAAATTAGGTTCCGTCTACTAAACAGACTTCTGCCTAGTAATAGAAAATCTTTGGGAAAATCATGTTGTTACAGACACAGCCAAAAGTTCATAGTAGTCATATCTTTTCAACATATCTAACTGAACCTTGGCCTCTGTGTGTGCTGGCGCGATCAGAGGCAAGAGATGGTGAAAGAGCCAGAAAAACACAAGTAACAAGCAGAGGGAGATCCTTAAAATCAGCCCCGTTGACGGTGTCATGACCCCGTGAGCCGAGGGAAAATAGATTGAAATAATGAAGCTTACTGCCAGGCCCTAGCACTCCTTTAGTAGACTCTTTAGACTTTTATTTATAACAACCCCATGTAATAGTGCCTTTGAATGTGGACCCTGTTTTCATTCCACTGGGCTAAAAATCAATAAGTGCATCTAGATTATTTTGTGAGGTATCGGTTAATAGTTTGCTCGTGCAGTTGGGTATTTTTCCCCATCTAGCATTTACAGAGTTCTTGAACTTTAATGCTTGTTTGTTAGATGGAAAAAGAAAAAAACGAACGTTTGGGAATTAGGATAAATGTAGTTTCATATTAGATAATGAAAACAAACGTCTTCTAAGAGACCTTCTAAGTACCGGCCAAGGCCATTTCTCTCCTCGGCAGTCATTCCTGAACCTGGAGGCTGAGAGGCTTCTGTTGGGAAACACAGAGAACAAAGGTTTTACTTCAAAGCTCATTTTCTTATGAATCAATTTTCTGGAGAATGAATTTCCCCTTTGAAATAATTAATAGGAGACTACAGTATGCTGTCTAGTCATTCATTGAAGCAGACTGAAAAGAAGCAAATCATAATTTTGTCTTTCAGTTCATGCACTTTACTGGAAAACAAAGGCATTTTTTTCTGCAATAAAAAAGAAAATGTCGTACATTTGAAAGTTAAATGCATCAATATGGTGCACAGGAAATAAAGAGGCTAGATCTATGAAGAACTTTATGCTCTAGTAAGCAATCTAATCATAAATATATTGGTTGTAAAGACAAGAAAGGTGATGACATGGCAAAAAAAATAAATGGAAAACGAGATGGGGTCCTTGTTTCAAGTCTGGTCGGCTGGGTTACCACTGACACACTGAGGACATTTCGCCAAAAACGTCAGTCATGCTGGATGCAGGAGGCACCGCCCCTCCCTACAGGTGGAGAGAGGGCACAGCGAAGTCCATGACCCTGTGAAACGGCGAGATTCAAGCATGGGGTGCTGTGAAACTCTTTCACCCTGGGGCCTTTCCAAGCCGACCTCGAGCTGGTTGCAACAAAATATTTCCGTTCCATTATGAAACAGTGTCGTAGCTACCTTTACTGTAGGTAATTCATGGTAAACACCAGATTAGTGGCAAAAAAATATAGAACCGTGCAAGTTTTCCTTTCGTTTCCAGCAGCAAAAAAGCTTTAGCACATCCAGCGTTGTGACTTTTGTGACACTTTCCAGATCACAGTCATAAAACCAAATGTGTTTGACTTCTGCAAAACACCTCTGTTTTGTTCTTCCTTTCAGGATACATTGAGGAGGCGTGCATCATCCCCTGTCCCTCGGACTGTAAACTCAGCGAATGGTCCAACTGGTCGCGCTGCAGCAAGTCCTGCGGCAGCGGGGTCAAAGTTCGCTCCAAATGGCTTCGAGAGAAACCTTA
Source organism: Anoplopoma fimbria (assembly GCF_027596085.1). Lineage (NCBI taxonomy): Eukaryota > Metazoa > Chordata > Actinopteri > Perciformes > Anoplopomatidae > Anoplopoma > Anoplopoma fimbria. Next base: position 24,152,603 of record NC_072468.1, on the reverse strand, counting down.
CAACGGCGGCCGGCCGTGTCCCAAACTGGACCACATCAACCAGGTACAGACGCAGAAAGTGAAACTCAATCTGAGTTTTGAAGTCTGAATTGGTGGCTGAGCAGGAGAATGAGAGAACAAAAGATATTCTTGAATATTTAGTAACTGTGCTGCAATGTTTTTATACTTATTACAAGTGTGAAACACGTTATATGTATTCAACACTGGAGAGAGAGGGCGAGGGAGGACATTCTGAATGAATAATACAGTAAGCTGGAGTCTGCAGAGCTCTCCTTTACCTTCCTCTCATTATCGCTGCACTTTTGCTGAGCAAAAAGCAATGGGTGCTATGAATGGATCCCGTCAGCCATGTTAATGCACCAACATGTGCCAGTTGACTCCTTAAGGTTTCCATGATTTGCAAAAATGAAATGTTTTCCCGACCCGTGAGTATCAGCAGATGCAGATTAAGGTTGCGTTGATCTACGCCTAGTGGTGTGTGTGCATATATGTGTGTGTGTGTGTGTTTCTGTGAAGTTCACACAGGTATTTATGCCAGAGGCTTTTCTGATTATGTCCTCTCGAATGTTGCATTAATCACAGGTTCTGCACTATATGAACAGTTGGCATGTGCTCATTAATCCGTCTGTCTCCTTTTAATCCGCCCCAATGCTCTCTGGATATGACTCACTGCTACAGGCCCAGGTAAGAGCTGCTTTCCTCATCTATTTGTAAATGTAGTCGCAGATGTTAAGTGTCACCGATGTCAGTGGGTCACTGACAGATAGACGTAAACAGTCACAATATCCTATAACTATCAGATTGGAGTTTTATTTATGCAGACATTTCTCAGAGGCAGAGCTGCACTGGGGGGAAAAAATAATCATGTTGGCTGAGTTAAAACTCAGAGCGGAGCCAAAGAATCACTGAGTATTAAGCAGAACTGGACAACTTACAGAGAGCTAAGAGGATATATTTATAGAAATGTATATTTCCTTTTTTTCCTTTCATGAGTAGGATGATGATAATCACGAGTTTGGCTCGACCTGGAAATAAACCCACCAATCTGCTCCCTTTGACTTGCTGCTATATCTCCTTAAAAATCACATCAAGTATACATTCAGCGCATTAATAAGGTTATTCTGTCCTGAGGTGTATGAGGTGGTGCCGTGTCAGAGCGATTGTAATCAGTATGTGTGGGTGGCCGAGCCGTGGAGCGTCTGGAAAGTCAGCAACGTGGACTTAAAAGAGAACTGTGGCGAAGGCGTCCAGACCAGAAAAGTCAGGTATCTATCAAGCCGTCTGTCCTTTACGTCCGTTATGTACATTAGTAAGACCATAAAGACGAAGGAGGTGTATGTTAGTGCTGCAGCTATTGGCCAATTAGTTGATTAGTCAGTAAATTGAAAAGTGATCAATACTAATTCTGATAATAAATTGCTTTTTTTAATTTAATTTCAAGCAGAAATTTCAAATGTGCAGATGTGCTGCTTTTCTTAAACTGGGATTGGGTTTTTGACTTCATCAAACAAGACAAGCAACATGAAGACATCACCCGAGGCTTTCTGAACATCAGATGGACTCTTTCAAGCTTTAATTCTTTTTATTAATTATAAAATCATTTGTAGATTGATCCAGAGCAGATGCAGGCTGTCAGACCTCTACTACAGCTGACACGTTCTTATTTGTATTTAAATTAATATGAATGACTTGAGTAAAGTGATTTGGAAAAAATGTTTTGGGAGAAAAATAAAATGCAAAGGATCTGTGCAAATCTGTCTAACATGGTTCAGCTGAAAGTCAACAACCGACTCGCTGCCAAATCCTTTTGGGTGGAACTCAAACTTTTGGATTTATGTTGTGCACATGCCGAGACATACACTGTAATTAGACTTATACGACTGTAATTAGATGTTTTCTGAGGCGTAGAGATCCAAACATCTCGGTCCTGTGAAAACACTGGATTAGAAACACACACACGTGCATATAATAAGACACAGGGACATCACAGGATATCAACATCCATGGCCCTTGTAATGATCAAGTGTAATGGCTTTAGCTGATGCAAAATCACAGTGAGTTAAAACTCTTAATGACCCCAGTTCAGTCTCTGCTCTTTAGAGCAGGTGACATTATCAGTGGGAATAGCGACAGTCTCCTCTCCCATTTATCTGGAGGATAAAAAGCTGCAATTAGGAAGAAAGAAATCAAAAAATATGTCTGAGGCATTTGAGGAAAGCCAGGATTCAGTTAAGAATAAAAGAAAATACATGCATCATAATAGTTACTATGTGTGTTGTATCTATTTATGTGTTGTTAGAATATTTAGCTGCTTTTACTTGATTAAAAATATAAAATAAAAGTGACAATAAGGTCCAATTAACTTCCAGGTGTTTAATAAACTACTTTGTGTTCTGCCTAATGCTGTCAGTGTTTACATTGAACCTCTTGAGCCAGTAAAGTTGTGTTGCTGTAAACAAATACAACAGTTTTTTGGTAAAATTGACCTCAATTAGCCTGAGGGACACATATGTCGTGAAATACTTCATGTACTCGCCAACTCCGTGTCCATGTTAAACACAATATCTGACTCTTTTGTTCTCTAGAATGAGGTCAAATTCATTGTTTCCCTCATCGATCCCACAGGTGCATGCTCAACACTATAGACGGGCCGTCAGAGTCCGTGGAGGACTACCTGTGTGACCCCGAGGAGATGCCCCTGGGGGCCAGGGAGAGCCGGCTGCCCTGTCCCGAAGACTGCGTCCTCAACGACTGGGGCCCCTGGAGCCGCTGCAGCCTGGTGAGAGCCCAACGCAGATCAGAAAAGCAGCCGCTCAGCTGTCTGGCAGAGATATGGGACAGACTTCTGTTGAGCCCTCTGAGATTTATCTTGATATCTTTTTCGTGTCAGAAATAATTTCTCTGAGGCTGAAGGAATTCAAAGCGTAGCCGCACTGTATCATTGTGAGCAGCGTGAGAATTGTTTGTCAACAGGTTATTTCTCGTCCACCAGGGTGGAATAAAAGAGATATGAACAGGGGAGCATGAAAAATGGCTTTTATATCACCTATATTACACTGTACTCACTGAGCATTCAGCAGGGAAGGAAGATGATTTATGATAAAGAGTCAGAACTCCCGAGCAGGTTTCCAAATTTACATTTTTGTGATACACACACACACACCCCAGCTCTCTACATCAGCAGTGATGTAGGGGCAAACATAAAAGCTGTCTGAAATATTACCCCTGGCTTGTGATCGTCCACAAACAGTGAAAAGTAATTAGATGAATTTTCAGAAAAAGCTTGATTTATGATCAGATTATTCAGCCAGAGACTTGATGCTTCAAGGAATTTAGTTCATAAATGTTCATTTTAGCCTAAAGGTTGATGGAAAAATGAGAAGAACATGAGTATTTTTCTGCCTCTTAATCATGACCTCTTCACACTCACAGTAAAATGTGAAGACTTTGCAAATTGGGTTTTTGTAAATAGACACTGCTCACTGATTTAATCGCGTCATCACAGCACACACCTTCAGGCTTCAGGATGTTTGCAATCGTCGCTCTTGCTTTCACAAAAACCTTGCGAGGTGTCAGAACATCTTGTTCAGAACCGACGCCCCCGACACCTCTGATTCGTGGTAAAAGAAAAAAAAAAAAAAAAGAAGCTATTTCAACTGCTCTGGTTCTCACCTGCTGTTCTCACAGCAGCGCCATGGCCATTGTTAATCACACCCCATTCTTACCCGAAGTGCTTGACACCGACTTCCCACAATTCCAATCTCTTACTGGAGTCTGAGGTGGCGTCAGCGGGGCCTCTCACATGTTTTATTCATCGTGCCAGCGTTGGAGATATTCAAAAAAGGCCGTCATTTTCTCCCAGAACTCTCTTCCTTGCGAGTAATGACCGTGTAGAATCTGGTGGTTTACCATTCCAGCAGAGTATCTGTTTCAGCCCTCCTGTCATTTCCTGCTGGAAAAGAATCAAACTCCACATTCTGGGAATGCCAAGAGAGAGAGGAGGGGGAGGGGTGGGGGGGATCTTTACTTAATTATTTTTAGAAACACAACCATAAAACATCGCTCCAGGGGGACAAAGCCTGTTCAGACTCTGGGAGGATGTTTTGACGTAAATCTAATGAATTGTTGCCCAAATAAACTGGGAAATAATCCAGAAGTGGGCAAATTAGTAGTAGCTCCAATTTAGGGACATGTCTGTATTCAGTTCTTATCTCCCTCTGCCATATGGTCTATGGTCTCTTTTTCAGCCGTGTACCAGAACCAACAGTCGGGTTCGGACGGCGTACCCCCTCCGGTTGCCCAGTCAGGGGAGGGACTGTCCAGACACGACCGACAAGGAGCCCTGCAGCCTGAACCTCAACTGTTTCAACTACTTCTACAACATCACAGGTAAAGGACATGTAAATTGACGTCTTTATAAAGTTGCAGTGGGCAGAGATCCCTGCTCTCTGTAATGTCATGCAGTGAACAACACTACTTGTATTTTGAATGGAGCTGGTTATTGGGCTGCTGCCATGGTTGTGTCAGGAGGAATCTTTGTCAACTTTAACCAAATCACCAACATGAAATCAGGCTGTCTGAGGCTTAAAAACTCAGTCACTGTAAACACAGACTCCATTTCAGAAAGATGGTTATTAAGCCACTGTTGCAGGGAGGAGACAGGGCTCCAAAGAAAGGCCAAAATGGGGGCTTAAATGGGAAATTGTCTTGTTTTTTAATGAATACAGATAATAATTAATGCATATATATTCATATTTTCTGTGGAAGTTCTGCACTTGATGGTTCTACATATGTACATGCAGTTTCTTATTTTTGTTTTGCTACTATTACTATTTTTCTGTTATTAGTTATCTTTTGATGATGTTGTTTGTAGGTGTAATTTCTATAGAGGTTCTGCACATGATGAGTTTTTATATGTATATACATGCATTTACTGTTGGTAATGTGTAAATCAATTGGACACTTATCTGAATTGTTGCAAGAACAGAATATGATATATTCATACACTTTGAGGATTTTATGATGATCCGTATCAGCTGGTTGGTAATCACCAGGCTGCATTTTAACAGAGATTACACCCATAAAAAGCTCAGGGCTGAAACACGTCTGTTTGATTCTGCTGCTGTGCATTATTAAAAGTATTACATACATATTTGCTAGTGCTGACAGCTTTCATTTGCTCATCTGCTTTTAACAGCAAGAGGAGCAATCGATGAATCTGTTTTATATTTTCAAAATCTCTCTTACTTTTGTCTCTTGGGGTGAAGATGATTGCGATTATCAAACCTTTTTTTGTGTAATGATGATGTAACGTCAATGGAGCTCCTTTGAGTTTTTCTAACAGCTGCTCTTTGCAAAGCTCTTCTTTGATCACAGGCTAATATGTCGTTGGTCCGTTGTATTTCAGTGTAGCGCCGCTTTTCAAGTGAAGTGTGAATGGGCAGACATTCTGTTTTGCTGTAATTCCCTGTAGTTACAAAAGCCTTGACAATGCCAAGTACAAGTAAAACGTTAGACTGTTGACCTCTTTGTGGGGTTTTTTTCTACTGAGTACTTGATTGATTTTTTGGCCATTTATTGGCAGCGGTATCAAGATGTGAACATAGACGTTTCATCACCTTTTACATTTATATGGCCGTTTCTTATGGATTTATTTAACATTTTAGTTCTTTTGGAGTTGTGTTTCTGGCCGCCTGGTGAATGTAAGTCCAATATTCGCTCTCTTTTTAACTCTGTTTTTGGTCTCCACCAGCTCCTGAGGGAAATATCAAGCTCTTTAGCTGCTAAATGCTCCACAATATTCACCAGCTAGTCACTCACTGTGTCTACTGTTTGGTGCTGTGCATGTAGTGTACAGTGGGTTTTTACAGCCTTTTTCTCTGAAAACAGCTGCCTGCTGCTCTGAGAAATGATGCCATTAGAGCGGTGAGAGTGAACCAAAACAGTAAAGTTACGAACCAGATAGCTGAACAATAAACAGAGACATAAAGCTCTGTAAAGCTGAGGGGAGCTGCAGATTCCAGCTTTAATTCTCTGTAGCTTCATACCAAGTGACAGTCGAAAAGTAATATAGCAATAAAGATTTTAGCTGCATTAAACCGAAAGCACGGTGGTGTAGTGGTTAGCACTGTCGCCTCACAGCAAGAGGGGCCCGGGCCCGCTAGACAACCTTCTGTGTAGAGTTTGCATGTTCTCCCCGTGTCAGCGTGGGTTCTCCCACAGTCCAAAGACATGCAGCTAAGGCTCATTGAAGACTCTAAATTGCCCGTAGGTGTGGATGTGAGTGTGATTGGTTGTCTGTCTGTATATGTCAGCCCTGCGACAGGCTGGCGACCTGTCCAGGGTGAACCCTGCCTTCGCCCATTGACAGCTGGGATCGGCTCCAGCACCCCTGCGACCCTTAACTGGATAAGCAGGTTACGGAAAATGAATGAATGAATGAATAAACCGAAAGATTTCCCCCAAAAAATGTTTGAGCTGGCAGCTTTCCCGGGCTCCTCTCTGATCTGCGGGACACCACACCTAAATATAACATGTCACAGAGACCACTCTTTTCATATTTCATCCAGAAAACTGTAGAAAAACTATTTTAATAGAAGTGAAAAAAAGGGAGAGATTGGCAGCGTTCCTATTTTTCATTTGTATTTGTAGTGTTGCCTCCATATCTGCTGCCCCACATTCTCTACCAGCCCACCCTCCTCCTCCTCCTCTGTCTTCCCTTTGTGTTGTGACACCGGGAGACGTGACATATAATCCCTACTGCTGGGTTCACAGCAGCACACAGGCATCCCAGGGTATATGTACATAAAATATACGAGCAGAGATTATTATTGGTGTAAGCACTCTTTTTTTTTTTCTTTTTCTTCTGTGTTGAGGCTGAGACCGTCCTCGATGCTCCTTCCTTCACTTTTCCTCCTTTTATTGCTCTCTCTCTCTCTCTCTCAGTCTCTTACTGTTGCTCTTTCTTGTTGCAATCTCCCTATTTTCAGTCCCCAGAGTGCCACAAAGCTCCTCGGCAGAACGACACACAATTCCCTGAGTCGAGCTTGCAAACGAGCTCGCTGCAGCTAAAAACAGCGACTCATCTTTGTCAGCGGATGGCGTGCTTCATGAGTGATACCTCAGCCCCCCTGTTGTTGTGGAGTGGGGTTTTTTTTTGTGCTGCACGGTGTGGTTTTAAAGTCACCCAAAGTCTGGATTAATATGTTGTCTTTCCACTTCACAGAAATAATTAGTTTGAAGGGCCCGTGGTACAGCCTCTTACTGCTCTGGATCTTTCTACTGAGGGTTATTAGGGGAAAACTTGTATTGACGTTGCTTTTAAATCCCGGGTGTTTAACTCAAAGTTGACCGCCTGGCCAAACAGCTCGCTTACGATGCTGACATGAAAGGATACCGATGGCAGCCAGATTTATTGGATTTAAGTGAGCTGTTATAAACCTTCAATGACCTCTTCACTGACAAAGTAATCTTCTCTTATCAACGGTGATCTTCGTCAGCCAAAAGCTATCAAGAGTCCGACTCCAAACACATACCAAATCGCACCCACACACACACACACACACACACACACACACACACACACACACACACACACACACACACACACACACTGATTATTTAAAGATATTTGGGTGTTGCATGAGTCTTCGGGGCAGAAGGGAAGGAAGGCAGACGGAGTGTGTCATGCAACAAAGGCAATGAGCTGATGTCAAAGTTTCCGTATGGGAAGCACAAGGCATTTCGCAATTCTGCTGAGTCATCTGGGAGCCCATAGTGGTTAATATATATGCATAGCATGCCCATACTAAAAGATCTATCCTCAGTGCACTGAAGGCGGAAGAGTTTTAGTTTATGTCAGCAACATAGCTGGTTAATTAATTTGATATTGCTGCGCTTTGTCAAAACACCATATCAAAGATCTACACATTAATTCATATTTTTATATATCTATTTCGCCAAGCCTTTCTTTCATAACAGCGCTTATGTGCCCTCCACATAACCCCAAAACTATCCTTCAGATGATCTTTCATGTACTTAATCACTTTTCTGTATATACATTTTTATTCATTTATTTAATTACTGTTGTTGCTCTGTACAAACATGTTATTCTGTTAATATTTTTATTATTTTATCTTTTATCTTTTTATTTTTCAAATGTACAGCACTTTGAGTTACATAGTCTGTATGAAATGAGCTATATAATAAGATTATTATTAAATTATTATTATTATTATTATTATTATTATTATTATTATATATATCCTAGTACTTTTGCCTCCTAGAAGCCACTTTATATCTGCCTATAAAAAACCATGAGCTAAACAACTTTCAGAGCAACATGAGGAGACAAGATGCAACATTGCATTTCAGTGTGTTCAGCCTTAAAAAGCGGAGACACACCGTGGTTGATTCTGACTGTCTGGGATTTATTCATCCTGAGGTGTAAAGAATTTGTGACAGCTGAGGCATTTGAAACCTTTTGAACAGCGTCTCCTTGTGTTTTGTCCCGCCACATCATCCTGCTTCAACTGAGAGAAAAAAACAACATCAACAACATCCAACCACAGAAGCAGCAGAAACGCTGGTGAAATGCTGCTTCCTTGTGACTTGAATTAATGCTCCTCTCCTTTTTGCTTCCTGCTCCCGTTTAAATCATGACTCCCTCTCACCTGCTTTCCTTTTTCTGCTTGCGCCCCGGGTGGTAAAATCAACAGCAGCCACCTGGTAAATATTAGCAATATGTGGTAGAGTGGTGTGCTCTGCTGACAGGTAACAGTCATCATGGTAGGTTCATTGTCTGTTTGTATTTCAGCCTGGCCCCTACAGGCCTCTGCAGTGTTGTTTATCCAGCACTCTGATGCTCTTATATTGCCAGTTTTATGAACGCCAACAGCCCAAAAGAAATGTAAATGTGAATATGTTGTGTTTCTCCTCAGACTGGAGCACATGTCAGCTGAGTCCTAACGCCGTGTGTGGGAGCGGCATCAAGACCCGGATGCTCGACTGTGTTCGCAGCGACGGCAAATCAGTCGATATCAAGTTCTGTGAGGAGGTGAGACGTGCAAAGAAATGTAAAAAAATCCTCAAGTTTCTCCTTTTTTTCCTTTACTGTACTTCTCCTTTTGTTTTTCGGGCCAGTCCTGTTTTTATTTGACACACTCATTTTACTTAATGACTTAATCACATCACTCATTACAATATATTAGCGTACCCTTCCAGTACTATTAGGCCCACAGCAACATGAAATATTCAGAAGTATTCCCATGCAGAGATTGTTGTCGGTGCTTCGGGCTGAGCGTTTCATTCATCCGTAATGTGTCTCGGCTTGCTGTAATTGTAGCCGGCGGGCTGTGGCAGCGCCGTCCCCTCAGCTATTTAACCCCTGGCCCACTTCATCATCCGGCTCATTCATAAAAACACATTGTGTCAGAACGGCTTTCACAGCAGCCTCGATAGTCCAGCCTCGCTGGCCCGATGCTGCCGAGCACAGTCTTTTTTCCACGCCAGAACAAAGACTTCTGGGAATTCTAGTGCTGAGAGGTCAAGCTGCTGTCTGGCCGTCAATGATTGAGTCGGCTGTGAAGCAGGCGGTTTGATGGTGTGTCATGATTTAACCTCTTCACTTCCTACATGTGCTGCAGCTGAATTTGGAGAAGAAGTGGCAGATGAACATCTCCTGCGTGGTCGAGTGTCCCGTCAACTGTCAGATGTCGGAGTGGTCGCCGTGGTCAGGCTGTTCGCAGACGTGCGGACTAGATGGTAAGAAGATCTGCTCAAATTGTACAAAATGCTGTTGACATTTATCTGACATTTGAGCAATTTCCAGTGAGATCAATGTACTGACAAGAGAGAAGAAACAAATCTGTAACCTTATACTAGCAAGACACCGTCTCTAAACACTTGCATGATCCTACTATAATCACAACACTAATATGTATTTTTACTACACTTTTCATGCGCAATAATTACATGAAAGCATACATACAAGCTCAGGGACAAATAACAATCCATATTTAAATTAAAGCTAGTCTATTAATGCAGAGTTAACCAGGCTGTGAGATGAGTCCAATCTGAGTCCTTATAATAACAGGTAGTGTGCAATGAGATGATCTTAACAGACTTAAAGGTGCGCTGTGAGGACGAACAAAAGTTATGTTTAGATTCAGTTTCAACTCCTCGTGTGAATCATTGAGGTCAAACAAACGTAAAACATTTGCAAAGTGGATGTGTTGAACATTTTACATCCTGTATTGTTTGTACTAGTGCCAGTGATCGTTCAGAACGGGCCAATCCGGTATTGCTGCATGCAGCTTTCTCAAGAACCGCTCATACAAAAAACGCCCCAATCGACACAATGCTTCCTTTGGTCCTGAGCAATACGCCTGCCATGACATAACTGCATGCCTTACTAATGCTAAAGTATGCATGTCATTAGGATAATATGTCCCGTCGAGCTCAGTATCGACTCTGCGCTACCTTTGATCCTCAGCTTTACACTCGCCCAGTGTGAAGTCGATCGGATGAACGGCTTTGTGAAAATCACAGGACAGACATGTAGACAAATACTCCTTTAATTAATGTTTACGATCTTGTGGTCTTCCTCTCTTCTGCCTTTGTTTGCTGACACCTGTAGGTCAGTGGAATAGTGTGAAACCAAAGGCAGGGTTGTGTATCGCGTCACCAACTTGTGTGTGCATATAGAGACCCGCTTATAAATAAACAGCTCCACAGCAATACTACTATTTACCTTCAAAGCCACATACGGGAAAAGATGGTAAACTGTTTGTTAAAGCAGTTCTCAGAACAAATTTCATCTCCTCACTGTATCTTTAAATACATCATTATACTAGATTTGATGTTTCTTGCACATTTTTGGTGCATGAGAGAACGTCTGAGAAACAGGTTTGACTTTTTGATGACAGTCCCCTGGCTGCTTGTAACATGAAAGAATCAAATACAGAATATGCAACAGGGTCGACTTTATTATGCTCTGCACCAGAAGATAGTGTTTGTATTAGGGAGCCCCAAGTTGTAAATGCACACATGTCTGAATGTTAAGCAGGAAGCTGCAAGAAAAAAACAAAACAGGAAGGTATAGGTCTCAAGGAGCCTGCAAACATGAAGCTTTTTAAACCCATGTTCACAGACTGTACGTTTGTCCCATGATGGTTCGTGAGAAGCTTATTGCATCAACATTTTTCCGTGCATGTGCGTGACTCCACAACAAAGTGCTAAAGCATGGTTTTGTGTATGTGTGAGTAAAAACATGCACACTCAGCAAAACATACTTGCTTGGATAACTTCAAAAGTCCCATCTCATACACTTCCTGCTCCCTCTGGAGTCATTTGGCCAGAAAGAAAACTCACAAAAGCAGAAGAGAGGAAGTGTTTATTTAAGGTTCTTCCCAAATGACCGGCGAAAATGTGTTCTCCTGTTGCCTGGTTGTCGTTCCCGGCAGTTCACACAATTGATTCTGTCCCATTACATCTTCCTGCTCCTCAGGGTTGAGGGGAGCGCTTTGAAGAAGAGCCGCTACAGCAGTAGTTGCTAAATCTTAAGGAATAAGATAAAAGTTTTAGTAAGGCTGAAGGAGCACGAGGGGGACCCTATTTGATGTGTTTTTGTGTGAGTATGTGTGTGTGGGATGTTCTCTTGTTGGAATAGGATACGAGGTTGTACAGTTTGTGTGAATGTGTGGGAAGGCTGATTTGTGTTTTTTGTGTTGAAAGGCGGCATAGGTTGGCAAAGGTGTATTCTGAGGTGAGCAGAAAGTTGGCTATGCAGCGTAAAAAACGAGAGTGGGATATGCAACAGATCGAGGGTTCTGAGGTTTGAGAGTGGGCGGTTTAACAGGAAGGTTGCATTTTAGAATGTGTGTGTGTGTGTGTTTGTGTGTGTGTGTGTGCAGGGTTTCTGTGTTGAGTTTTCCAAAGTAATTCATAGCTTCAATCCTGCATTTAAATCAAACGGTCTCCGAGGTGTTAGCTGCTGTAATGTTCACGATTGATTTAAAGAGAGGTTGCTGATCGATGTGGAAGAAAAAAAACATTTTACTCAAGTAGACCAAGAACCTATCAAGACGGCGGAGAAAAAGTGCAGTATGGCCAGCTTATTAGAAAACGCCCGCTTCTGTTAAGTGAACCGCTCCTTTTGCACAGCAACATTAATTTAATGCCTTCAAAACAAACACATGCATTTAAAAGGGAGCCGTTTAACAGAGGGAGGGGATGATTGTTGTGTGGTAAACCACAGTGGTCACTACACTGCCAGCACTGACTGCATTTAGTTTATCGTGCAGAAACCAGCCACTTTACAATCTGTGTAATTGTATTATTTAAATAAAATAGAATCCAACCTCTAAAAGCCTAGCAGAACAAGAAAGAAATCACTAAACAAACTCAAGCTTCAATACAAGGACAGAGAATTAGTCAGAGTGGACCTTGTTGTTGCTGTTTTTCCTGGCCTTAGTGGTACCTAATTTTATCTATCTAAATCCACATTTTTTTATTGAACTCTTTTAGTTTACAAATAATTAGAAAGTGCAACAATGGCGAAAGAAATCTGTGGCATTTAGAGTGCTGCAGGATTTAGTCATAAAACCAGGAAATGAGTTAGCATTTCCGCAACTCGGGTCTCCTCGTCTTGAAGGCAATAAGATAATTGAATGGGTTTTTTTGTTAGAAGCCTGAAATAAGGTCTGTGGTTAACACAAGCTTAAGAGCCTATAACGTTCTAAGACTATACATCAGAAATACATCAGTCAGCACCTCACCAAGTCTTAAAACAGGATGTTGCTTAAAAGCTGCTAAATGAGACTAATAAAGGTCATAAAAAGAACACTAGTCTGCCTCTAGTTTTATCTACATGAAGTCATGTGACCGTGGTGTAGTTTGTTTACAGCCTAACGTTACCTTTTTTACTTCTGCTGTTTGTAGTCTTTAAAAATCATAAAAGTGGAGATCATTGGTAAAGATTTTCTTGCTGAACAAAACATGCAAGTATCATGAACATTTGTTTGCTATGGAGCTTATTTTCTGCAATAATTAAAAAATCCAATGGAAAAATGACATCGGAAATATCAAAAATATGTCAGCCCTGCAGCACTCTATTGTCTGAGAATGGCACAAACCTTCAAATGAAACTGAAGAGGACAATTTTACAAATATCAAAGGGAAAATCAAGGTTGATGTCACTTCCTGTGTGTTTTCTCCAGGTAAGATGTGGCGGCGGCGCTCAGTGGTCCAGGCCTCTCAGGGCGACGGCCGGCCCTGCCCCTCTCAGCTGGAGCAGTGGAAGCCCTGCCCCGTCAGACCCTGCTACCGCTGGCAGTACAGCGCCTGGTCCGAGTGCCGGGTGGAGGTACATCAATAAATCATAACATTATACCATAATCCAGGGGGCTTTAAATATTAATGATCGTATCGACCTCTGTCAGCTACAAAAAAATGCAGCTTTGACAGTTCCCTGGCTCAGCTGAGATCAATGCACACACCAGTTTGAGCCAAAAGTGGATTTCGGAAGAAAGAAATCTCGACACATGGAATAAAATAATGTAGTCTTTAGTATTGATGAGCAGCCCCATCAAATCCCTACGCATACAGTTATTTTGTGAGATGGACAGTAAAAATCAATCTAATTCACTTTTAATGCTAATACATTACTGTAAACCGATACCTTTGCCAAGAAATTTGGCAGCTTTCACACCTCAATTTGAATTGTGTGCCACCAGGTCAGATTATTAAAGCGGTCTGCTGCATTGCTTCATGACATAAAACAAAACTTTGCAAGTGTGGGTGTAGATTTAATGGGACTACAGAGAGACATGTGACCTGCTATAATTCATTTAGGTCATTTGTTCCACTCAATTCACTCAGAGATTTGTTAATGTGAAGCAGTGAACACAAACCCTTGTGATACCCTCAAATCTGGTTTATATCCAGTCTTTTTGTTTATGAACTGAATTAAATTTAGGCAAGACAGATGTTAGATGAGCATCTATGTGCAGATGTTAACTACATGTGAGTGAGTCATTTTTGCTTTGATTAAACTCCTGTCTGTTCAGAAATATTACGTTTATTAAATGAAAAAGTGTCCTTGGTTGTGCTCCAATATTAATTAAACTGAATTTACAGAATATTCTCAAATAATCTCTCTTTATCTATATCATATCCATGGTGATTGGTTTGAGTTGATAATGGAAATCAATAAGCGGTAGTGCCTTTTAGTGTTATTAAATGTCAGGGTTGACATGTCCATCAGTCGCAGATTTAAGGAGCTTAAAAGGATCATCAATGTTTTATAAACTTGATTTATATATGCAATTTGTAAAAGGTAGCACACAAAAAAAGCCTGAATATATTTATTCATATTAAAACTAATTATTTATCCTCCACTCTTTGTTGTAATTTGGATATTAAAAGTAATCTTTTTATCAATAGTGGTCACAATAATAGGAATTTGAGTTATCAATTAAAATGCCTGCAGCCATAGCTATAATCATCCAGCACTAAGCTGTCAGAAAGTAGCTGTAGGTTCATGTGACTCCCCTCTCTCACCATGGCAACTCATCATCCTCATTCTTCTTCTTCTTCTTCTTCGGTGGTCTTCCTGTCCTGTCAGAGCGTGGTGTGTGGAAACGGCGTTCGCTACAGAAACATGTCCTGCTTTGTGTCGGACGGCTCCGGCGACGTTGAAAGCTTGGTGGACGAGGAGCTGTGCAGCAGCCTGGAGCTGGCCATCAACGGGGACAAGCAGATCAGCCTGAAAGAGGCCTGCACCCTACCCTGTCCAGGTAACAGAAGAAGCTTTGTGAGCATAGTAGGGATGCCATTTGTTTAGATATGGATTGTATCAGATTTGTACCCAGTATACACAGTCCACAATTTTTATTTATTTATATATATATATATATATTTTTTTTTTAATATATATTTTTATATATACATATTTTTTTATAAATAAATAAAATAAATGTATATATATAAATATATATATATTTTTTTTTATATTTTTTTATTTAATTTTTATTTAATTTTTATTAAAAAGTGTGACTAAAATAAATAAATTATTTCCTCACCCTTTATCTCAAAAATGTAATCAGAAATGTTCCACACCAACAGTTGTAAACAAAGGCAGTGATGCACACAGGATGATTTCTTTAGCCAGCCTCCCAACAGGGAAAGTTTCACTAAAGTCATCCTACTGACATTAGTATTTTCAAAAACACTGTTTAAGCGTGTGTTAATCTTTATAAAACAGCACATGGCCTCGGTATCCTTAAGGGGCCGGTAGCATCAGCTGCTAACAATCTGTGGTTGTGCTTCAATATAGTCAAATGTCTGAATCTTGTATTGGTTTTCCCATTCAAATCAATTAATCTATACATTAAGTCTCCAGGTTAATGTAATATTGTTCTCAACATTATTACTTTTGACTTTGTCTGTTAACTGAACACAATTTCCCAACAGAGTTCAGGGGAAAAATGAACATCTGAGCGTCAGGAAGATTTAATATAGCACACTTTAAAATACAATGAAATCTCAAGGTGCTCAAAGCAGTAGTTTACTCTAAACAAAAGGCTAAGTCTGTTTTGCATTGCAGAGCTGCTCTCAGGTTCAACCAGCAGAACATAAAAGTCTCTTTGCAATGCATAACACGGTCAACAGTTGTCAGCAGTTTGATTTATATCGCAAAGCAGACAATAAAAATGCTTTTGTTACAGGGTGGGTTTTATTATCTCTAACTGATAGCACTCAGTATCTATTCATGACCTTTAACAATCAGAGGTGGGAGCACACCTGGAGGCAGAATAAATGGACTACATTATGGCAGACTGTTTTATGCAAGTTTAATTTACTGGTTAGTACTGTATTTCATTTTCTGTAGCCGCTCAGAGAGCCTTCTACTACTCTAATAGTACTCCAACCTGCCAAAGTAGTAAGCCTCCATTGTGCTCTACATACTTCCAGTTTTCACCATTTTCTCCCAGTTAACTTGATATCTATACCCAGTTCTTACAATGAAGGATCTGAAATCCCAAAAGACAGACTTTATGATGAGAGGTAGGGCGGCAACCAAAGATTATTTTCATTGTCAATAAATCTGCCGAATATTTAAAAATTATAGAAAAATCGATTAACTGTTTTCAAATTCTGAGGTGATGTCTTTAAAGGTCTTGTTTTGTCCAAATATATTCAGTTAAATAATATATAAAACAGAAAAAAGCAGAATTCTCCATATTTGAGAGGCTGAAAACAGCATTTTCTCCCATTTAACCATTATGTAAACAGATACAGATCATTTTTTTGTCGATCCACTAATCAATTAGCTGAATAATTGTTGGTACTCTAATGAAGAGTGTAAAAAACTAGTGCAGTGGTCAGAAGATGATCCCTCACAGGCCTCCCACCAGCGAACTATGTTGGCTGTGTTTGTTGGAGCGCCAGAGGCACCGCTGTCAGGAGCTATTTCCTGTTTTATGTGGAAGGCACAAACTATTTGGACCACCTGCTCTTTCACTGAAATAGACCGAGAGGCGAATCCAAATGGAAGCTGTGACCCCTTCAATTCAATTTATTCCATTTGTACAGTTTAGAAACATGGAAGCAAAGTGATTAAAAAAAAACACACACACACACACACACACACACACAGATAGAATAACTCAGAAAAAAAGGGTTGCAATCAATAATCTGTGTGGGCGAGATAACAGAAACCCTAAGGGTCTATACGAAAGACAAGATGGCAAGCTGAGCGACAACCTCCCGGAATAACAATCTGCTGTGCTGTAAATGAAAATAAATTGTAGATTTTTTTTATGTATTTATTCATCCCACGTCTCAATGGAGATGCTGATTGAGAGGAGAACCGATAGAAGAAGTGTTTTCAATGTTGATTATAGGCATTGCTCGCATTGAGGTGCAGCTCCAATTTTGGTATGCTCACTATAAGGAAGTTAACATTGCACATTTATAACTATAGTCATTATGCAACACAACCAAATGCAGATGTCTTGCTACACAAGAAAAAACAAACAACACAGCAAAAAACGTCAATTCTCTGGGAAATATGGACGACATCTTAACATAAAACATCATCAGCTAAACACTGTCCCATCAACTTTTACTCTGTTTGAGCACTAAGCATCCCTGATGTAAACACAGAGTCTCACCGATCCCCACGCTTCCTTCTCCAATGATGAGGAGTGTATTCTGTCATGTGCCATTACTGCTCCAGTAACAAACAATAAAAACAAATGAAGACAGAAATGTAGCAAAATACATGGGAGCTACCAATGGCATCGACAGCACATGTATATGTTCCGGCTGGTGCAAAACAGAAATGGAGAGTCAAAGTGATTGACACACACACACACACACACACACACACACACACACACACACACACACACACACACACACACACACACACACACACACACACACACACACACACACACACACAATGACATTCAGATGCACCGAATGTCATTTTTTGTTTTCAAAGCTTCTATCGAGGTTTTCAAATGAAGCTTCGATTACCTGTCTTCATATTTTCTGAAATCATCACCCTAAAAAAAAATGAAAAAGATATATCATTTTTTTCATTGTGGTTCTATTAATGTTATTGGTGCTGTTATACTGCCCTGTCAATACAGGTGTGAGCCTTCATGTGTGTGCAGCAAGAGGGAGAAAATGTTAACAGCCAAAACATATGGATTGAAACATATCATTTCTAATAATAATAATAATAATAACAATACAATCCTACGCAATCTAATTCTACAATAGTATTATACTGATAGTATTAGTGTAGCCTAATCTTTAACTGCAACTGTGCAGAAATACCTGGTTTAAACAGAATGGACATGCAAAAAAAGTCTCTGAAGCATTGGAATGTTTATTTAACATAAATACATTTTTCGTTAGATTTATCACATAATAATTACAAGAAGAAAAATTTTAAATGTCCCAGATTTTGTTCTAAAATAACCATGTTTACTTGTTTATATCTGCATTTTAAATGTTTCAAGAGGCGAGGCTTTGAGGATGAGCACTAACCGACGTGTTTGGCAAATGTAACGTTTTCTTGTGTAACGTTGGCTACGGTTTCTGTAGCGTAAACTTCCCCAATCCAATTAGGAGCTCCTCGGCTAACTTTACTCTGAGCCGTCTAGAACGCATGAGGTAAATGCGACAGAGTATTTGGTTCTGAAAAGGCGATTAAAAAAAGACACCATCCTCTTAACACCTTTATAAACTTAGAATAGCCCCAATCGCTCTTCTTCAACGTGTGTAGATACCTTAAGCTCGACGGACTTGCCGTGACTAGTCATGATTTCCAGTTTTGTGTATTACACATTCTTTTCTAAAGCCTTGTGTGACATATATACCATCTAAACTATACATGCATAGTTGGTAAGACTCTGAAGTGTAAATCATAAACCCTCATCTAACACAAGCCCGATGCCATGCGCCATGTGGTCACTGCTTCCACCCAAAGCTTGTTAGTGAGCCATGTGTGCACACATTTTCAGCATGGGTAACCCCAGCAGGAACCAAACCCTCAAACCTGGCAGGGTTAGTGCACCATCAACCTGCACAGGATGACTTTCTTTTACTTCGGTCACTGATTAGGTCTCGGCACTTTCTTTGCACAGAGCTGGACATCTGTTGTGATTTGAATAATATGTGACAATGCAAAGAGAAAGCTGCATATATATATTATACAGTACACAGATGCATAGTTTCATTGAATTACTGGAAAATCCATGAGGGTTTATTGCCGTCTGGTTAGCAAGTAACCAACCCCTCTGGCTTTAAGGAGGCTAATGTACCTTCTGCTTTTTCCGCATGAATTAGAAATCTCTAAAATATTTGCTGATAACATGAAAGTGATTCCACTTACTGTACATTTTTATAGGCCTTCAATTCCTAACTTTCTTTGCTCCTTTGAATATAATTTAGTTTATTATTATTCATTTTAGTGAGACGTCTCCCTGTGAATCTGATCTGTTGATGATATTTGGTGTTGATGCAAAATCAGCCTTCACACGTTCACATGCTGTCAACATACTGCTTATTTTAACAGCACTATTTCATTACAACACTGTAGCCAAGTCGTACTGAACAATCTGATGCTCTGAGTTTCTCTCTTTAACAGAAATACTGTTATTACTTTTTAAAGAATTCTTCTTTGCCTTTTTGTTTTTTGTGTGGTTTAAGTTACTGTCAACCATCTGCCACTATCCTTTCCTTTCCTGGTATGTTTTTAATGTTAAATATCTGTAAGACGGGTTCAACCGGGACAGAGGATGTCGCATGTGCACAGATTGTAAAGCCCTCTGAGGCAAATTTGTAATTTGTGATTCAGGGCTATACAAAATAAACTGAATTGAATTGAATTGAACCGACATTAGAGTACCAGCAAACAAAAAATGGAAAATTAGAGGCAATTTGAATGAATATGTTACGAAAAAACGAATGAACAGATTGGGGATAACCTTCAGTATTGTGTTGTAATAATAATAATGTACTTATTGAGCCAATAGTGATGGTAAATATCCAATCTGATTTACCCAGCATTTGTATGCAATTGGCACAAAACTCATAACTTTCATTCTGCTGAAGTGGAGTAATGCTGTTAGAGATTCCCCAACAGCAGATGAGACAGGAAAATCTGTGTTCCAGGTCAGCCTTTGTTTTGGTTAAGTGTTGACATAGTTATTTTAAAACAAAAATAACAATAAATCATCATTTTGATGCTCAGATTTTGCAGCGTTGCTAGAATATAAGAGTATTTCTCTCAAATAAAAGACTGAGGAAAAATAACAAAACATTCAAAACATATGGGGGGCAAAATAAATGGCTATTAAGTTAAAGCAGCTATAACCTTTGTTTGCACTGAAGCCCTTATCAGTACATAATCTAAGTCTGATGGCATCGCTGTAGCCTTTTGACCCCACATTGATTGACAGTTGATGTCTCAGCCCTCTAAATAAAACAGCACAATATCAGCTTTGCACTGAGGATGTCGACCCCCAACCCTCGCTGAAAAAGAAGAGAGAGAGAATCTCACAGATGGGATTATCACTTCAAAGGTCGGATGTGATGATTTGTTGTCAGGTTTTGTGACGGATGCTTGTCAGCTGCTGGGTTTTATGTAGCTTGGCAGCGTAGAGCAGAGCAGACAGACAGGTGAGCTGTGCCCAACGCCTGCTGGACATCAGGCCGGCAGCTCCAAGGCTTTTTTACTGCCCTCTACACACCCACAGCAATGCTCTGCAGATTCCCAAGATGCACCCTGACATAGTGCTGCACATAAAGACGTGAATATCAGTGTATCTTTTGGGTAAATAGGGGCAAATCTGCAACATTTCAATGAGAAAAGATGGAAAATGGAACACCAAATGTATGATTCAGCCTGATAAAAAGGGTGTGTTCTCACACAGTGCAGCTTAAATATAAATCAGTTATTTTCCGTGTCAGCGGTCCCCGAAGGGAGAATTATTGTGTCTTGCTTCTGCCAAGAGAAAAAAATACAAATGTGGAGTTAATTTCCAGAGTGCTATGTGTCTATTTCGGTTCATTATTGATCTTTTATCATTCAATCCCTCCAAAATATAGAGGACAAGAAATGTTCTCCTTTTCCACGGTTGGGAATTCATTTGACAAGAGTGTGTGGCATGTGTTTCCACTGGCTGAGTTCTCATTTGGGGCTGACAAAAAAAAAAAAAAAAAAGCTCATCAGATGTCTGCTGGTCCCTGAGATGGAAAACACTGAGAAACGCTGCCCTAGATAACAAGTCAGTCCAACCCCTCCTGCCAAACTGCAGGAGAGCTGAAGTATCAAACAGCAATCAGAAGCACGGACCGGCGTCTGTGCAGGGACGTACTGTAGTCGGGTTTGGGAGGAAATTCAAGGGCTGTTTGTGCAGGACCGGGGACAGCTTGGGAATTCTGGCAGGTTGCATCCACACACACACACACACACACACACACACACACACACACACACACACACTTTAATGCATGTCCACTCTTGACCCATGGTCGATTTCTCCTGCTGTTTGATGAGCCGCTCTTGTCAGCTGTGATCAAAAGCAACCCGCCCTCCATTTGCACGTACAACTTCTTCCACCTAAATCTCTGCCCTCACCTTAACATCTCACCCAGACTTAACCGTTCTCTTCCATAGATGAATAGTAAAATATGCTTCAGCACTGCCAAAGTTGAAGATCAGGACACCCACACTGACACTGCAATGCAGATATCGAAAGAATGAGTAATAACAAGAAGATATAACAAGAGACTGAGGATGCAAGTAAATTAAAGGAGGTGTAATCACATTTCAGAATATCAATATAGCAGCAAACAGCTAATTGATTTATAAAGATATAGTAGATTAATGGCATCCTAAGCAGAGATCAAACGCAATCTCCCTCTGTGTGTGTGTGTGTGTGTGTGTGTGTGTGTGTGTGTGTGTGTGTGTGTGTGTGTGTGTGTGTGTGTGTGTGTGTGTGTGTGTGTGTGTGTGTGTGTGTGTGTGTGTGTGTGGTAATCAGAGCTTCTCTGTTCTGTTGTTCAGAGCTTCTCTGTTCTTTGTTGACGTAGGAGGGCAGGATTTTTTCACCCTTGAATTGGGAAAATTAATTAAAAGACATCTAATCCGTTAAATCGAGATGTGAATTCTGAGATAATGCTGACTCCTTCAGCAGAAGCTCCTCTGGCAGGTCTTTCCAAGTTATTGGGGCTGGAAGGGCCACCAGGACTCAGGATCTGAGGTTGCACCCTGGTTTACCGGAAATGAAAAGCTCTGTGATAAAGCTCAAAGCCAGACTGAGCAATTTCTGTTCAGATCATAGAGATATCCAAGTGATGCTGTTTTAATTTAACAAGCTATAAATATATAAGTCGTTATGGTACTACTAATTGATGGCCTATGTATGACACACCTGACTGTAGTTTGGAGGTAAAGGCCTCAGACTTTTTAGGTGTTGTTATAATATTTTGCATTTCATCAATTAAGGTGACAAGTTTTCTGTTATGTTTTTTTTGTGTGTGATGGGATGTATGTAGAGGTCTGCATAGTTAAACTGTAGCAGCCTGGTATCCATGCAAAACTAATACATTATGAAAACGATTAACGTGACTAGTTACTTTTGATACCAATTAATAAGTAATATTGTTTCTTTTAAAGGAGTAATAAATAAGAAGTACATTTTAACATTTCCTGAATAACTTGTCCAACTTTGTGGGGGAAAAGTGATTATTATTGTTCAGAATTAAATTTAGATTTTTTTTTGTATCGTAAATCATATGTGTCAGATATTAAATTGTATATGAAAAACAACATGTGAGTAGAATAACCAATAAGTGCTGTTGAATGGGGTTTTTACTAATGCCTATTTGAATTAACAATGAATGTATTAGAATGTGTTTAGTGTGTGTATTTCAAAAAATGTGGACAGTCATTCTTCAGTTCATATAAACAAAGAAACTCCCCAAGAAATTGCACCATGATGTGAAACGGAGAAAGGCAATACATCCTCACATTGGAGTAACTGTAACCGGAGGGTGTTTGGTATTTTTTGTCACTATTTTTGCTTTGAAAAATGCCTGAAAGATGAATGGCTCTCATAACCACATGTATCAAGTAAAGTGCTCTCCCTCAGTCCCAATGGTGTACTTTGTCTCTTCTCCCCTGCAGGTGAATGCTACCTGATGGAGTGGTCGGACTGGAGCTCATGTGTGAGTATCTGCGTCAAGGGGGCCGGCGTGGACTTCGGTTCGGTTCAGGTCCGCTCGCGAGCCGTGTTGGCCCAGGAGCCCGAAAACCTGCAGCTCTGTCCGGACCAGGCGTGGGAGTCTCAGCCCTGCACAGGTGAGAGCACTTTTAATAAGTACTAGCTTATTACTCAGTACATGCAAATTAGATTTCCAACCAGCCAGCGGCCCCAAACTTTGATTAATCTCTTCATTTTGCTTTAACCACATAGTCCTCATAAGCACGATCACTGAGAAGTGGAGCAGTGGAAACGTGATGGAGAATTCATCAGTGCATCAGAGGGCTAACACAGAAAGACACTTACGTCCGGGGTCATACCTGCAGGCTGTTTAGTCTTCTATCCGTCTGAACCTGCATGTTTGGACTGTGAAAGGGAAACTGGAACAGCAGGAGAAACCCGCAGAGAGAACACGTTGAGTGTGTGGAGAAGGGATTAGCAGGCTGGAATCACATGAAGGTTTTTTTCTTTTTTCATCCTGCCAGGTGACAGCGCAAACCACTGAGCCACCTCAGTATCCAAACATGATGGAAAAATACTAGAGCGCCAACTACTGCTATCACTTTGTTTTTTTCCATCTGCACTATTGGTCAATTGGCGCTCTCCCAGATGGGACTATCCCTCGACTCGGACCCCCTGTGCTCATTTACTGTTCGGATCTCTGCAGGTTCCCCCAGGCGCGTTCATCTCCCATTAGGTGCAGCGTGGGCTGTGAATCACTACCACCACCAAAGCTCAGCATGCACCGTAGCCACCGGCTCCATTCTGCAGAGCAGCCACCTCGTGCTCACCCTCCCTCTTCCTCCCACTCTTCCTCTCCTCCCACCTCTCCCTGGCTACTGTACGCAGCCCACGCAGCAGTCTTCACGAGTCTGACCTGGTTTCACAGCATCACTCGAGGCATAGGGGGGTGTGTGTGTGTTGGGAGGGGAGTGGCCCAGCAAGACCAGTAAAGACGCAGAAAGAAGAGAGAGAAGGAGCACGGTGATGGAGGAAGGGAGGCTAAGGACAGGGGGGAGATCAAATAATTGCATTAAAAATTAATTTAGTGGGGGTGGTCCCAGTAGCCTAATGTTAGTGGCACAAACCACAGAGCGGCTTTGAGTCCTGTCTGTGGAGATCTTTGTTGCATATGTGACCCGTCTCCTTCCCCACGTTTCCTGTCTTCTTTTCTTTTCTTGTCTTTTCTTTCTGCTCCGTGGGTCACAACGCTTTGTTTTGCCACATGCAGAGGACAGCCAGCCTGTTATCTGCACCATGTCTTCATTCTGTGTCACACACATTCACATTGAGCTAGCAGCTAATAGGACCAATGTGTCTCTTCTTTGAAATAGAAATGTGAGATGTTATTAGTGATTGTATCAGTGTTTCCGCTGGTGATGTTTTTATTACTTTGCCGCAAAAAAGAAAATCACAAAACAAATCAAAACATTACCCGATCCATCATCTGATCCACTTCCTCAATAGGTTGTTGCTGCTGCTGCACAACAGCTTTGTTACTGAACATGCGAAGCGAGAATCCCTCTTTCGCCTCCCACCCCACGCAAGAAACAGTCAGCTCATCTTACAAGTTAATGGCACAATGTTTGAAAAGATAACTTATATATTACGCGAGGAAAAGACGAGCAGACGAGGCATGTATCCATTTAGCATTTAAGATAAGATAAGATAAGATAATCCTTTATTAGTCCCGCAGCGGGGACATATACAGGCTTACAGCAGCATAGATATAGTGCAAACAAGAGACATAGTAAAAGAAAAACAAGATAAAAGAAAAAAAAAAACATATATAACTGAAATATTATATGTACAGACAGAAAAACTATGATAACTATAATTGCACAGTGTATTGTATTGCACAGGTTAGTTAGCTAGACAATAGGCTTATGTGCATAATATGAATAATTCATGATTTTATTATCATTATTATTCTATTATATCCATTGCTGCTGTGTTGTAATTCTATTATGTTGTTCATTCTGTACACATGACATCTATTGCACTTCTGTCCACCCTGGTAGAGGAGTCCCTCCTCTGTTGCTCTCCCAGAGCTTTCTTCCTCTTTTTTTCTCCCTGTTAAAGTTTTGGGTTTTTTTTTTTCCTGTTTGAATGAAAGAGTCCTGTGACAGAGGATGTCGTATGACTTACAGATTGCAAAGCCCTCTGAGGCAAAATTGTGATTTGTGATTTTGGAGCTATACGAAACAAATTGAATTGACTATATATTATGTAGCCATTTAACGTGATTGCATAGGTGCAGCTGGGCTGTGGGTGTGCTTACTTTGCATATTAAAACAATTGTGTTATAGCTGTCTATAGGTGTTTGTTTATGGACATGGATCAATCATAGTGATAGGTGAGCTCTGGAGGAGACAGGTGAGGTGAATGGAAAATGTATTTAATACAAATTGTCTTGCTAAAGAGTGAAACACAAGGTTTATCCCGACTCCATTCATCTGTGTAGAGTCCCTGACCAGCTCATTTGAATAGCAATTACTGTTTTTACTTATAAGTGACAGTGGATTAATGATTTAGAAGATACACCCTGCGCCTGCATTTGTGTGTGAATATGTGTGATGGGGGTGGTTTTAATGCATCTTTGTGTAAATGAAAAGGCTTGAAAATCAGCGTCTCCTCTCTCACAGAGGCTTTCAGCTTCAAAAAGCCTTTTATTTGCCAGTACAACTTGTGACAGTATTTCTGCTTTCAGAGTGGCTCTTCCTCTGAGAAATGTTCCAATAGCAGCTAAACTCTGATATCCTTGTAAAAGATGGTGGGAAGTGCCGGCTGAAGTGAGCGGTTGAATGATAATTTAACACATTTCAGGGTGAAGTTGTCGCAGCTGCAGACAAATCGTCCTGTGAAAGCTGCAGATAGAGCCGTGCCATCGACCGGAGCAGTGATACTGTAGCCGGGGCCGGTGGAGAGTAGATCGTTCCTTTGTTCAAGGTTAAATTGTTAATTTTACGCTAGCGGAATGGGCTGGACTGATGATTGGTTACACACAACTCCATAGGGAAATATGGCCATTTACTGCACTGATGGAGATATTGATAAAGTCATAATAGCATTGATAGAAAGTCATTAAGCAAAAGCTCTTAGTGAAGATTAAAACATTGAACCGGACCCTTCTGTGAAGACACAGTGATAGTGATATTATATGACAGCAGCCTATTATACAACCATAACTTAGCAGCCGCTTTATTAATCTGTCACTCTCATGATTAATGGTCTTCACTGCAGACTCCCACTGCACAGTCTCTATAGATATTGATTATATTTTATTTTTGCTCTCAGGGGGAGAATGTTACGAGTACAAATGGTTCAGCAGCGGTCGTCTGAACTCCACCCGCCCCTCAGTCTGGTGTCAGCGCTCCGATGGACTCAATGTTACCGGTAAGGAACGTTTGAGTTACTAGGAACAAGTTTTTTAGAGGCTCCACTTATTACACCTATTAAATGAATGATGAGAAGAAAATCACAGTGTCCCCCTACATGCCATAGATCCGAGGTTCCTAATCTGTGGGGGTTACCAAATAAATTGGTTGTGTCTCAAAATGATTAACATCGTAGCGAGAGAACAAATTAGTTATGCCACACAAAATTAGGGTTTAAATATACTTTACTCTAATGTTTGTCCTGTGTAAATGTTTGCTTTTAATTCATTTGGAATAGCTGGATGATTTCACCTTTTTCAGGTGGCACTTAAGATGTCATCGGCTGATTGTTGTCCTGATTAATTGGTTTGGTCCATAAGTAGTGAAAAATAACCATCATAGCCTCCTAAAGCCCAAGTTGACATATTCAAATAGCTGAGCTGTCTGAGAACTATACAAAATATACTCAGTTTAATCCTGAAAAGACTATGGAAACCAGCAAATATTCACATTTGAGATGCTGGAACAAACAATCTTATGTTTTTTTCTTAAAGAAATGACTTAAAACTGTTGCAGATTAAATCATTTTCTGTTGAACAACTAATTTACTGATTGGTTCAGCTCTTAAAAACACTCAAATGATACAAAGAGGAAAATATACTATATCAGTATGTGTTCATGGGGAGAGGTTGTATTTAAAGCATGATTAGCAGTGAAGCTGAATTTATCTGAAAAGTGAGAAACTAAAATGTTACAGCAGCTCGACAGCTCAACGTTAAGTCTATATCAGTATGTGTCACTTTAATGTGGGAGGTAAAATTGACACAAAATATGTCAGAAATATTACACACTGTTCTAAAAAAAACTAAAAAAAACTAGGGGAAGCGAAGGTGGTGGGCGATGGCAGCCTGTGCAGCTATTCATCTCTGCATAACACCTGAACATGTCGTTACTCGCTTAGAATAGTATTAAAAATCAACCTGTCTACCTCAGCTATATTGATTTAAAGATGCATATGGATTAAAAAAACATTTTTTTATGGATGTACAGGCTGTGAAAAAAAACAACTTTTTAATATAAATCATGTAAATTTTCTTACTTGAGGTGACACTACTACTCAGCAAGACAGAGAAGACAGCACATGTACCACAACGCACAGATGATATTCGTCGTATTCCTTTAAAAACATAATGAATTTGATTGTATTGTCCTTTGACCCACAGGAGGTTGTCCTCCTCTGAACCCTCCAGTGGACAACAGCTCCTGTGAGCCTCCCTGTCTCATGCCAAAGTCCTTCTGCAATGAGGTGAGCCGCTCTTTATTCTCACATCACCTGTTTTTAAACACTCAATAAAAAATGATGAAAAGAAAAGATCTTGTAGAGAGCAATTTGCTCTTACACACAAAGACAAACAAGATATAAAGGGCACAGGTTCTCTGGATGAATGGCAGTCTCTCTACTCACTGTGACACACTGCTGCCAGAATTGAATTTGAATGCAGCGGGGAATGAAATGATGGCAGCATGAAGATGTAAAAGGCACTTTCGCGGAGTGTCACTCAGCTGGTCGGCATCAAAATCAGAAAAACAATATCTATGTTCACCAGATACAGCAGCTGGTAAACCTCACAGTTTATCCATACTAATAGCTTGTATGTTGTTGATTTTTTTTTTTTTTTTTTAATGAGCTGTATTGGTTGGTAGAGCAGACAGACTTAACAACCACAGAATAAGCAGGTCACAATCACGTAATGAGAAGTCGGTTTAGGACTTCTGAGGTCAAAGGTTCAATCCCCCAGACCGGCTTGACTAATACACTTAGTTGCCAGTTTATTAGGTAAACCTAGCTTAAACTAAAGCAGTATAATACAACAGTTCTGCAGTGAATGCTACCTTCATATATGTTATGTTGTTCAGTTATTATTGACACGTTTTAGGGAGGTGTTGATTCTACTTTATGGCCACTTTAGAGGATGTAGTTTGTGGTGATGTTGAATAGTGCAGGTGTTTCTAATATTTTGTCCACCCATTTATATCAGACTAAACAAGAGAAACACCTCTCTGTATAATTAATACACTTCACAAACAGGCTCTCAAATGTTTCTCTGGAAGCTGATTTTTTTTCAACTAGCAGGTCCTCTTCCATAAAACCCCTCTAGATTCATTCCCTTCCCTGCAGACTACTGTACATGCAGCTCTAACCAAACATGATTCTGCGCTGCCCCCTGCAGGCTGGTATATGCATGTGCGAGGAGGGCTTCACAGAGGTGCTGTCTCCCACTGGGCAGCTGGACCAGTGCGCCCCCATCCCCATCCTGGAGATCCCCACAGCGGGGGACAAGAAAGGGGATGTGAAGACCAGTCGTGCCATTAACCCCACCCTGCCCACCACCATCCAGCCTGGACGCACCGGGCGGACCTGGTACCTGCAGCCTTACGGACCAGGTCAGACCACATGACACACTTTAAGATTAGTCCAGATGTGTGCTAGTTTTTACCTAATGACTTCTCTTCACAGCGCTCACAGAAAAATACAAATGTAAAAATGCAAGAGACGCATCCAGTCGTAAAGAACTGTGTTTTGTTGCTGTCAAATGAAAAGCTTTAATCTCTTAACTGTCATGTTTGGTGAACTAACTCTGCCTTAACATACTCTTCAGAAACTCCCAGCTGTGAAGACATGATCACAAAAATAAAACACCAAATAAAAATGAGTCAGGAATGTGGAGAAAGTAAAAAGGCTACAGGCGTGGTTGGTTTTCAATTGAGAAATGTTAGTTTGACGGTGTTGTAAAATTTTAACAACCACAAAAGAGTAAACATAAAACACATCCAGCTAATGATGAATGTAAATCTGGCCTAGATTCAATATTACAAATCTCAAATTTGCCTCCGATGGCTTTACAATCAGTACAATATACGTACAACATCCTCTGTCTCATATTGGATGAAGAAAAACTTCCCCCAAAAAACTTTAGGAACTTAAGAAAATGTTCTGCTTAGAAATGTTCTGCTTAGAAATGTTCTGCTTGGACTACTCGATAAGAAAAACAAGCGTCCACTATGTATTTTTAAGTTTATCTGAAGTGAAAAAGGTTTAAGAAAGCCCGGCATTTTCTGAATTTTCTCAACCTGCAAAGCACCATGTAATCCTTGAGGTGAAGTTAAGGCATAAAGCTGAGAGGTTTTCACTTTACTTTCAGTTTGTGTTGGGCAGACTTTGTGTTGACATGGTCTAATTGACATCAGGGTTTAACATACTAGCGTGAAGTATAACTGGCACATTAAAAGCCAAAGATGCATCACACATGTCATCATGTCTGTTCCAGTCTGCTCTGATGCATGTCTGAACCTTGTAGCCGACTCTGAACTGCTGGCACATTAACATTTGAGAACTGCATCTGCACACTGTGTTGTGACTGATGGTGCATGACAGCAACAGAAACATTTAGAGTGCAGAACAGATTGGGTTAACGTCTGTCAGGAGCAGGAACTTCCACATTCACACGCCATCACAGAGCGTAACCCCTGGATCGTTTATCTTCCACATGTTCGCTTGTTTTGGAGCACACTTCTTTATGTAACCTCATTACAGTTAGATCTAAAGAGTGTTTTTTCCCTATTGAGAGAGATGAAAAAAGGTCAAACTTGGAACTTCTATAGTGTACTTTCATTGAATGAACCAGGTACCAATGAAATACTTACTTGTTTCTACTGGTACCTATATGTAGGTACAGTGGTAGACAACTGAAGTAACAACTGGGCATCGAAGATAAAAGGAGAATTAAATTACTACTACACTACTTGGAACTTATATATGGAAGAACCTTGACCAGCATTTATGGTTTCTAGCATACATTGAACAAGTACTCAGATCTTCCTGCATTCAAAACATTTTAGGTACAAAGGAACGAGGATTAAAGTACCAAAAGTAAAAGTACTCATTTCGTAAAATGTCTCATTTCAGAATAATATATATTTTATTATTGGATTATAATTTATAATCCAATTTATACTGCAGAGAAGATTGAAATATAGAAATACTTTTAGTTGTTGATTAAAATGTTGTATTAATTATCTAACTGTGCAAAGTATCCAGTAACTAAAGCTTTCAAAATACGTGTGGTGGAGTGAAAAGGACAATATTTTCATCCAAAATGTGGTGGAATAGAAGTATAAAGTATACGAAAACGGTACTTGTACTTTACTAAAGCACAATACAAGTACATCAAAATTGTACTCAAGAACAGTGCTTCAGTAAATGTACTTGAATACCATTACTAAGTACTTACAGGAATAAGTAGGTGGGGGAATATTGAATATTGATTCATGTAGGAATCAAGATTCTTATCTTCTTAGATTCCAAAAATCGATTTTAAAAAACGATTCTACACACCAAGTCTGAATAGTGTCAAGCATCTTTGATTGATTTTTTGGAAAGTCACATAAAATAACAATTTTACTTTATTACTTTAAATATAATAAATAAGCATTTTTATTTTTGTGTAATTTAAACTTATTATTCTTGGAGATACTGAACGTTTTAGTAAAAAGTTAGCAAGTTTAGCATAAATAAATGTTACCTTTTGTCTTTGGTTTTCTTTGTGTGTTGACATGATCCCAATCAGTTGATATGACTTTTGCTTTGTAATTTGCCACACTGCTTTTATCAACACTCAGTAGACTGGAGTAGATCTTTTAAATTAGCACCCATATTGACCTAATCGAGAACCTGTTTTAAACAAATCGTGTCCCAAAGAATTTGAATTGAATCATAAGATACCAAAAGTTTCAAACCCCAACAAGTGAAAACTGCCCTTTTCCTCTAAAATGCCTCGATGTTTCTCCACTGTACCTACCATAAAGCACCAGTAGGAACCAGTAAGTATTTTAAAGGCACCTGATTCATACAATAAATTGACTCTGTAAATTGCGTGTTGCATTTTTATGAAGTGCCACTGGTAAAAACAAAGAAGCAGCGACATGTTTTAAGCTTTCACAGAATTAATATTTGCAGCCTCCTCCTCCACAGATGGGAAGCTGAAGATGTGGGTGTATGGTGTAGCAGCCGGAGCCTTTGTGCTCCTCATATTCATAGTGTCTATGATATACCTAGCTTGGTGAGTTAACAAGTTTATTAACCCCCTATTTATCATCATCATCATCCTCATTCATAAAACCCGAAAAACATTTCCTCCCATCCGCTTTGAGTTAAAGCCCCCCCCCCCCTCTCCCCGTCGTCCAGCCCCCTCTCACATCACCAGTTTTTTGTCCTTTTTTTATAATTTCCGTTCTGCTTCCTTCATGCCTCCCTGTTGTGTGAGAGCAGCAGCTACTGTGCCACAGTGCATCGCTCTCTTAAGGCCCAAGAGTCTGACGCCAATGGGACGGCGGTCTGGATGGGCCAAAATGCACATGAGATGATTTACACCTGTCCCGATTGCCAAGAGCTGGCTTAAAGCAGCAGCAGCTAATGAGGAAGTGGAGGGTCCAACCCCTCCCCCTCGACACACCCTCCAGTATAAGTACCTGCAGTCCTTGACCTTTCCCCGTGACCTCTCTCTAAAGTGTCACATGTCCTGCCTGACTATAGCTGAGTGAAGGTGCTGGTGCAGGTGAGGACAAACCTTCCAGGAACATTTGTGTGTAGATCTTTAGAGCGTGTAGACCAGATAGACGGTGTTGCCTTACGTGTGTTCTGTTTATACCTGCTCTTAAAAGTGACCCATATCTGATTCAATGTGTTTACACCTGAACTATTTCATTCATGCTTTAAGCACCCACACATATTGTCATTTGGCTGTGTAAGCATATTGGTACATTTTCGTTTTCACTGCATTTATGTTAACTCAAAGATCAGATAAGTTTCCATAAAAATGAAGTTAAAGTGAAAAATCCAACTGGCAAATAACTAATTTCCAACATGTTTGAATCCACATATGAATGGTCATTTATATTCAGTTAACACATGATGAAATACATATACATATACATATAACATGTGTCTCATGTGAGCAAAATTAAGTAAGTCTTGGGTCTCTTTAAGCAGAGGGTGTAAACAGAATATACTGGATTAGCTTATTAGCATTGCATCCCTTGGTAACACCAGTGGAGGGTAGAAATACTCAGATCCTCCACCGAAGTGAAGAAGAAATTCCATGTTATTAAAGCCCTGCTTTGAAAACTGTTACTTTAAGAAGTAAAGGGGTAGATTTATTGCCCCATAGGGAAATATGTTCAGTGCACAGAAACACACAGATATCTACATAGCAACATACAGATAATATAAACAAAATCATCTAGCATTTATTCATTTATTCATTCAGCAATCATACTTTAAGTATTAAAACTAAGAAATATCTAAGAAATACATGTAAGAGCAAATAATGGTGTAGCTCCTCGATGTGGAGCCAATTTTAGGTACTTGGTAAAGTACTTGTTAAATAACTATACATCAGGAGAATGAGCCTGTGGAAACATACGACTAGCACATCACATTGTGTATTTAGACAATAATATAAATAACACAGTGTTGCTCCAAACATACATTTTGTTAAATTCTAATGGGTATGTCAATGCTTTTTTTTTTTGCTGTATAGTTACACAAGTTTCGCATTGGTTAATATATTATCGCTATATACATTGGTTTAAGCTGTAGTATAGTAGTATGTGAAGTACAGATCTCCTAAATCTACAGCAGTAGAAACATGGGGATGGATGAAGGAAACAGAGAGGTGGATATGATGTCATGCTGCCCCCTTGTGGCCGTAAGAGGAAGTAGGGCAAAACATTTCCTCTTCATTTCCCCTCCATTTCATTTCCTGCCGAACCAAGAGCTCATTATCATTTTCACACATTAAGCGTATTGATGATATTCATCTGTGTTCAGCTTTCTACAGTGTATATAATTGGTCTTAGTTGGACCTATTCTTAAATTTCTTTAAGAATATTTTTAGTTGATCAGCAATAAATCAATCAGAAATGTTTTTTAAAGTAAAAATGCTTCCCAATTATGAGGATTTTCTGTTTTACTTTGATTTACATAATCTTGTATTATATTGTTTTAAGGTTGGACTGTTGATCTGACAAAACAAGTTGTATAGTACAACATTTGCAAATTGCAATCGGCATTTTGAACCATTTTCTGAAATGTTATGGACAAAATGTTAAATTAAGAAAATTGCTGGCAGATTAATTGGTTATAAAAAACAATCATCAGCTGCAGCCATAGTAGTTCAATCAGTATTCGAGAACATGAAAAGAATTGTCAAAGCAAAAGAGAAAAAAGCACCATTATGATTTTTTCTTGGCTGCAGATAATGTTGCTGTTTGTCTGAATGTCAGTGAATATGTGTTTAGTCTGTAGTGATTTTGTCAGCTATTCAGATCAGAAACTTCAGAGAAAGATCCCCTGAGTTTTACTTTTGATCGTCTCTCTTAACTTTCTCTGGAAAGTTGGTTGAGACGATCGAGTGACAAATTTGTTTTCTGAAGCATTTTAATCCTCCGGAGAGCATTACACCACAAGTCTCTGTACTCTTTGGGTAGAAGTTTCGTGTAAACATTTTTAAAAAAAGTCAGTATAGTATGTTGAAAAAGTCATAGTATAAAATGTCATAGTATAGTATGTTGAAAAAAGCGACAGAAAAAGTCATAAAAAAGTCATGCATTTAGCATTATGTATTTCTGAAAAGTTTTTTAAACTCAATATATATCACTTACAAGTTGTTGAAGGACCAAAAATAGTCAGCGAATCCCAAGAAAAGCTCCACTGTTCACCATTATCTGGAATCTTAATGCTCCAACTGAGATGATTCCATCAAACCTCAGTTTAACAGCATCATTCAGTCTTTCATAAACACCCAGAGGCGTCCTAAACACAGCAAATAGGAAAATCCAGGTCTAGACTTCCATCTTGTCTTAAGTGATGATTCAGAGGGATTATTTTTGTATGAGTCTATATGTTGTTTTTTACTAAAAACCCACTCATTCTGGCTTCAAAATTGTATTTTTAAACCATCCAAATCTATTAAATACAGTCATACCTGAAGCATCACCAGCCTTATTCTTTCGAAATACTGCATTTCTTTGCATGATCAGAAAAATCTAAGATATTCGATTTCACTCTGCAGTTTGAAAACTAAAATCTATTCTACACTCATCAGGAAATGGCTGTTTCTCTATTGACTATAGTGAACTAATAGAAAACATACAGGTTCAACTATAAAATCTGAACTCAGCATTTAACCCATCCTAATCAATTAGAAGCCGTGGGCTGCTGAAAGCGCTCAGTCTCGCTCAAGGACACTTTGACATGTAGACAATTGATGCGGGGGGTCAAACTGCCAACCTTGAGGTTGAAGGACAATCACTCTAGAGAAAGAGACAACTTTCTGTACTGATCAATAATAACAATACTAGTTCAGGTGTGGGAATTCTCACTCTGACTCTGTTTTCGTCTTTCCACACAGCAAAAAGCCAAAGAGACCTCAGAGACAGAGGCAACAGAACAACCGACTAAAACCTCTGACTCTCGCCTACGACGGGGACACGGACATGTAGTCCTCCGGGAGACGCTTCACCGAGCACTTCACCTGTCACAGAGAACCACTTCACCACGCCGTCTCAGTGAGGGACACGGATGTTTGCAGCGTGAATGGACACGTCACAGAGCGGAGAAATTACAGAAAATCCTCTTACGGCAGAGACAGTGGTGGGGTTTATCCATTTCAAGTAGAGCTCCATTCAATCACCCCTTCTTTTCTTTTCTTTTTTTTTTGAAGTACTTTCTTTTGCAAGAGCCTTCGTGACCTCCAACGTGTTCAATGAAATGCCTTTTTTTTTTGGGCCCCAACACATCCCCCTCTACTTAAAAGAAAAGATTCAGATACAGGAGTCTGGATGCAGAACACAGACCCGGCTCTCAGTCTGTCTCCGAACATGGCAGCACAAGCTCCAACTCTTCCCCCCACGCTTTTTTTCCGCCTGTCCCTAAAAATGCTGAGTAGCTGGAGGCTTAGGATGCTCTGACGGTTCGTACGTTGCCAAAAGTCACCGCAGGGAAGAGGAGGAGGAGGAGGGAGAGGAAAATCTCCATAAAAAGGTTTGGATTCCTTTTTCCTCAATCCCCAACTGGGTTTTTGACTCAAATCTCTTCTACGGTCCTGAACAAAAGGAAGCCATTTCTTATTTTTTTCTCGCTTGATTTAGAGGCACACAGGCCTGTGTTTGTGGGATAAACAGATCTGTACGATGCTGATGGAGGAGTAGCCTGCAATCAGTTGTTTATGGAAACTACTGCCTGCCTGCCTCCATCCTTTCTTTGTTTCAGGCTCTACATTGCACTATATTAGTGCAGCATGATATGCACATGTGACTTCTACCTTCTATTGCCATAAAACACTGCCTCTTCCACAGACAAAAAAAACATGAAGCAGAGGAACAGCTACCAACACGAGAACATTCAAACAAAAAACAACGGCGACAGGAAAAGACGTTCTGACGTGTCACAATCTACAAAACAGATGTGAATCTCAAGTGAATATATGTATAGAATTTATTTCTCACAACTGATTTCTTTGGTTGTAGTAAAGTACCTTTTGTGGTTTGTAGATTTCGTCTGGTGTTATCACTTTCATTTTTTGCCCAGATTAAATTAAAGATTTAACTATGATATCGTCGGGTGACTTCATTTAATGATTCGCCTGCTTCAAAAGTTATATTTAACAAGAAAAAATAAGATTACATTTAAATTCTCTACTTTTTTTTAACCATTCAGTAGTCCATTTCTGATAAAGCTGAAACTTTGCTACAATTAAATTAAAAGAAAGAACAATAAATTCAAACCACTCATGTCATGAATATGTCATTTCTGCCTTACTGACGATAACTAAATACTAACAGTCCTGTAACACAGTTCTAATACTTGAATGAGGAACGTTATACGCCACACTACATGTAGACATAAAGAACACAACATTTATTTTGAGGTCACTTAGCAAAAGTTTACTTCTGAGTTTTTAAAAAGTTTTCATGTAGTAATCCGTATCATAGGTGCTCTTTTGTTTTTCAGTTACACTACAAGAGGTGAAATATAGATATAAAAAAAAAAAGATCTGTACAAAGAAATTATACAACATGTTAATAACAATAAGAGAACACGCTTCTGCTGAGTTCAACGTTAAAGCAAACTGGTGTGGAGAATGTTTACTTTTCTTTGTTGTGGGATTTGTAAATAACAGCATTTTTTTATTTTTTTGGAGAAAAAAAAAAATCAAAGTATGTGTACATTTATTTTGTATTGCACAGAAAATGTTTAGTTTGAATATTGCGAAGTGGGTGTGTGATATTGCTGATTGTTGTTATCATGATGCAAGTTGTATGTTATGAAAAAAAAAACGGGAAGAAAAAAAAAGCAGATGAAAGGCTCAGCCGTTTTGTACAGGTTGTTTATATGTATGGGAAGAACTACTGAAAATAAATAAGAACACGGTTGTAAACACACAAAGAAAGTTTTTCGGCCATTTTTCTTTATATGTTCACAAGAGAGCAGAACCCCTAATTAAAAATGTTTAAAATCGGCATTAAAGATTAAAGATTGTGTTTTCTTACATATTTTTTTATTGTCAACAAATCCCATGAAAAGATGCCAGCGATGTGTTAGTCTGTCTCTTAATGGACGCTGGATTATTGAGGGTGATACTTATATTTAAAAGCCTAAAAAAATCGTATAGCGATGTATCAGTAATCATTTTTACATCAACCCAAAAAAAAAAAAGGTATTACATAAGTTTTTTAGGAATTGTGACCAAGTTAAAAAGATAAACGTGTAAGTTCTCTCTCTGGGTAAACTAAATGAATGGTGACACTGTTTGTACTGTTAGTTACCTTAAATATTGGACAGCATATACTCCATCTATTTCCATCTATTTGTTCCTTCTCAAGACATAAATCTCTTAAATATAAAGTCCATTCTTTATTTTAAAAGCTCATTAGTTTCCTAAAACAGATGTGCGACGTTCTTTTTAACCAGTGTTACTCAAACAGGACTGAATTAGTTGTGGACTATTTTTAGCTGCAGATTAAAACACATTTGGTGCTCTATGGCACAGAGGAATAAAATACCAGGCTTTGTCTACACAGATTATACTTGTTAGTGTGATAAATTGTTAGTTTTAGTCTTTTCATGGGATTTGTTGACAATAACAAAAATAAAGAATATCACGAGACATCCTTAAACGTGGAATAGACATCAATAAACATGCTTAAAAGATGCTGAAAATTGAACTTCAGAGCACATCTATTCCTTCCACACTGCTCTCAACACGACAGCTAACGGTGCTAACGGTGCTAACAGCGCACACAACGGCAACAGTGCTGACTGAGCTGATCGAGAGGAAAACCGGAAGCGTCCCAACTGACGTAGTCGCTGTTATCAGCACGGAAGTATAAAGAGAACTGGATACAGGAGGCGGCCTGTTTATTTATATGATAGGTGCTGAGTTGCACGTTAAGCAAAGAAATATTAAATACATATGGCCCGTATCTTCCGGCAATCTTTTGCATCCATCGGGCCCATAGAGCATGTGCACTAGCGCTCTCTGTAACTCCGCCTCCTAGCCTCGTTCTCAAGCTCATGAACATGAACAGAGGAAGGAACATTGATTGGTCATCAGCTCTAAGTGCAAACATGCACTAAAATGCACAGCGACTATGTTAACAAAGCACAGAGCGGCTCAGATTACAACACACAAAGAGAGGGCGCGACTCCATCCTCTGCTCAGGTAGACATTACTCCATCATATCTTAACATAAGTAATATATGTTTGCTGCTGTATTAAAAACTCCGAGTAAAATACATTCATTTACCTTTAATTTAAGGTTTATTTAGATTTCAATTTATAAATTAAAGTGTTCATTTATTAACAAGGAAAAGGAGAGTCTGTCCGCACACGGAGATCTCTCAAGTTTTCATTAGTGCAACATTTCAAATGTCCTCTGCAAACATTTTTTTGCCTGATGCAACACGTCAGGAAAAAGATGACATGTTGCAGAGTGTGCAGAGACAGCCTCTCCTTTTCCTTCATAGCACACTGAGGTCGGATGTGCAGACTAGTCATCGGTTGTGTATTGAGGATTCAGCAGTCACCATCAGTGCTCCTTAACCTTTCAAAAACAACTACCTTGGTTGTAATCATATTATATTAGTATTAAGTGTTCTGTGCTTTGTCAAGTTGGAGACGTACTCAAATGTCATCAGAGGATCAGATGACATTTTGGACTTGATCCAGACAGTCTACGGAACATATTGGGGACATGGAGTTTGACAGATGTTGGTGTTTACCAGGCAGGACGGGTCAAACAAAAGATTGCATTATGGGGAGAGTAGGATCCAGTATTTCTTAAGCTTAACCTATTTAAATCCCCAAAAGTCAGCCTCCCCTGCTCTGTTTAAGACAATTCTTTTCATTTGTCACTCGCAAGAACATCAACTTCAAGGAAGTGCGATAACAAATCACTTAATTAACTCCTTTAACGGATGTCTGTTTGTCACTGATCAGGTATAAAAACAGATGCATGAAAATATATTTTTTTACAAATGTAACTATTAATCATGTTTTTGAAAATGTACTAAAAGTCTGCAGCTAAGTGATTACTGTATTTAAAATGTTACATTATGCTTTTTTGGCAGTTGTGTACATTTAACTACTTTCTTAGTTGATACAAAAGCCCAAAATGTCTAAAACACATTATTAATAATCATAATACTTTATTTCATTTATTTATTTAATATTAATTAGTGACAGTTGAACACTTATTTCCATAATAAACGTCATTTGGAAAAACCTGATAAATACTCACAGAATATATTAGCTTTGTGATTTGGCTTTAAAACTTAAATTGCCGAACCTTAATGAGTCGCTTTCTTCAGCACGTTATGATTGATGAGTAATTCATAAAAAAAATGTTGTTAGTGAAAGCAGAAACATGTCAATATGACAATATGGAACACAGCAAACACTAAATATTCTTGTATTTTTTGGGGTCATGTAAGAGAATAAGCTGATCCTCATGAGATCATGACAGATGTTTACAGCATCTCAAGAAGAAGAAACGTCTCCACTGCAGCTGACGGCCACTAGATGTCAGCCCCCGACGATGTTACAAGAAAAGTTGCCTCTCGAAAAGTCAATAATCTGAACCTCCTTCTCTGCTCCCCCCTTTCTCCTCTCCCTCCCCCCTTCCTCACTCACTCTATTTGTCCCTCCATCCCTCCCCCCTCTCTCTCTCTCTCTCTCTCTCTCCGAACCTCAAAGCTCACTATATAAAACATCCCTCCACACTGACTCTCAGATGTACAAACACCTCGGTTCTCTCCACAGCGTCTCTAAAACCTCGCATCAAAAATCTCCCCAGCAGACACTTGAGGCGTTTTTTTTTTTTTTTTTTTAACGCCAGACATCTGACCCCCTTGAATGAGCCTGAGAAGATTCATCTCCCCCTCTCCAGCCTCAGGACCGCCTCTCCTCACTCTAATATTTTTTCCTCCTACAAGTTCGGGCAGCTGATCCCAGCTCAGTCAAAAGGGGAGATTTTTTTTTTTTTGTTGCGTCTAAAGAAGATCAAGGACAGTTTGACATGAGGGGGGGCGCTCCACAAAGAGGCATGAAGACCACATGTCTGTGTGCCGCCGCTCTGCTGCTGTCTGTCGTCTCTCTGGTGAGTTAAATGTCTTTCTTTTTTGATTTGACCTTTTTTTTTTTTTTTTTTTCCTTCTTGTCATTTTATGTGGTTACAGTTTCTGTGATTAATGTCTGCACTTGTCTGGGAGCAGGAACATCCAGGAATGTGTGCGAAACTGAATTTTTGATAAAGTGAGTTTCAGGTTAGTGCAAGGACAACCTCACAGCTTTAAAAACAACCAACACTGAATCTGAATTCTTTGCTGCGAGACGTCTGTTGCAGTCTGATGTTGTGAAAGTCGAGAAAATGTAAAGCAAAATGGAATTCTGTTGATTTCAGACTCATTTTATTGCGTTACAGTAGATTTAAGGCTTGCCATTGAAATGTTTTCCTTAAATTTGAGTCCTGCATTGACAAATCTCACCTCCACAAACCAGATGTTGAACTACTCCATGCATTGGCTCATTAATATCATCACATATTAACAAAAATGTCAGTGTGATGAACGCAAGCTTCCCAAATCCAAATCTGCATCTTGACAAATCCACCCCAACACAATCCTGCTGGATATTTCTCCCTCAGCACTCTCCCTTCCTTCCTTCGCGTCTCCCCCTCCTCTCTTCACCGTTTACAGACACACTTCAATAGGAATATATTTGACAGTATACGGCGGAGAGAACAGCCCGAGCCCATTATGACAAACACACCAGAATGCTCCTGGACAGTTTGTGACAACCCAATTCCTTTAATCCTCGGAAAGACAGTAACCCCTCACCCACTGATAAATCTGTCAACAAAGCAATCAAAGCAGACCAGGAGCCACTCCTCTCTCTCTCTCTCTCTCTCTCTCTCTCTCTCTCTCTCTCTCTCTCTCTCTCTCCAACAAAAAAAAAAAAAAAAAAAAAAATTCCATAAACTTAATCCTCACAAACTTGACTGGCCTTAAAAAGCTCCCGTAGTGTTATCTGTGTTTAATTTGCATAGTGATGGAAAGAAGTCAATTACTATTAATTATTCTCTACAACTTAATACCCATTATCGAATTGAATTCACCGTCTTGAAAACCATAAACTCAATTTCACAGCTGACTAAGCGCACTAATCATTTCCTCCCCCTGCTTTTCTTTTTTTTTTTTTTTTTTTTTTTTTTTTACTTTACGAAGCCTTTCTGCTTTGAAGGAACAACAAGCATTCCTCGATAGCAGAAGCAATAACATTAATGAACACGGAGTCCCTTATCGTCTCAATACGAAGACAAACATTAATCATAAAGTGTGCGCGTTACATGTTCCATAGCATCACGGTAGTGCGAGCTGATCTCACAGCATCACTTGATGGGAGTGTTTTCTTTTTTTTTGTTTGGTTTTTCTTTTTCTTTTTTTCTTTTCCCAGACCCGGCTTCCAAATTGCTTCGCTATGCTTTAATGGGATGATCATAATTGTTTCGTACTCGGTGCATCCTAAGCTTTCGCCTGCAGCTCCTTCAACAGATTGACAGACCCATGGGAACCTCACAAACTTATTTTGGCCGCCTTTGAACCAAGTCGTGTGTGAAATAATATGATTATGCATTTTTCCTCTGGGTAAGTTGAAAAACTGGTGGCTAGTTTTTTTTTCTTTCTCGCTCTCTCTCTCTCTCGCTCTCTCTCTCTCCCCCCTACCTCCTCCTCCTCCTCCTCCTCCTCCCCCTTCTTCTTCTTAGTCTTCAAACTGCCCCTGCTCCTAATATCCTGCAGTCTGACCGCGTTCAGTATTTATCCTCCTCAGAAGTCATGGTAATAATTGTGCCCCGGCCTCTCAAAGCGCCTCTGATGGTGATGGGACCTTGGCTCCATCCACACGCTGCCTGTGATGTCTTGACACACTTTGTGATTTGTCATCATCTCTGACCCCCCTCAGGTAACACTTTGATATCACTGGGAGAGTGTAGACCGAAACTCTTAGCGGGCGTCAAATGCGCTTAGTTGATCCATCAGCTCGACTACGGGGGGACCTCACAAGGCGAGGAAAGCTAAACTCGCTATAAATGACTATGACGACTATCACATCCCAAGTGCACAGTTGGAAAATACTCTAAAAGACGGCATCAACACACTGAAGGAGTCTTAAACTACCTTCCTGTCTGGGGGAACATTTCCTATAAACACAGGCTGTGCCTTAGAGATGATATTTCATAAACCAATATATTTACTTTTTCTGCTTGAGCTCCAGTGTTGGAATTAGAATTAGTTGAATCTGAAGGTCATAAATTAGATTAAAATATGCTTTTTTGCTGTGAGGTGGAGCGAGACGTTAAAGAGTGACTATCTCATACCCCGAAAGGTCACAGCAGGTTTGATCCCGCAACAGCCACATGTCCTTCAGCCAAAACTCTAACCCCCCCTAATAGCTCCTCACGCTTTAAGCCTCTCTGGATAAGAGCATCAGTTTAATACCGAACATTTTAAAGAAGTCAAATAAATCCGCAAAAAACTTCTCTCGGCGTGGTATTCATGCACACAAACCATTTAAAAGGACAACGACTACTAATATCTGAATGTTGCAGCTTGAACACACACGGTCCAATCAAGATTTTTGCAAAGGGTGGCAGCCCAAAAATCCAGCTCTGAGCCCGGTTCTCTGTTTAAACCAGAAAACTGTGGCTCTCACAAATCCTCCCAGCAGCCGCAGCATTCAGGTAAATGAAAACTGACACACACTTTCATTCTTCTTCGCAAGGTTTTTGTGTGCGGCCCCACCGCCGAGGCATCTGGCTCCTCCGATGGTTCTATTAAAGGTGGAATTTGTTGGATGCTCGGGGGTCCGGCCCATAGAATATCCTCCGAGCTCCCGAGGGAAGCCGGGGGGGGCTGCAGGGGGGGGTTGTTTATTTATCTGCCTGTTTCAAAGAGCGGACGCCTGCGCCTTATCACAGCCTCGCCAAGAGTAGAT
Source organism: Anoplopoma fimbria (assembly GCF_027596085.1). Lineage (NCBI taxonomy): Eukaryota > Metazoa > Chordata > Actinopteri > Perciformes > Anoplopomatidae > Anoplopoma > Anoplopoma fimbria. Next base: position 24,109,826 of record NC_072468.1, on the reverse strand, counting down.
AGCATTTAGGGGTTTGTGCAACGGTCCGCCTGTATGCTGCATCTGGCAATCTGGAGAGTCGTTTCCTAAAGGACTTCTGCATACCGCTGCTGTTTGTGTTATCTTGTTGAGGGATTCTGCCTCATTCACCGAACCAGGGGAACAATATTAACAGACAGTTAAATGGGGTTTTTTTTTTTTTTTTTTTTTGGTTGGACCTGCATGTAACAAACTGCAGGTTGAAAAGTTGGAATAACTCTGAGCCTCTAAATATGATTAGGAGATTTGTATTGAATGGGATGCTATATTTAATATATATTGCAAATTGAATTTTTTCTGCAGCTGCATTTGACCGAGATGACTTTCTGTAAGTTTGTGTGTATTTTTTCTGCATAAAAGGAGCATCATTTTAAAACCTGCATTTCAAAAATAGGTTCACCAGGTAGGAGGGGGTCTAAAGATGCTTTTGTTTGAATTATGGGAAATATAGGTGCTCGAGAGAGATACCACGGAAAAATAAAATCTGGTTATCTCAGCCTCTAATGCTTTTTTTTTTTTCCCCATTTATTTTATCTGTGTCATGAGTCCCCTAGAATAATGTATCTGTATGGAAGTGTATTACTAAATATCTGGAGTAAACACAACAAACACTCCTGGAAACTTCAAATTTCAAAGTATTTCTCCGTTACATTACCAAAATATGTTCAAAGTTAAAGTTCAGTAAAGTTCCTAAGTTATTATTATAAGAGTATAACAGTCAAAGACTCACATAATCTGCTACATCAGGACTGTGTGGCTTTGGCTTTTTGCAACATGAGCAAACATCTGACGTTTTCCAACATGGCTCTGTCCACTATAATCCTGTTAGCAGAGCTCAAACAAACACCGCAAAACCTCTCATGATAGAACCAAAACTTTGTCAGGAAATAGTGTTTTTATGTTTATATTTCAACAATAATAATAACACTTTAGTTTAATTATATATCATTTATCAAAATCAGTGATATAAGTACTTTATCGTCTATATTTCCATACATTGTGGAGTATCAGACCGTCACATCGAGCAACGCTCTGATCGCTCCACTCTGAGACGAGATTGACTTTTAATCATGCAGATCACAGCCACCTGAGTGATGGGCGTGATTATGTCTTTATTAGGGCTGCAACTACTGATTTAATTAATCATCGATTCATCTGCAGATCATTTTGTAGATCTTTTGGATTTACTGTTTGGTCTAAAGCAAGAAAAAATGGTTGTAATAATGTCTTCAACGACAAGATTTGTTTGACCTACAGTTTCGAAATCTCAAAGATATATAAGTTACTATTAAAAAGAAAAGCAGCTTCACTCACTCTTTACAAATAGTTGCAGATATATATTTACGTCCGATCCATTAATTGACTAATTGTTTCAGCTGTATATTATATCTGTTGAAGATCTCATTTAGATGAAAACATCACTATGTTAATTAAACGTATTTAGAGTACCGTGCACAGATTTTCCTTTTGTATAAAAATGTATTTAGATGAAACAATATTATCATTTTAGATGTGATAATCACTCTTTGGTTGAACTGCTTGCAATATAAACACATACTATCTCTTACAAACGAGAAAAATGAGGTTTTCTGCCGTTTTAAAGGGCCACGAACCTAAAAGAATGGGGAACACTGCATTAATGACAACTACTGAAATAACCAAAAAAAAATAATAATAATATATACAGTTAAATAAAGCTATCCAAGTGCAAAATTAATTTCACTTTAAGCTGTGGAAAACATAGTTTGATATTTAATAAAACCCATTATTGACAAACCAATATCTGTTAAACCCAAAGCCATCACAGTGTGACTGTTGACCTTTACGCAGCCATGTTTGTTTTTCTCCTGTCCTTTATCCAGCAGCACTTTCCCCTCTTTTCTCCCTGCAGTATCTCTTTCAGTCACATGCATGCATCTAACAAACACACACACACACACACACACACAAACACACACACAAACACACTCTCTTTCTCTTTGTGCCGGGGCTGCATGTTTTCGAAGCCGGCAAGAGGTAAATCTTGGCCCTCTGAGTGTTGGTGCAGTCAGTCGGGGTGTTCTGGATATAAACCTTGCTTTAGTCAGGACTGCCTCTGATCTGCCTAATCTCCCCGGGCTGGATTACAGGTTGGACTCTAATCCGTGAAGTGGGGGTCTCTGTGAATGTGCCTCTGAGTGCTCTAATCCAGAGACTGTCAGGTGCTTTAGATGAAAGCTAATTGCATGTCACAGTTTGGGGACCATACATAACGCCGGTGACAACAGAGCGACTTCCCCCTCCACAACAACAAGGACTTTGGTCTGATGATGGCCGGGGACGCACTTCAGATAATCTTGGAAGAAAATAGTGAAGAAATCCCCCTCCCAAAAAATGTTTACAAAGAAATAAATCCAGTGACATCTTCTCTCACAAAATAATTCATGACATGAAGTCGCAGTAAATGACGGTGCTTTTCAAACCACACCGCTGTAGGAAAATCTAATTTCCTGAAAGCAAAATGCCAAAACTTTTTGAGTCCTAAATCTCCTCTGATCTGCATTGTTTGGAAAACATTATTTCCATCTACACCTTGAAATGTTGTATTCACACACACACACACTGTCAATCATTAGCCTGACAGTCACTGAAACCAGCTCAAAGCAGTTTCATAATATCCCTTCATCTGGTTTCAGGACTCCGTTGAGACCGAAACCCCGTTACTGAGAAGCATCAGTAATTACCGCACTACGAAATAAAATTATATTTCATTTGATCATTAGAGACTACAGTCTATTCACATCTCCGAGTAGGAAAAAAATCATGGAAATGAAATGGGGCTTACAGTTTGGATTAGGGGTCAAAGATCATTTAGACGATTATTGCAAATAATGTGAAACTGAATTGTTTCAACTCGCAAGAGATCGAGTGTTAGAAATCCATTTTACCCAAAACCTCTACTTGTATTTGGAAAGAAAGTCATATTTTTGACCTTGAAGCACACAAAGTGAATGAACATTTGAGGTTATGTTGATGTTTTGGCATCAGCCATTGTCTTGAAGTTACTATTTTCATGTCTTTTTTTATTATAAGTAGGTTTAAGGGATATGTTAATACAGTGGAAGTTTCGAAACACTCAATCCATGGAGAATTACACGCAACATGTATTCAGCATCTGTGCCTTTAAAACGAGCAGACAGGATGTCCGCTCGGTTGTGATGACCCAACTATTCAGCACTCAGACCGTCTCACACTTTTCAATGTAACTATTCTAAATGTGTTCCAGTTTATTTACGGTTGCCATGTTTGTCAATTACAGCCAATGAGAGGAAGTAGACACGCACCCAAGCTGTTGCCTAGCAACGCAATTCTGTTGAAATGAGCTAAAACCGTGCTTGATTGATAACAGGTATATTCAGACAGACAGTATGAGAAATATAAAACAATAAAAGCATGTTAACATCTTCTAGTAGAAACCCAAAATACAAGTATGAACCTAAAAATGTGCAGGATATGTCTCCTTTAAATAAGCTGCTGTATAAACATAAAAAATAAAAAAAAACATTTATTTGTGCCATTTTCACTTTTAAAACTTACATAAAAAACTGAAACAAGCTAAAACCTGAATTTTTATTAAACCCAAGAATAAAGACTAGATATACAGTATAATGTCATCATGGACTTTATAGCTGCTTGGCTGATAGTCTATACGATACTAATTCACTGAACTTTTACATCCTAAGGAGCTTTATGTTTGACTATAATGGTGCCGATAAATCCCGGACAGGAAGCCTCCCTCATCCTCACGCTCACTTTATCTTTTTACAATACATCACCAGTGAGGCCAACATGACAGACTATTGTTTCCAGCAATGGAAGATGAAAGGAGGTGTTCATTAATACAGTTTAACTGCCCCACTGTGCAGGGAAACTACTGGAATTCATATCTGTCTTCACCTTGTCACGAGAATCATTCTGCAGCTGAAAATCCTGCAGCTTTTTTTTTTTTTTTTTTTTTTCCTTTTATAAACCCGGCCTGCTGCAAAGATCTCCAAACGTTTTCTGGGTTTGAAATGCTTTGATGCAAATGCTCAGGTTGTGTTCATGCTCTCAGAGAGGGAGAGAGATGCCACAGCTACTAAGCCAAAGTCTCCACAGTGCCACTAACGGTTGATCCACATCAGGTCATTTATCATGGAGGCCTCTTCAAAAACAACTGGGGGCTAGCTTTTCAAAAACTCCTCCACTCTGAAGGCGAGTGCACAAAATGAACGCACACTTCAGAGGACGATCACAACGCCCTCAACAGCTCACTATGCGGGAGCTCCTCACAAGGCCTACAGTACTACAATGTCATCCAGTGAACTCTTCTGAATGAGAGAAGACCTTATTTTCAGAGTATCGATCGCGGGGCGAAGGTACAAAATGTAAACGCTCCGACCAGATAGATCTGCTGTCACGTTCCTCGGCCGGGGTTTGGACATCACTGTCACGGGGAACCTTCGCTCTCTCATCTGTGTGATTGTTAGAGGAGAGACACGGAACGAATCATCAATCATCCATTCAGGCCACATTCAGCAGGTAATAGTCTGCTGTTGCATCGTGTCTGCACCCGAGGAGCGCTTCATTCATCTCCATGTATGGCAGGAATACCCTTAAATCTTGATTAGGACGAACCGGCATCAGGACGTTTCACACTCTGTTAGAGTGGGTCACAGCGTGAACGCCGTTTGTAGGAGGAGCTGAGATGCTCGTGGATGGATAGAGCTTGCTGGTGTTTTCTAACTGATGCAGTAGGAAATTGGCTTTGGTCTTGTTTGTCTGTTTGTTAGTTTGCAGGATATCCCACAAACATGTCCACAGATTCAGCATGCATGCCAGACAGAACAATTCTGCAAAACCTTGGATCGCGTAAGGTTAAAGAAAGATTGTGGTTCTAGTAAATTCGACGAACACATCAACAGTAATTGTTTGCTGTAACAAGACACATCTCCGATCTATCACATGAAAGTCAGACACCTGACATCCAGTATACTTATATTTTCTGGCTCCCTAAATGAAGACCACTTTCCTGATTTCCTGCATTGGAACCAATTTGGTGAAACGTGTGACATTTAAATGATTCCAAGGGATACTGGTCTGGTCCACAGAGGCTGCCAAATCCTCTAATTTTGTGGAAGTTGAAAAGGTTTTGTAGAGAGATTCCAACTATGTTCCAATCACTGAAAATGCTTTCCACATTCTCACCAATTCCTGTCTTATTTCATCCTGATACAAAGCTCTAATGTACCCTGACAGAATCTGTGTACGCCTCATGTCTGTCACTTTGTAATTTGATGCAGTTTCAGTGTTAATTCTGAGAACATTTTCTGCAGCCTTGTCAGAGGTTATGAGCTCTCCTGAGTGGTTGCCAGCTGAAATGTTCCACTAATGGTGTTTGTGTTTGTTTGTTCTTTCAGGTTACCAGTGCTGATTCACAGAGTCCAGGAAATTCAGACCTGCGAGAGAGCTCAAAATCCAAAGTGAAGACCTACTGGACTGAAAGCAGCAAGGCTGTCTCCATCAGCCGCCTGCTCTCCCAAACCCTCTACGGCAAAGAGAACTTCACCTCTCTGGATCTGAACTACGACGAGGCAGACTCGTTCTCTAAGCAGGAGCAGTGGAACTGGCTTTACAACGCTTCGAACCACCGCGACCCTCGATCCAGGGCCAAAAGGAGGCCCATCGTCAAGACCGGCAAGTTCAAGAAGATGTTCGGTTGGGGCGACTTCCATTCCAACATCAAGACGGTGAAGCTCAACCTTCTCATCACTGGTAAAATCGTGGATCACGGTAACGGCACGTTCAGCGTCTACTTCCGCCACAACTCCACCGGTCAGGGCAACGTGTCCGTGGGACTCGTTCCGCCAACCAAAGCTGTGGAGTTCCAGGTCCAGCAGCATCAGCAATACCACCACAACCATCACCAGCAGCAGCAGCAGCAGCAGCAGCAGCAGCAGCAGCAGCAGACGGCTCTGGAGACCAAGGACAACAAGCTGTTCAACTGCAGGGTGGAGTACGAGAAGGTGGAGAAGGGCACCAGGAACTCGCTGTGTGCCCACGACCCCTCGCAGAGCTGCTCACAGGAGCAGACCCAGAGCCACGTGTCCTGGCTGTGCTCCAAGCCCTTTAAAGTCATCTGCATCTTCATCACCTTCTACAGCACCGACTACAAGCTGGTGCAGAAGGTGTGTCCAGATTACAACTACCACAGTGACACCCCGTACCTCCCCACGGGGTGATCACATGACCAGACGAGGACAACAACAACAACAAAAAAGAAGATAAAAAAAGAAAAAAAAAGAGACCGTCTGTCGGGTTTTGAACGATTATTTGGATGAAATTGGAGTCAAGACACTTCAAACTTGAGACGTTGACAGGCATTTTTCCAGCTAACATATCCTTGATGCAAGACTGATACTGCTCCAATGAACAGACATACCCCGAGGTCATTATGGGAGCATTTAGGGAAGCATTTATAGGCTTGCAATACTCATACTATATGCATAGCAGCTTACATGGAAAGGAATTTCTCAAGCCACCCGTTAAAATATGCTGATTGTATTTATGTAAATATTGTGAGTTCCACACAAAGACCAGAAAACAATTTTATTAATGTTTTCTCCTGCTAATTTAGTTGTTTATGTTGATAGTGTATTTCCGCCTCAATCATGCGTTCTGTCTTATCCAATCAGTTGCCGGTAATCATTGCAAACACGTAAATGTCAATGCAAATAAGAATAATCTGTCAGTATGCATTAGAGGGCATAATGGAAAAAGCAAATATATTTTGAGTGGTGTTGTTTTCTGCAGTGTGATTGTTAGAGTGAATATACCTCTCTGATATTATTGTTGGAATCTCGTCCATGTCCATGCATGAACCGAATGTGGTAAACAACAGAATAACGTCCATCTATATTTCCATGTTATTGCAGCTGTCAGAAATAATCTTCATCAAGTCACCTGAGAAAAAGATGAAAAAAGTATTTTCAATTTCAACTCTGTGATATCTGTGAGCAGTTTTTAGGTCACGGTAAATGACACCAATGGAGGGCTCCAATCAGATCCAACATGCAAGCAAGTAAATGTCGCAATAAATAAATAAAACTTGCAGAAAACACACAAGACAACAGAGATTCAGACTACCTTTTTCTTCACTGCAACTTAAAGATTTAAACACAGCTGGGTTTTTTCCCTCTCCGGCATTTCCATTTTAGACTCGCTTGACGTTGCTCTCATCTTTTTGACTTACATCAAGTCCAGTATAATAAATTTCAACCCTTGCATCACCAACATGACAAGCAGCCAGTAGTTAGAGGTGTCAGAGCAACAGTGACCCCGCAGTATCCAAAAATAACTATCGGTTTACGCTTTGTATTGAAAAAATGCTGGATTGTGAGAAAAAAAACAAAGTCAAAAGTGTTTTAAAGTGTTTAAAAAATAGATATTAGAACAAGCAGAAGACATGAAAGTTCATCAAACAAAAGGCTGAGACAGAACTGTGTTAAGAGGTGGTTTCTTGCTCCAGAGGAGACAGGACATACATCAAACAGCAGGTGCTAATCACACATTCTACCTATCAAATGTTCACACCTCTGGTTATCAAAGTAAAAAAAAAAATAATCTGGATGAGACTAACGCTGGCTGTTAATGATATTGGATGTTCCAATTGGCTATTAAACCTTCATTACATAAATTGGAACCAGTGGCTCAACGTGAAGCATTTAGAGGAAATGAACACAGTGTAAGTGGGAGCTCTGCAGAGTCAACACAACAGAAAGAATGAATTAAAATGCCGATGGAAACCTGTAAAAAAAAAAGCATAAATGTGCACCTAGGGGCGCAATCACTGCAGTCTATTTAAATTCAGTGCTCTTCCACAGTGCACGCTATGGTATACGCAACGCAGTAACCGCTAATGGCAGCTTGGATGACATCCAATATGCCAACGTGGGGTGTATTTTCTGACAAGGCGAGCCGAAGAATAGGGGTCTGCCTTTGGGATGAGTGAGCATAAAGAGGAATTTATGATGTGGAGGAACAAGGCTGGCAGAAATCACTGGAAGCACCTGACTCGTAAATTGAGAGCATGTTTCTGTCACCGAGGAAGAAGGAATGACTAATGTCTCAGATTGCTGTTTGGGCCAGTTTCTTTCATCTCAATAAAGTGACTTTGATATCTCTCCACCGTTACCCAAATGTGCCAAGGACAGTTTGTTCAGCTTCGAGGAATTAAAGCAGCACTTTGCCGAGACAATGCGGCCTCATTATGCACGTAATCTTACAAGTGTAAACAGTCTGGCACAAAAGTGTTTTGGGTGCGAGAGCTTCTGATGGATGGATTTGTTCCCTGACGGATGTCATCTGAGGGCAAACGCAGCGTACGACTGTAACTTTGTGTACTGTTTGAATTAAATTAATATTGTACAGATGTAAACACCAATTTAAAGCTGCACTGAGCAATATTTTCACAATGGATTAAATATCTAATGTGAAAGGTGTGACAATTCCCACAGATAATTATCGCCTGAGTGAGCGGAGCGTTTTTTAACATCTTTCAGCTCATTGTTTTCAGGTGTTTTACGGAGCTTCACTGTTTTGAATCGGTGTCTGTTCAAAGTGTAAATAAGGAACTTACACGTTAGTTATATCAGCTTCATGAGGTGTTCATTTGTCAGCGTTAACAGCTTGTTGCTCTGCCTGAAGGTGGTAAACAATTAAATTAATGCAGATTTCAGAGTTCTGTGTTTCATATCTAAAAAGTAATTGCAGATATCAGGCTGTTTCACTTCTGCACTTAATAACATTGCTGATTTAAAATAATCTTTAGCATCTGAGAATATTAATAACTATAAGATTTAGCTGTTGAGTCTAGTATTATTCCTTTTATTAAAACATCTGTCAATCATTTTGTGAGTAACTGCAGGTTCCAATGTCTTTAAGCCTTAGTTCTAATCTTCTGTTAACTTTTAGATCACTGACTGTTCCCTCACTACAACCCAATCAAATGATTAAACAGAGCTGGATGTAGAAAGCAGAGTTATGTAATTAAAACGTAGAAAATTAAACTCGAATGGATCTCAAATATCTAATAACCTCAATTCAGCAGTAAGTCTCTGTCTTGGAGGGTAATTTCCACAAGTGGGAGAGGTTGGATTCATTTAACTCCTCTTCAAAGCCTACAATTTTTACATTATGTTAATTTCCAAACACCATTTTACCCGGCAACAAGAAAAACTAGCGGTTTTCCTGTCCGTTTAACAAGCTCTATGTGAATGAATGAATCGCATTACAATCGGGCAGTGTGCAGCCTCCTCAGTTATCTTTGGGCCCAGATCTTCTCCCTCGGTTCAGTTGTCCTGGTCCGGAGCCATTCATGCCTGCCGTCTATCCCCTAGCTCGCCCACAATCCCTGATTAATGTGGTCTGGGCGGGAGCTGTCAGAAATGGCAGAGAGAATCATGGGATTTCTCCTTCAGAGTCCCAATGACACCCAGCAGCTGCAGGAGTAAACAGATGACTAACCACTGGCCTTTTGGCAGCCTGTGGAGATTCACACGGAGGGAGGGCTGCGAACGATGCTTTGACATTTAGGTGGATTAGAAAGTTCTTGGGTTCTGCTCTCGTGGTGTCAGAGGTGGTTGGCATAGTAATTATTTGCGTCTTGGTTTTTAATCCGCTTGACCCCCCACCCCCCCCCCCACACACACACACACGCCCAACGGCACTGTAAATGTAGAGCTTCCTTTCTGTTTCCAGTCGCAGACTTTTGTCCAAACGAAATGTTAGAAAGTGTAAAACATCCTTTACAAGCCTCATTTAAAAACAAATCCCATTTTGTTGGCGACGCTCCAAAAGAACATAATAGGTATCTTACTTTAAAAAAAAAAACAACAACAACAACAACATCAACAAGCAATTGTCATTTCAGATCATGTCCTGCTGCAGAATACGTTTCAAATCTGGGGCTGAAGCTGTCCTGGGGCACAGTTTTGTGTGAGGTATTGACATATTAAAGGCTCTATCAGACAACGGCTGGTGTTTTTTTATTTATTTATTTTTAAATCAAAAAATAAATTACTCTCCTCAAAACACTATTACTCCTCCGGAAATGAAAACTCGCTCGTTGTGAATGTCTCATATCAGGTAAAAACTGGAGAGAATTAATTAACCTTTGTCATTTTAATTGCTTTAGTGACAGCTGTCCTTTGGTGCCGGAGCTATCCTAATGCACATACTGTGGGCTTGTCAATTACTTTCCCAGAGAATAGATTAAAACGCCACAGAGGATAGAGTCATTTCATTAGTCAGACTTAATGCCCCCCAGACATAACCAGGTACCAACACTTCACCCCTAAATATGCAGGAAAATGAGTAAAACTATTACGCCCATATGAATAGAATGAATTGTGGCAACATGAAATAAAGTTTACGCTCTATTTAATTCCGTCCCGCTGCTTATATTACATTTGTATAGACATTTTTTCTCTGGAAGGGTTTGATCATTAGGAATATTTTAGGGCTTTTAATAAAAGGTCTCTCAGACTGAAATGCAAGGCACCTGTGTGGAGCGGCTAATTGCTCTAATGGATGTGAGAATAGTAACGCTGTCAATTCTTACCACGCTGGATAATGGCAGACAGCACAGCCTGTCTAATTCTCCCATTTTTGCAGTTTGCACATCCGTGATTCAATGCTTCTCGGCTCATCATGAATCTGAAAGTAATTAGGCCGCTTTCAAATATCCGTCAGCTGAATGTCTCGGCCGTTTCAAGCTCCAAAAGCACAAATCTCCAGTCTTTACTACATTATAAGACAAGAGCCGTTTTCACATTTTATCAGGCTGCTAAACCCCCTTTCATAAAAGGGGCCGTGAGGAGGTATCGTGAACGCCTTTATCTAATTACAATGAGTTTAACAGAAGTATAAGCTTAAATTCTCAGAATGCAGATACAACAGAATCCTAATATTGTATGAAACAGTTTGAGATACAGCGTCTTGTTAAATATGTCTTCATACACACAAAAAATCATTAGTGACTGGGTCACTATAGCACAGACACAATACTGATTTAACTTTAACCAACATCCATGGGCAAAAAACCATTGGGTCCACAATCAAACCCAAACTAAAATACCGTATATATTAGTATAGCTAGAACTATAAGTTGTATTTTTCTCTAGTGCTTTTTTAATTACATTATTTAATACAGTTGTGACAATTTTGAGGTAAAATTTGAGCTAGTTGCGTCTACCACTGGGTGATAATGACCATATATTAGTAGTAGAGTGAATGACACATAAAAAATAACACGTTTGGACAAAACAACCCATTGTCTTGGGTTTGATTGGTCGCCAATTGGTTTTTCTACCACTGGGTGCTGAGAAAAATTAACCAAGAAATAGGTTGGTTCTAAATATACTGTATATTGGCATAAGCCAGTGATTTTTAATACATGTAATTAAATAACTTTATTATTTGTCAGGATATTAACATAGTTCTGAAACAAAACCTACTGGTCAATTGAAAGACAAGTATTGTGATCAATCAACTGTTTCAGTTATTCAGAAGGCTTCGACATCACACAACAAGTATTTTCATTTGCGATTAATCTGTTTTGTCAATGAATCGTTTGGTCTACATCAGCATCTAAATGTAAAATATCACAAAATTGTGGAAAATGCCAACTGCAAGTTCTCGGAGCTTATCGCGACGTCTTCAGCTATATTGTTTTGACTGACAAACAAAAATATTCCATTTATAAAACTAAGAAAAGGTGCAGTTTCCCAGTTCATGTGAGAGGCAGCTTTATCAAGTATTGATGTCAAAGATGTGTTTGCTTTTTCAAAACGACATGAGATACAAGAGGATTACATGGCTCATGAATACGGCCCGTTTCTAGCCTCCGATTCATCACCTTTTTTTACCTTCCTTTTGCTATCAGAAATCCTCATCTACTACATCCATAACAGACTGCCACACAACACAAAGGGCGGATCTTCTTCTACCTGAATACCTCAGATTTAATTTCAGTTAAGAAAAGGAAGAAAAAAAAAAAAGGTCTGATCAGCTGCATACATCTGTTTGTGTGAGGCGATGCTGCACCCTGACAATTACGCTTCGTTTACAAGCAGCTGCACCTCAGAGAAGAAGAGCAACTGGTTGGAAATGAACATTTTTTATGCTACACAATGCTGTCAGTGTGTATTTACTGAAACAACGGCAGAGAGAGGTGATGATTTCTGCATGCCACCTTGTCAAAAACATCACTAAAGCGTAGAGATGGGTGATGCTATTAATACCATATAAAGACACAATAAAGATAACACCGATGCTGATTTTTCCATCACTGAACATTTTACCCCCAGCATCTGGTTATGTATCAAAACATCAAGGCTTTGCGATCAGTGTAAGTGTCCGCACAAGAAGCCGTTCACCATTATGAGTAGACCATTTTTTCCTCATGTCACAGTCTGAATATATAGCACAGTTTCCCTTCAACGTCCTGCCTCTAAAACAGGACGGCAGGTAAAACAATCAGGGGCCCCGGCCCGCACCGGAGCCGGGGCTTCGTTTGCCATTGATTTATATCTTAAACAACCTCTCCTGGTGCTTCCACTGCTAAAGGTGAGACGCACAGCCAGTGTTTGTGACAGAGATGGACTAGGTGCCGTGGCAACAGAGAGAGAGGGATGATGCGGTTTTAAAAAATGCATCACCATTAAATCAAAGAGTAACCTTGAATGAGTTCAGGCCGGTGCCAGCTCGGTGACATGCTCTGCCCTCAGCGCTCGGTGCCACTGAGCATGCCAAACAGCGGGGGGGTAGAGAGAGAGAGAGAGATATATATATAGAGAGAGAGAGAGCTGCGACGCTCTGATACAGGTTAGGCCGGCAGTGCTGGGTAGCGGCCTAGCTCCTCGCTGACCAAGGGCACTCACACTGACATTTTTTTATCCACGTTAGAGCTCAACACGTTACAGACAAACGTACGTCGTCTGAGGGACGGGGGACGTCCTTGCAAACAGAAAAGTTGACCAAAAAAACTTGTTAATCACTTGGACTTAATCAAAAAATGAGTGAACAGATGGTGCAGAGTCGAAAAACCACTGGTTCAACATATGTGACCCTGCTACCTGATGTTTGACTAAAAACCTGCTCTGACCTTTTCTCTTTGTGTTTTTCTTTTTTTTTCTTTTTTTTTGCTTATATGTCCAGAGGAAGAAAAAAATAAATGGAGAGGGTTCAAGGTAAAGAGATTCTTTAATAATGAGAAAACACCTAATGTGAATATGGGATTACTTTTATTATTCTTGTTTGCAGCGAGACAAACTCCCCAAGCTATTACATGGGTTTTAGCAGCGCAGACAAAGCATCAGAGTGTAGCCTAGAGGAGGAAGTATTAAACCCAGCTGCTCCCTCAGCTACAAAAGGCTGAACTTTACATATTTCTTACTCATGCAGATTGCTAAATCAAGGAACTACATTTATTTACGCTTTTTAATAAAGCACTAAAGCCTCAGAGGAAATCCCTTATTGAGACGCCTGGTGGAAACGCTGTGAAGCTGCCGAGTCCCAACAAAGTACCCACATTTTCAGTAAATAATGTCTACTGGGCCGTTATGGTATACATAAAACAGTTACCAGTGCATGAGGACGGACTGAAGTAGCGTGCATACATTGGAAATAAAAATGCATCGCAAGAAAGGAACATCCTTTTAGATTAGATTTCCGGGGCCGAAACTATCTGAGGTATATAACTTATTTTTTAAATCTAACTTTCTCCACTTCTCTCACATTCATTGAGACATGTCATCCATCTATCTCGGCCTCCGGCTGCAGTAGTTCCTCGACCATGAGTGGCTGCTGCGGCGGGGCTGTATTTCAGCATGTTGAAGTGCATGGAGAATTCCCATGAAGGGTAAGGGATTATGGATTTTGGCCTCTAAGCTGCCTGGATGCCCAGTGAGGATGTCTCTGAGCGTAGTAATCTTCAAACACCACGCAGAGTGATGAGTGGGCACTGAGGAGTTCTACTCGGGATCTAAATGTGTTCCAGCAAGTTACTGGTGTGAGAGAGAGAGAGACGGGGGGAGAGGAGGAGAGAGGAAGAGAACACCATTTGGTGCAGAAATGGAAAGGATCGATTCAGTGGCTCCTTCAGGCTAGAGACACTTTTTGATCCTGTGACCTGTTTTGAGCTACAGTCTGTAGTCTGTGTCGGAAAACTCGCGCCGAGCAAGGGGATCACATCGGAGTGGTGCAAATGTAAATGTCATGGTTCCCCATCACCACACACAACTGCAGATTGGAAAGAAGAAAGAAAAAAACAAGTCAATTGAGCAATTTTTGGGGTCAGGTCGGGCGCTCTCGTGGGGGGGGGTTCGCAAAACCCTCATAATGAGGGCACGCTCAAGTCTGGTTTAGACTGTGCCCCAGAAAGATGGGACTCAATGTGTTGTGGCCAATCTGGCATTATGTACAGTAGAGGACGGCGGAGTGTGAAAGAAGTGGCTCTGAAAACACAAAGAAAAGCTCTCGAATGAAGCAAAGCACCGGAGTAAGGAAATGTCAGAGAAAATCAATAGTGACGCACGTCCCTGATCAATATCAAGAAAGGAATTTCTCCGACTCGATCCTGATTGAATTAACCCCCCCCCAACAGCATCACTTAATTTAAGGCCCTGATTGTTTTCCTGTCTTACTTAAGTGAACTGAAATTGCTTCGATACCATCTTGGATCCGAGGATAAGGTGGGAGGCGGATCAGACGGGGTGAAGGACGCCGGTCTTTATGGAGATGATATCCTCTCCTTAAGAGAACGCGTCCATCCATCTGCTCGTATCACAAGCCTTGAGATGTTTGTCAGAGGTCAGGGTTTGGAAGGGCGCCGAGGCCTGCTGGAGAACCTACTTTCTGTAATCAGACCGTACGACTATTCCGAAGATGCGAAAATAACCCAATCATGCTTGATTCCATATCGCACTGACGATGAAAACGAGCTGCATTGTGCAGAATGTGACCTCAGGCGGGGGTTCAAGGATCAAAGGGTTCAACGTTCCTTTGGTGATAATCAAATTAAGTCTGCATAGCTCTACATAAAGCACACTTTCCAAATATAAATCCACACTCTCCTGTTTTTAAAAAAAGAAATAAAACGTAGCACAGTGTGCTGATCAGTAAAAGTGTTTGTATGCCGCTCACACACACACACACACACACACACACACACACACACACACACACACACACACACACGAGCCTCGTGACTGTGCAGCACAAATACTGTCCGAGGCTGCAAACAGGTACATCAATTTTGGAGCATGACAAGAAATTCCCTTTAGGTGACAACGAAATGTACATGCTATTAGATCAGCTGCAGTATAGTGTGATGAAATAAATTGAAGCCAACAGATGAAAGCTTGGGGGGCCAACAAACAGGAGAGAGGAGACTATCAAAGGTGCACTGCGCTTCTTTTTCTGTGTTACACTGCCATCCTTTGGACAAATACAGAACTGAGGGAATGTTGCTTCTGCACAGGACTGCAGAGAGAACGCAGAACTTTAACAATATCTGATCTTATATTGAGTCGGGGTGTAACTAATGATTGCTTTCATTAACGGTTCATCTGCCAGTTACTTATTTGATTAATCAGTTCACCTTTTAGTCAATAAAAACAGTGAGAAAAGCTTTCAGTCGAGGGCCTTCAAAGGTTTTGAAATGTTTCGTTTTGTCTGACCAACAGTCCAAAACTCAAAGATGATGACGCAGCAAATCCTGTCACTGGAAAAAACTGGAAACAGGATGTTTGGCTTTTTTTAATTTTTAAATCCCTGAAGTTATTAACCGAACAACAACATAGTTGTCGTTTTTGGTTTCTGTCGATCGCCTAATCAAGAAATTCACAATTGTTTTTTAAGGTTTTTTAACACCTTACTGACAGAACAACATTTTAATCAATACATTTGTTTAGAGCCAGTTTAATGGGAACTTTGAAGTGACAGGAAACATAATCAATATAATATATTTATTATTTCATATCTTTAAACCAAATTTCCAAAGTGTCTAACACACTAACACTGCTCTCCCTCTCTATTGTCTCTATTACAGAATAAACTATATTATGATAACGTGTTGTACTGTTTTGTCACAGAAAATACTTTATTATATTATGTAGTAAAATGACTTAATCATTATTCTGTTGTATGCTGTTTACATACACTACACCTGGCTGACACACCAATATTGTAATTCTGACTTCTATATTCAGTTATTTTCTTATTTAGTTTTTCACACCTCTAATTACTTATCATTTTACTTTCTCTATTCATCTGTACTATTTAACTACTTTGTGCTGCTGTAATGCTCATATTTAACACTCTAGAGATCAATAAGGCTTATTGTATCCTATCTTATGTATCATTTTATAATAAAATATCATATTAATTCCAAGATCTGTCATTTTGTATTATTTTAATTTCTGATTCTATTTGCCAAAAAAAGTCCTGTATAATAAAGATTGTTGTAAGCCTGCAAATTTCCCCGCTGCGGGACTAATAAAGGATT
This sequence comes from Anoplopoma fimbria, assembly GCF_027596085.1. Lineage (NCBI taxonomy): Eukaryota > Metazoa > Chordata > Actinopteri > Perciformes > Anoplopomatidae > Anoplopoma > Anoplopoma fimbria. The sequence continues at coordinate 24,093,223 of NC_072468.1, read as the reverse complement.
ATCTTATCTTATCTTATCTTATCTTATCTTATCTTATCTTATTCTTTCTTGTTTATCTTATCTTTTGTTATTCATCATTAGATTCTTGTTTCATTATTATTGTTGTTACTTTTGTCACTATTAAAATCATCATTATGATATTATTATTATTATTATTATTATTATTATTATTATTATTATTATTATTATTATAATAAAGATTGTTGTTGTCATTGTTCTTTATTCTACAACCATGAAACCAGTTTTCACATTTGGGACACAAATCCTCCTGTAATGCTCATATTTAACACTCTAGAGATCAATAAGGCTTATTGTATCCTATCTTATGTATCATTTTATAATAAAATATTATATTAATTCCAAGATCTGTCATTTTGTATTATTTTATTATTATTTATTATTATTCTATTTGCCAAAAAAAGTCCTGCATAATAAAGATTGTTATTCTAGATTCTTTATTAATCATTATTATTGTTGTTACTTTTGTCACTATTAAAATCATCATTATGATATCATTATTATCATTATTATCATTGTTGTCATTGTTCTTTATTCTACAACCATGAAACCAGTTTTCACATTTGGGACACAAATCCTCCAAATATAGGCAATTAGTGTTCATTGAAATTAATATCTGTTTGCAGGAGACAAACAATCCTAATGGGATGCACCCTGGATGACGTCAGCACACACACACACACACACACACACACACACACACACACACACACACACACACAGTGGAGAAAGGCCCACAGCCGCAGCTACAGACTGATCAACAATGGGAGGAACATAAGGAGCGTTTTCTTTATACATGGTACAGGTACGTGTGATGCTGGGCTTTTATTTTGCTTTATTCCATCATGTATATTGTGATAATATATAATAATAATAATCCAAAGGAGCGATGCTTTTGCACAGTGCAGCAGGACAGCGCGCATGTATTGTGGTCATATTTATATTTTGTGTATATTCTCTGGTTAATTCACATATAAATGCATATTAATCACGATGCATTGCTTTCTTATTTAATCTGATTTATTGCAATGCTTGTATCGCATCGTGATGAATCAGATTCAAATGAGTCGTGACGTGCAAAGCTGTATGTGCCCAAAAAATAAATAAATAAAAAAAAAAGATTATTTATTCATGTCGCCCCTGTTGGACAGCAGGTGATGTGCTTCTGGGAAACATGTGGTGTTGTTAATGTTTTTAAATATGTCATCAGAAGCTACACATCTACTGTGGTGGTGGTTAATGTTTGAACACAGAGCTGTCACACCTTATTATGACTTATAAATATGAATACCAGAGGTCAGTCACACCTTATTATGACTTATAAATATGAATACCAGAGGTCAGTCACACCTTTATGTGCTCCAGTCGGTACCTTTGAGTCACCTCTTGCTAAATGTGTCCAGTGGTCAAGATCAGGTACTTTATTTTGTAATTTTCAGCATTTCTTGTCCTCTACATGTCAGAGGTACATTGTGTACTCTGTACTCCTCTACGCTTATTTGACAACATTGTATACTAGTCAATTCTCAGCTTTAGATTATTAATACAAAGTATAAATCAATTAAACATATCATTGAATCAATTATAATCAAGTAACATGATATGCTTCCGAAATGGGCCATTCTGCCCAATGAGTACCTTCACTTTCAGTACTTTGAGTATATTTTTATGCTAGTAGTTTAATACTTAAGAGTTTGATTGCAGGACATGTATTTATTAATTCAATTCAATTCAATTCAGTTTATTTTGTATAGCCCAGAATCACAAATTACAAATTTGCCTCAGAGGGCTTTACAATCTGTGCACACTGTAGTATTGTTACTTTACTTCTGTAAAAATACATAATACTTTCTCCCCCACTGCGTTAATACACCCGGGTCTGCTTTCACTAGAACTGCAGCGGTGCAGTGATCATATAATTTGTTATTGTTTTTACAGAATTGTTTTCTAAATTCATAGCTAGCTCTAAGCAACCTTCTTTTAGACGTTTGAAAAGTTTTGTGTAATCTAAAAGTGATAACTATAATAAACTTCTATAGAATAATAATAAAAAAAGCAAACATAAAATTGTAATTAAACACAAGGGAGGTCACAGTTATTGGTGGAAGGCCACTGTGGGTTTCGAAAATAATCAGTAAAAGATTGTGATGAGTTCAAAAAGCAACATGTAGCCAGTGCAGGTGTAATAGGATCTGGTTTCTTTGTTCATGACAGAGATGAATCAAACCTCAGGGATGCAAGGAGCAGCAGGAAAAGTGTTCTGCTCGAGTATTTAATTGACCAAAAAAGTCAGAATTACTTGACTGCTAAATGGGAACTAGTTAAAATGATACTGAACATTTAAAAAAATAATAGGTGTGATAAAAAGTAAAATATCTGCAAAGCTAGAACTGCCGAAGTTTTGATGAAAACACTGATTTGTACATATTCTGTAAAGCATTCTTTTTACACACAGAGATGTTTAGTTGCAATATGTGAAACATAAGCGTTCTGCTGCCTTTTTCTTGAAAAAAAAAAAATGGGAAAATGTAAAAAAAAAATAAAACTAGTTTTCCAACTGTTCCCAGGTCCCACTACATAATCCTCACTACTTCTGTTATTCGTTAAGTATTTAAGTTGCTCTGCTTTCTCTGCAGGTAATCTCCAAAAATGGAGGGAGGAAACTTGTGAGTATAAACCTCTGTGTTTACAACCAATCAATGAGTTCTTCTCAGATTGTACACAGTACAGTCCGTCTTAGTAAAAGCACCAGTAACGACACTGGTCTACCTCTGTGTCATTGCAGCGGCTACCCTCAAGACTATTTCGACCGCTTCATGCAAAGCCAAGACTCGTCTGTGGTGAACAAGTTCCAGCAGAGGTACTGGAAGACCAAACAGACGTTCATCAAGGTCACGGGGAAGAAAGAGGACGAACACGTGGTGGCGTCAGATGCGGATCTGGACGGCAAGCTGGAGGTGAGGAGAGAATATGAAACTGTTGTAGTTTTACTGCATGTTAAGAGACTCAGGGCGAAGAAAGTAAGGTGTTGCAGCCACATCACAGAAACATCAAGAAACACTGGAGATTCTTTCCCTTCAGGCGGGGACTAAAATGGCTTTTTGATTCACATGATGCCAGCATCCGCTTGGGGCTTGAAACATTACATTAGGCTGCCTCCCCAACCCGCCCGTCATCCATGCCTCCATTTCAGGAGTGAAGGGACTTTAATGGCTGAAATCAATACTTCATAAAAGCTGGAACAACCAGCCTTAATTTAGGCTCCAAGCATTGAGATCAACTGGATATTTACATGCAGGATCAGAGCTCGTGTTTTAACGCTTTGATGTGACATTTTGACACTTCTATTTTTAACTTATAAAGGCTTTCACATAGGATATCAGTTATTTGTCTTATTGAATATAACTCACAGCATATTCTGGCACAGTACTACACAACAACTCTGACTAAACTGACAATAACTTCCACGATGATCGGGCGTTTTGATTCTCTACTTTGCAGGTTTTCCACTCCGTCCAGAGAACATGCATGGAGCTGCTAAAGGTCATCGAGCAGTACCAGAGGAGGATCTGCTGTAAGTATATGGTGGAAAAAGAAACTAACTAATAATAAAAAACTATGAACTGTCCAAGGAGTGCATGCAAGTTCATCCAATGCTCCAATGCTTCATTTAGGAGATGTAACACAAGTTTATTTTATCCCACGAGCAAGAGCAGTTATGAACTTAACTCCGTCCATCCTTTCCTGTGATCTCCAGTTCTCTCCCAAGAGGAGAACGAGCTGGGTCGTTTCCTGCGCTCCCAGGGCTCGCAGGATAAAACCAGGGCTGGAAAGATCATGCAGGCCACAGGGAAAGCCCTCTGCTTCTCCTCCCAACAAAGGTAGGCGACATACAAATAAAAATCATCAGTGTATTTATATGTATGTATGAATGTATGACACATGTGCGCCGAATCCTTATGAAACAGATAATTATTCACATAGGAGTTACAGCTGCACCACTAAAAGGTTTTATGTAAAGGTCAGTCAATTGTCTTATTTGTCCGTTGTCTTATATAAAATGAGAATTACATTTATTTGATTTCCAAACCTGTTTCACCGTGTCCTACTTCAAAAATGAGACAAAACAACCACACATACAGATTTATTGATACGCCAATCAAGTGTCCCATTATCATAATATTGTACAAGAGAGGTGAGCTCTAGATGCAGATCTCCTCCAGGCGCATCTGTTACGACCACTACTGCGTTGTGTGATTGAATGAATACGACCCACAACATGCTAACCCTCCATCTAGACACCAATGGGGCTGTAAACTGTCGAAAAACACACTTCATTCAAACTCAAAAAACAAGCAGCAATGTATGCAGGCTTGAAGCTGTCATAAAGAAATCATACAATCTTGCCAAAAACAAAATGAAACCCCCCAGCTATTGTCTCACTAGCAGTTAACAGTGGTGAACGAGGAGTAAGCAGACAGTGCATGTCGGAATGAAACAATTATTAAATGGTCTTTTATGAAAGAGCGAGTCACTGCAAGTACCAGACGGTCCTCCAGCATGCAGCCATAACTGCTCACCCCATTTATATTACGCAGTTTGCTGCAGCAGAATGTGAAATTAGCTGTGGACAGACACAGAGCTGCACACTCACTCACTGATGCGCTCATGCACACGAGTGATCGCATGATTCTCCCAGCGGGGATAATTACCAAAATGATGTTAAATGTCAAATAATTGGAAACAAAAAGTAAACAAATGTGATTATTCACAGAGAGGATGAGTAGCCGTGATGTCAAAGTCATTTTCCTTTGTTTAGAGTTTCTATACTAAGAGAGACAAACAAAAGGTTGTTCTTTCAGGGTCCTGTTATTAACTTTACTATTTGCTTTTGCGAGAATGTTTCAAACGTTTTCTCTGCTGTGGTTGGAAGAGTATTTTACCTACGTGACTTTAAATTATTAAGCAAACTGTATTATGTACTATGAAGTTCAGGAGAGGATCTGACGCCAAGATTGTTTCTGATCTAGTAACTTGACGCATTCAGGATCTTAATACTTAATCTACCTTCTCCATCCCCGTACAGATTGGCTCTGAGGAACCCTCTGTGCCGCTTGTACCAGGAGGTGGAAACGTTTCGCTACCGAGCGATCTCGGACACGTGGCTGACGGTGAACCGGATGGAGCAGTCCAGGACCGAATACCGCGGGGCGCTGCTTTGGATGAAGGATGTGTCACAGGAGCTGGATCCAGATACTCACAAACAGATGGAGAAGTTTCGCAAGGTCAGACGAGTTGAGCGTTTTCACTACAGACAGGTGGACATGTCAGAACAGAAAGCACAGGTGTAACTAATTACTAATTACATAATGTTATTATTTGCACCTGTGCTTTTCCCTGTGACCTGTGAAAAATATCTATATACCTGTAACCTGGTATTAGAAGTTGCTATATGTGTGAACGATATATAAAACATCAGTTTGCCAATTCATTAATTATGCTTTTGTTAAATGATGTCGAATGGCTATTTCTCAGCTTGCAATCTTTTCTGGTCAGAACGACATAAAAACAGAAATAGTTTCATAAACCTGCCAGCACAGTGTGTTTTACGTCTGATCCCACCAGCTATCTGCTGTCAGACTGCACATTTTTTCAATTATTTTTTGTTATCATTCATTAATCCTTCAATTATTTTTTTCAATTAAATGTCCTGTCCTAAAAATGTCAGGAAACAGCAGAAAATGTCTATCACAAGCTCCCAGAGCCTGAAGGAGACGTCTTCCTGCGTCATAACCAAAGATATTCACTTATCAAAATATTCTCAGTATTGTTAACTAAATGAGTAAATGACAAATTGATTCAGCCAATATTTACAGCAATACCTCAGGCCACATAAGCTGGAAATTAATTTTTTTTTTACAAAATAATGCCACTAGAGGGCAGAAAACACCATCAAATACTGTCAGTTGATTTAAAATATATTGTACTAATCAAAAACCCAGTATGCTCTTTTTTTTTTTCTGCTTACACTTGCAGAAAAGTGAACTCTTGTGTTTGTGTTCACTATTCAACCCCGTGTGACTCATAACACTGGGTGCTTGTCTTCGGCTGGGACGTTTTTCTTATCCTCTAAATGTATCTCAGGTTCAGGCCCAGGTGCGCACGACCAAAACAAGCTTTGACAAACTGAAGAATGATGTCTGCCAAAAGGTGGACCTGCTGGGAGCCAGTCGCTGCAACCTGCTCTCTCACGTTCTAACCACATATCAGGTATAACGAACTCCAGTCGTTTGCATACACACCACTGATCATAGATAGGATGTTTTCACCACATGTGGTTAAGCCAGGAAGGAAGACAAACATGAAAGGGACAAAGACACTGCATGGAGAGTTTTAACTGTCAGACTACATTTTTAGGAGACAAATGTACCGATGTATACTGAATATGTGGCTTGTTCTTCTGTTTCAGACGACACTTTTGCACTTCTGGGAGAAGACATCCCACACTATGGCGGCCATTCACGAGAGCTTCAAGGGCTGTCAGCATTATGAGTTCTCCGCTCTTAAGGTCAGAGAGGCTCTAGACCTTCACACATGAGATCTAAAGTAGTTCTACATCTTGAGAATCGGCCAATAATTATAAGAAGTGACCCTGTTGTTCTTTCAGACTTTACAAGGCCCCATGGACAAGCTGGCTAAGAAGAAAGGGAAGAAGAGAATGAAAGCAGAGGCCGGAGATGGAAAGAAAGCCGAGACCACAGACGACCAGTGAGTTATCTCGTCCTGATCTTGACTCCTGCAGGTAGACCAAACACGTGCATGCCAACGGTGAAAAACGAGATTATGTTTATAAACACTAAACCAGTCCGGACTGAAAATAAAAAGAGTATTTTTCTACACAGCTGCTGCTTTATGTTTGCATAACCAAGTAATAAACTGATCTTCTGTTTGTCATATCTACAGACTCATCTCACTAGAATATGAAAACACCAGCGATATGACCGGAGGAGGTAAAATACAACAATATGTTATTATGGTACTATAAAATGTGAAAATAAACTGCGACTAACAATCATTTTCAAAATCAAATCATCTGCTGGTGTCTTGATTAATTGATCAGTCTGTGAAATGTTCAAAAGTTGTGCAAAAAGAGTTCCTAGAAACAATTGTGATAACTTAAAGTTACCTTTTTTGTCTAACCAAACAGCCAAAAACCAAAGAAATTCAATTTACCATCACAGAAGGCAAATATTAACATATGAGAAGTTGGAACCTGTGATTTTTTTGTCATTTTTGCCTCAAAAAAAGACAAATCAATTATCAAAATAGTTCCGATTCCTTTTCTGCCAATCGACTTATGGTATCAGCCTTTGTTTATTTAGAAATTCCTTTAACACTTGTACCTACCATTTACAAAAGCCCAAAAATGTAGAATAACTTAAAAACGCTGAATAAAAATGTCTAGTTTTGGGGAAAATAAGACTAGAACTTAAGCTACAAAACCATCAGTAACATTATTTTTGTGTTATAATATAACTGTGCGTTTACTGATTGAGTCCTCTGAACACTTTGCCTTATCATTCTAGGGAGTAAAGATCACCTCTCTGCATATCCAGAGTTAGAGGGAGAGGATAAGGACAGCATGGCCTTACTGAATGAGATCCTGGGCAGCATGTCTGTGGATGAGGGAGACTTCTCTCGAGAGTGGACGGAAGTGTTTGGAGACACTGATGAAGGAATGATCGCAGCGTTGGGTAAACCGGCGGAGGCCCAGCAGAAGGAAAACTCCTACTTTCTACCATCTCATCTGTTGGACCAGAGCTTGAATAATCAACAGTCTTCCCTCTCAGGTCAGAAGGTAGAATGTGTGTGTGTGTGTGTGTGTGTGTGTGTGTGTGTGTGTGTGTGTGTGTGTGTGTGTGTGTGTGTGTGTGTGTGTGTGTGTGTGTGTGTGTGTGTGTGTGTGTGTGTGTGTGTGTGTGTGTGCATCTGTTCTTGTGTGAGGAACAGTACAAATGTGCAAAACGCTCTTTTGTTGTCAAAATGAGTCCACTTGAGGTTTCCATCATTCTCTTGTTGCTAAAACATCTAAATAAGCCACCATTATAATATTGAAATGAAGTACTCAGGTGAAATAAATAAGCCTGAAAACTAAAAAATAAGTTACATTGTTTTTCCATGAATGAGCGCATTAACAAATGCAAAACAAAAAACGCTGCTTTTTCCTAAACTATTCCACACACTCAGAAAAAAGTGGCTTTAAAACCCATTTATTAAAAAAAAAACAGCGTCTGTCAATGTAATAGAAGGAGGCTATAATAACATGGCAATTAGATTTACCAGAAGGTAATTGCCAACTACACTCCGTTTCATCTGGGCCTGGGCACTGGCTGCTAGCACCTCATCTGGTTTTGTTGCTTTTGTCTGTTTCCAGCTTTGGAGGGTTGAGTTGTTCCACCATAAAGCCATAAAGACATTAAATATATACAGTATGTAGTTCCTGGGTAAAAAAAATGAATGCTGACATTTCAGTGTAGTACATTTTGTCTGAATTTCTGAACTTTTCAGAGCTAGTAGGTTAGAATGAGTCTGACAGTAAACAGTAGTTCCAGCATGGGTTGGAGTCACAGTGTCGTGTCGATAAGGAAAGTCTGGAGCGAGAACAGGTTGAGGAGAAGCGTGTGGTCGATGGGATCCGAGGCAGGCAAGATGGCAACGAGTTTTGAAAGCGAGGCTGAGAGTCCAGCTGGTCGACGAGGCACACTTTGACCCGATCAATCTCAGCCTTTTTAAAACAATATTTAAAACATATTCAACCTGCTTGAATTGAATTGGTATTACAGCTCAAAGTCCAGATTTCAGGACGACTAACACAATATAGCCGCCCAAATAACTGTCAACAGAATTCAGAACTTTGTGAAGTACGGAACAATTTTGAAGCACTGAATGAGCTTCAAGCCAATTCAAGCTGTCGTCAGTATTTGAGTGCAGGAAGGAAAGCACACGGGAAAAGACCGACATGCGAGTGCAAAATAACTTTTGGCAGCATGCAAGAAAAACAAAAGCTTACAAATATAACAGGAGTTATAGGAAGTACCTCATTGAAAAGGCTGATCTTGGGAACTTAATTGCCTCACAGGGAGAACAGCAGAATGACTTCTGACTGAAACATCACATGGGGACAGAGAGAGAGAGAGAGAGAGAGACCAAAGCTCACAACCTCCATTTGACCAAAATCCAGGAAGGAATCTGGTCCGGAGTCAAGTCATCGTGACTGATCTTGACCATGCGGCCCAAACAGCCGGATTGAGAGTAAAATGGCTCGAGACCAAGAATGTAAAACAAAGCTACAACAAAATCTTTGTGGAGGAAAATCCCCAAATCCAGTCAAGAGTCAAGAACATTCAGATGCATTCAATAAGATCTGAAGCTGTGGTCATATTCAAAAGCTTTAAATCTAAAACAATGACAAACATTTCTCGAGGATTTATTAAAAAAAATATATATAATGTTTTGGTCATATAATGTTTGGTGCTTCAACATCAGGAATGCAGAAAATGTCAATAAGGGGAGGTTTGAAAACATATCCTATTTAGTCCTTTAGGCCTGTTTGACTCATGTGTTTGTATTAAGAGCATAGATTGTTACTAAAGGAAATACAAACAGCACATTCCAGTCTTCTCCCTGGTGGCATTATTTGCTGCTACATACTGTATTTTCTGGATTCACAAAATTAAACTTGCCTGAAACAAGACTTCAAAGTTATATTTGCAACTTTTGGCCTGTATCTAATAAACCTTAACAATGTCAGATGTGATTTTTGCCGTTATAATGTTTTGATTATTTCTTATTTGTGTCTATTCCACGTCATCAACTGTGTGAGAAGAGTGTGATGATTTATTCGTTGGCTCATGCTTTGGCTCGTTAAGCGTCCGTTAATCTAAAATCTGTGTCCTGCGCTTCAGATTGGGCCAGCGTCGCTCCACAGGCCGCCGCCGCCGTGGCCACGGAGAAGGATCCCTCATCTGGAGCCAATCAGAACCCTTCTAAACCGGCAGCGAAAGGTAGGTCCGGGGCCAAACGAGTAAAACAGATGAAAAGATTTGAAAGAGAAAAATACTTTCTCATTCAAAGTTTATGGGTGCTTTCAAAGAATTTGTGGGTTGTTTCCATTCAGAATTCTGGATATCAGCCACATGCACTCTGGGTAAAAAAAGAGGGGTGGATATGTTTTAACAGTGTGTCTGTCTTGATTCTTTTTTACAGAGAAAGCCGGGACGTCCAAAGACCTCTCGGCGTGGTTCAACCTGTTTGCCGATCTGGACCCCCTCTCCAATCCCGATGCGGTCGGCAAAACGGGCCGAGAGCACGAACTTCACAACGCATAGTTCTTTTCTCATCGCCATGGTGATCTGAGATGGATACCTTTGTTGGAGGGTGCAGCAGAATATAGCTTCCCCACGTGACCAGAGAAAAAAAACGATCAGCCAAACACACACAAATGTTTTCTCTTTAGATTTCAAGTAGATAAAGAGCTGAAAAAAAATTGACAATTAATTGAGAAGTAAATCTACAGAAAATGAACATATAAAGAGAAAATATTTTTGATTCGAAGAAAAATACCAAATATATTTGGGAGTTTTTGACTATTTCTGTTTAACCATTTGGTGGTAAACTGAATATCTTTGGGTCGTGGACTGTAATATGATAAACAATAAATCAGAAAGTGTATCCAATAGACAAAACAATTAATTATCATAATGAAAATACTCAATAGCTGGATTTTCTTCTTCTTATAACAATATATGTGGAAAATGTCTCTTATTATGACCTACCGTACTATAATATTACAGTAATAATAATAATAATAATAATAATAATAATGGATTTTATTTATATAGCACACTTTAAAATACAAAGAAATCTCAAGGTGCTGCACAGGGTAGAACAATCACAATAATCAAATATAATAATAAAACGCTAAAAACAAACAAAAAATAAAATAAGAATTTAAATTAATTAATTAATTTAATCATAATGAAATCTAAGAATATCTATTAAAACTGAACAACCACCCAAACACAAGCAATCTAAATTACCAAGACCTTAGGGGAAGGCAGAGAGGAACAGGTGAGTTTTAAGATTTGATTTAAAAGCGGTGAGGGAGTCTAAGGCCCTGATCTTCTCCGGGAGCTTAGGTCATATAATCGTAAAATCATAGTTATAATATAATTACATATTATTAAAGTATCTTATTAACTATATTGTTATAACAAGAGAAATGCTTAATCTGATTTGTTTTCTCTTGGTGGCAGTATTACTCTGTTAATCTGTTCCACTAACTACTACCAGCTCTCGTCCTTTCCATTCTGAAAGTAAAGAAACATTAAAAGACGACCATATTTGGCCCGTTGGCTCCTTCACTTGGGTTAAACGTTTAATGTTAAGCGTGGATACCTCAGTACGAGTCTGGAAGAAGAAGCCTTTGACATTAGCTGCCTTGAAAATCTGTAGTCTGGAGTAGCATTCATGCTTTATTTCATACTGGAAATTGCACACAGGCAAAACTACAAAACAGCGCAAAGAAAGCAAACATGACAAAGATCACAGTGCAATAGTTCATATTTACAAAATACCGTTAACAAGTTGAGTAAAGTTATTCCACAAAATAAACTGAAATATATATATTTCTTCCGTCAATCTGTTACAGACTTCAAGCACTGATCAGGATTATGGGCAACCATGTCACACCACAACAGCCCAAGAGGTTTCCTTTTGAAGATTTATGCTTTTAAATGTGTTTGCTACATGCTGCATTTTTAAATATATTCCAGAAAAATACACGTTCAAATCATTTATTTATTACTGCATGTTGCATGCTTTGTTTTATGTCATCCAGTGTGATTGAATGAACAATGCGTTTGTATCAATGTGAGATTTTCAACTAATGTTTTATATTTTTTTGCATCTAGTCATGTATTTATTTTAGTTATTGGCTTTAATGGGAAATATATGCAGTTTTCAGTGGATTGTTTTCAGAGCCAAAATAACTGGAAAGTTGGATCATCATAAAAATACAATCAAGTTTTATAATTTTGACTACAATGCTGCAGAAATTGATATATATCAAAGTACACGCCTTAATCTAATCACAAATCAACAGTATAGAACCTCATAATCATTTGATTTATTATAAAGTGTATTAATTGTGAATTTATTTTGTTGTTTTGTGTCATTTTTGATGTTCAAGCCAGGTGACATTTGTTAATATGTAAAATCATAACCAAAATGCATTGATTGCCTTACCATGACTCCTATTTGTATATAAATGCCATGCTTCTGAATACTGGTATTGTTAGTCGCTGTGTCTGTCTATGGCCTTAGAAAAGATTATATACCAATCCAAAAAGAGATTTTTTTTTTGTTTTCTTTATTGAAAAAAAGAAAAAGAAAAAACACACAAGATCTACATAAAAATGCGTAATACACAGGAGAACTGAATCATCATTGCCAAACATGGCAACCATTTCTTAACTGCACTGCACAATGAGCTTGTGAATAAAAATCAGAATTAGTATGAATGAAACTCAGAGCTGCAAGGCGAGGAGAGTTTTTCATTTGTGTGGAATGTGTTGCATATGGGTCTTATTTTCTGTGTGCAAGTGGCTCAATAGAACAAAGTTTTGGAATGAAACATTTACTAGTTTATCTCTCCCATTCAACGTTAACGTGGTCTAGATAGGTCATGTTTTATTTCTTTAATATGTTCTGGGCATACAGCTTGTGCAGGTAACGTTGGGGTGGAACTGTTGGTCTGTATATTGAGCAAAACCGATTACACAAAACTTGTTAGTGTAGCTTTACTTCAAACAAACAAAAAAAAAAAATTTGCACACTTAAGTTCTGATTGTTTTAACTTACAAATTGGTCTAAAAATAAAAATAGTGATTATCATCTCACTTCCATGTAAGTGCTTAGGCTTGTTTCAATGTTTATCGCCTGTGTTTGAAACACTATGAACCAGTGTTTATGTGGCGCTGAACTGGTTATAAACTAAACAAAATGCACATAAACATTCTGCTTCTGGCACAAAAGTTGCTCCTCTTGTGTCCCAAATACGTGACAGGCCTGACATTGTTTTGCAATTTGCTTTGGTACACGTTTAATAAAAAAAGGGGGAAAACAAACAACATATCTGTCAACGTCTCAATTTGGGAGGGGTGTAGCTTATGTAGATCTCTGGAATGTGTCGTAGCACCTGAAACTCTAACCTGAACAGGTTAACCCAAAAGGTCATCAGGTCACAAGATGTGACACCAATCGGTTGATTCACTCCGTAATAAACTCCCTCTCGAGGGAAATAAGCATTTATATCATTTCTGCAGTAGACTGGAAAGTCTTTCAGTAGAAGAAAGTCATAAACACTGGGCAAAGGCAACATAGTCCAAGCAAGTACATTCCACATGACCTGAGTTATGGTTCCGTGTAGTGTGGGGCGTTAAAACAAGGCAATTGGGGGTGTCGTGTGCTTTGTGATTGGTTATTTGGTCACTGAAAAAAAAACGGCTGACGTTTGCGTTTCTGAAACGAGCTTATTAATAGTGATCAGACTAGAAAAGCAGATCTAGGTCTCAGCTTGTAAGCTCGTTGGGTGGAGCACTCAAGCGACTGCTGGTTTCACAAAAGACAATGTGCTACAAATGCTTTGAAATAAACAAATTAAAGATTAAAATAATAGGCCACGGCCTGTATCATTCGGAGCCATGTCTTAACAAGTGCAAACATTGTGGTTAACGTTGGGCAATGTGCTGTTGTGATTGTAGAACATCCTGATATGCTAAATACTCCGTCCTGTCAAAAAGCTTGCTTATATGTACTTTAGATGTTAGCACAAACAGCCAACAAGCCGGTTAGATAACATGAGTAGTAGATGTTTCTCTGATACCTCATAGCTTTCTCTGGTGAAAGATCTTTCCTTTTTGTATTTCATCTCGATAAAACTGCCGTTGTCACATAACAAGATCATTTGAGCAGTCTTTTTTTCTTTTCATTTGCAAAAGGAAGCAAATCTATTTTGTGCTATGGGTGTTGTCACGGTACAGAGGAGGAGGCTAGGTTAGCGACGGGGGAATGGAGGCGGTGCCCAAGGTCGGGCCGCTCTGAAGTCTGGAACAACAATGATCAAACTATCGAGCTTGTGCAGCAGGATGCCGGTACCGTTATCCTACGTTGTGTTTCTAGACCTCGGCCACTCCCTGCTGGCTAACGTTAGGATCAGCGGAGTGCAAGGATTATTTTTTTGTGTGTTTTTTGTTGTTGTTGTTGTTGTTTTAAAGCCATACCACCTGACTCGCTGTAATGACTCAGCTGTGGGCGGTCTGGTTGTGAATACCTGAGGACTAGCTGGTGAGCAGTACTTGTGCCGAGCCGTCTTTCATGGCGTCCGTGTCGGGGCTCTGGCCGTCTGTGCGGTTGTCTGCGTTTACGCCTGTGCTTGTGCTTGTGCTTGTGTCGACGCTCCAGTCAGCGGAGGCCGGAAAGGTAGCTAGTGGTGCAGCGGGCAGAGTCGGGGTCACCTGAGGCCCCGGGCCGTCGTTGCCGTGGATACCGGGGTTGGCGGAGGAGTAGGACGAGGGAGAGATGGGGGAGAATAGGGAGGAGCAGAGGAGTTTGACGGGGCAGAAGGCGGAGCCTCTGGGAATGAAGTTCACCTTGTTTTTGTCGGGGCACGAGAAGAGAGGGAAGCCTTTTGATTTGCCAGACCTGAAGACAATTAAAAGCCCAGCTCAATACGTTTGCTTGTTATTTTCCATTTGTATGACCGTTTTCTATTAAATGCATGTCGTTTCTCCCACACAGCCGTTTTGCCCTCAACCTTGCCACCCACAATGCAAATAAGCTTGTTGGCTTTGTTCTATCCTCTTAACAGGATCTCAGAGTCCATGAAATAGTGCAGTGAACTGTATCTATTGTTTTCTTATTATAATGGTCAGTGCATTCAGTGCTCACACATAGTGCATCTAATAACAAACACAAATGCATTGTAATATGTATACTTACACCATCTCCTCAAACACTTTGACCCTCTCACAGCCCTCTGGAGGTTCACGTTTGAACATGTAGCTGTTGTTGGGTTTGGGAGATGTGGCAAACTTGGGGAGAGGAGAACTGCAGACACTCTCTGGAAAAAAATTTAATAAATCATGAGTGATGTTTAAGCTTTCTGCAGTTTATACAAAAGAGTGTGAACATTTTATCTTAAATATTTAATGTTTCTTTTAGCTCAACGCTCCATCAGACGCCGAGCCATGCAGCTGCCCCCGGGCCGACACACAATCTTAAGTAACCGTAATAGCACGATATGAAAATGGAAACAATAGCCCGACCCTAATGACAGCTGAGGTTCAATACCCTGGAAAAGCTTTTAGTGTGAGTATTGTTGTCCATGTCAACTCTGCATAGCAGTAAAATCAATTAAACTTCTCATTGCTTACATTGTTGTGTCTTAAAAAGAGTTCTCATTGATTTTGCATTGCAGTACTTTAACATTGTCAGACTTTATATTTCAACCAGAGATATTGTCTTTTTTTTTTTAAATTCAACACATTCTTCCTTCTTCTTAAAACCTGTCGCCTACTTTACCCACAATGCAACTCAACTAATGACTGTGTGGTCAGAGATTCAGGTGCATTATGCTAGAGTAGTAGCGGCTAAGGCAGCTTAAGCAGAGATGAGGAGCGCTCTACAGAGGTCTGTTAATATAGTCTGTGGCCCTTACCCACGCTGCCTCAAGTGACATCACTTGAGGCAATTTAAGTCTTCATACGACTGTTTTTACGTATCTTCACTCCCCGAGGACCTGTAAACAGGGTTTGATGTATAAAAACGCATCTAAAGCGGCATCCGTCAAACGAAAAAGGCTCACCTTTGTCAATATCCTCTGCTGAGCACGGGCTTCCATCAGGGGAGTGGGCGTGGTCAGAGCTGCGGGGGCGGGGCGACGGGCTGGAGTCGCCACTCGAAGGGGCCTGTGTGTCCGTGTCACGCGTCTCCCCACTGCTGCTGTAGTGATGCGGCTGGAAGGGGGCGCGGCGGCCGTCCACCACGTCCATGGACTGTGAGGTCAGAGAGCAGAGGAGGTGGTGAGAGGTGACGCGGTAACGAAGAATGCATGGACCCTAAGTGGCGTTTAGAGAGAATCATAACTCCAAAGGTTACATTCAATCACCGATAACAGGTGATGTGTCCTTGAAAAACCATTGTGAACTGTTGAAGCGTTCCTGTACAACTCGCTGAACTAACTGATGCCACTCTGGGTTAAGAGAATCAGCTAAAATGTCCCGAATCTAAAAATGACTAGAACTGAAGAGCCTCTGGTGTGTTTGTCCGTCTGTTTAAAAGGGCAACTGGAGAAGCAAACACCACACCAGATGGCAATACATGACAGAAGATGAACAGTGTGATGTGCGGAGCGCTCTGCTTTGGCACATTCGATGCAAATGGGAGAGCAGCAAAGAAAAGGGCTTGGTGCACAGCAGGTTGTAAATCTGTAGTGGTGTGTATGTTTATATGTGTGTCTAAACCTATGTGTGTGTGTGTGTGTGTGTGTGTGTGTGTGTGTGTGTGTGTGTGTGTGTGTGTGTGTGTGTGTGACTTTCTAAGAGGGGACTTTTTACAGACCTGCCAAGGTTCACTACCTCACATCAGACAGGATTTAGGGGCGTCCTCGTGATTTGAATTCAGTGTGAGCGAGAATATGTGTGTGTTACTGTCAGACTGTATGGTGCACCAGGCTTTACAAGACTGTGTTTGGGTATGTTATTAATTTAAAGCATAGCATAAAAGGCTATAGCATATAAACATAAAGTTTGACTGATGGTGAGGGACCAAAAAATTATTTGGGGAACTTTGCTGTATTCTGAACAACCAAAGTCATACAATAACACAAACAAACTAACCGGCAGCAGTAACACCCCCTAAAATGACTGTTCTTTTTTTCAACAGATAGCAGCATTAGATCCTATAAGGAATCATTGACAATAGCAAAAATACTCTTAATATAGTGTACAATTAAACTGGTATCGTTTTTTTTTTTTTTTTAGGCAGGTCTTTGCTTTAGGTAGCTATAATACATTTTGCGGTGAATGGCAGACTATGGATAAATACCTCTTACAAACCCACTTCAAATCACCAAAACTATCCCTTTTTAACTTGAACATATAGGCCTGTTTCACTCTTTTATCAACAAACATTACTGATGTAAACTAATATTTCACAGATTCTGAAAGTATTATTGATTGTTGCACAATGTTAAATGCCACATACAATGTTTATGTCATGTACTGCTTTATCAGTTGACAGCTGCAGGACAGTGGACACGCTAAAGAGAGCAGTTAAGGTACAGCAACCAGCTGGTACCGAACCAGTGAGCTAATTTGATGCAAGCGCTGCTTTTCTGGAGAGTTGATGCACATACCCCTGCACTTACACCATAAATAAATACTATATTAGACATTTCTTTATTTGTGTTACATTATGTAGAACTTCCCATCGTTGACCTGATCATTTTATAGGCCATATATGTAGCTCCTTTTTATTAGCTGCACTGATTATATTTCATTAATTCATTTTGCAGCCACTTTGTTGACATTTATGCAGTTCTTTTCATGAACATTTTTAGCTGTCAGAAATTCCTACTCATAATTACAAGTTAGCTGACATGAACACCTTTTATCTCCACCTGACTGCTCATATTTACAGTCTGAATCTGAAATGTTACCCACTTGGTACAAATGATAAGACTTAACTGTAAATGGATGAATTAATCAGATATAGTACTAACTAAACTCACATTTACAGTTCAACAAGCACAAACTCCTTGACCCCTGTTGCTGGTGTGTGTACACGTCCCTACCTGCATCCCGTGCTCCCAGTTCTCTCTGATAAACACATTTTCTAGCTCGTGGCTGATGCCCTCCACACTGCTGGGCACTCTGCATATGAGGGATTTTGGCACAGGGATCGTTGACAGAGCTGATGAAGTTCCCTTATACTGTAAAGACAAGACAAAAATGAGTGAAAAACGATGTACACGTCAAAATAACCGTCTCATAATTCAGATTAATTGTGCATTAAGTACATAACACTGCATATGTCTTAGACTCTGTGGCACCAAGATCTGTTTGCGGTATGGAGTTGTCGCTGATCCTGTTTTATGAGATATTTAAAAGGGCGGAGGCGTTCAGTTTAAATATGTGTTACTGTAGTTGGATTAAATATCACAGGGAGCACAAACAGAGCCATGATTGTGATCTGACACATGAGGATATGGGGCATAGCAGATTCCTGTTTATGTTCATTTTCCCACAGTGGTTGATGTGTACTGTTGCCGGGCATCTGTTAATGAATGAACTGCAAACAAGGAGAGGACAGGGCATGCCCGGACGCATTGCCGCTCTCCTCTTTTGACATAACTGGTCAGAAGGGACTCATTAACTAGACCTCCTCAGTCACACACAGTGCAACATAGGACATGATAAACTCGGTTTGTGATAAAATATGGACTGTACACAAGCCTGAAAGGCACATGCAAAAAACAAACCGGCACTTCCCCTCTACACCTACTCCTCAAACAGTGACTGCACAAGTAGTGCTTTATAACTACAAAACTTACAACTAATGCAGCAAATGAAAAGTAAAACCCTGATTAATAATTTGATACCATTAGCAGAGTAATGCAGAAAGCCACCTTGCTTAACCCTGGTATATATATTTATATTCTGTTATCTTCAGCAGCTGTGGTACGGTTGGGTCGCCATCTGTTTCATTTGTATGCTCTTTGCTTGGCTGCTAAGCTACCTTATCACACACCCGCTGTCGGGGTTAAATCTTGCATCACCAAAGTCAGAGTTAGTTAATGTTTTCACCTGAAAAGAGCATGCCGGGTGACTCAGTGTGGCATGGCATGAACACTGACGTGAATAACTCACCTGGGGTTGGCATGCGGTGCCATGCTGCGCCTGTTGCTGCAGCTGCAGTGAGCTCTGCTCCCTGTCTTTGTTCTGACGGCTGACCTGTTTGCTGCGCTGCAGCTGCAGTCTCAGTTTAGCAATCTGCTGGAAGAAAAGTCACATCACTTCAGCAAATGACAGACCGCAAGAGCGTTGTGAAAGCAGTATTTCTGTCAACATGCATTTTAACTCTTCTAGAAACTGTGAAATGAAATAAGCTAGAGGGTGATAAGCATATTTGCTCCCATGTAGGACTGCAACCAGCTTTTATTTTCATATATATTAATGCACCGAATACTTTGTTGCTTAATCATATGGTGTATAAAACTGTGATAGATGCCTGTAACAATTTCTTAAAGCTCAAGGAGATGGCTTCAAATATGTTTTTTGTTCAACCAACAGTCCTAAACCTCAAATATTTAATGTGTTATGTCAAAGCTGCAAATTATCACATTTGAGAAGTTAAAACTATCAAAAGTTGCATTTTTGCTCAAGAAAAGAGACTTACGATTAATCAATTATCAAAATAGTTGCAATGACTTTTTTAACAATCAATTTATCAATTAATTGACAAGCAGCTCTACTTGCACGGATACAAATTTTGGCCTTGAAATTATATGGAAATAATATAACAGATCTGAAATATTTAGAGTTTTGCTGAATATTTGTATAGAAGTTCCTCCTTTTTGCAGCAGCTGACAACTTTCACTAATAAGAATATTGTGCTATTTTTCAAATGAGTATTTTCTCATATTTTTAAGAATGGGATGGGAGACGTGCAACATGAATAATTGCCCTCCAGGGTTTCTTCACAAAACATGTGCTCCTGTGTGCACCCTTAAAGATCGACCTACACTTTATCATTGTTGCAGGTTACTACAGTGCGTATGGTAAATCAGCCACGCATGTCTGATGATGACACAGTTCAGGTCAATGTGTGTTACAGCGTGTGGGCCAGTATCGGCCTAAAAAACAGGATACCCTTTGTCAGCCTAGCAGACGCAGTTGTACTATGCAGACAAAGGTGTGGTCTTCAATGCTGATCTTGTAATCCTGGCAACACAGTCAACAAAGAGACTTGCTCTCCTCGTAGATGTCCTCCCACACATGTAATCAGAGGTTAGAGAGCTTGAGTACAGTTCCCTACATTCATTGAGTGACCGCAGCAGTCGATAATGACAAGTCCAGGCAATCCCGACTTAATCTCAGAGGCTGAGAAGGAGAGGTTTTCCTGGCTGTGCTGTGCTATTGATTGTTCGGGCCAAAGCCCTGGGGTTGTCTGCAGGAAGTTAAACACTTAATCATTCTTGTGGGCCTAGATTAAGTATATGACTGCGTTCACACGTGGATGTGAGTTATGAAATCTGATTCTTACGATCACACGCTGTGGGTCCATAGCAAGGAAATAAGTTTGGTGCATCTCTTGTGGCTGTATCTAATAAAATGGGACTCTTCCTGTCTCCCATTTATAACTATTTGGACAGACCACGTGCAAATAGTTTCACAATAAAAGCATGTACACTTAAATTTCTTGCCTCAACAATTTAATAGTAATACGAGTAAAATGTAATTCTTAGTAACCTTGGCCTTGTCAGGTGACACACGGTCAACAAAGTTATTTTGAAGCCTGCTCCATTCAAAACACATTGCTGTATTGACCTACCATACCTGTGTTTTATGAAGTTGAACTCATTTTGGTCATAAAATAGAATGTTCTAGTAGATTCTTGAAAGTGTACTTGTGAGTTTGTTAAAAAAAGACTGAATTATATACATTTTTTCTGGTCAATACTCATTTTACATTTTGGAACAAACCATTGAGGACTGACAGATATCAGATCTTGTGCTGGCAACAGGAAAACATGAATGTCTATTGTGTGAGGCTTTTAAGTAACATGAGTTAACCTGAATAAATTCACTCTGTGCGAGCTTAAGAGGGAACAATACGGCCGTATCACCCTTGAGAGGTGCTCCTGCCTCTCAAAAACAACAGCCCATAATGAGATGCGAGGCTGCAGTTGAGTGGGAAACAGAGGGGAGAGGGAGGTTAAATTTAGACTGTGTGGTCTGGAGAGTTGGAGACCTAATAGCTCCATGTGGTGGGCTGGTGGGCCACCGAGACCAGCAGATAGACAGGAGTGGAAACCGACCTTAAGGAGCATAATATTTAGGCTGACCTCAGACCCTGACAAATAAAACACATTTTGAATGAATGGAATGAATCTCACAAATGACAAAAACATGCTCTTTGAACTGGCTGTGTGTGTGTGTGTGTGTGTGTGTGTGTGTGTGTGTGTGTGTGTGTGTGTGTGTGTGTGTGTTTTTTTTAAACAAGTCCTGGCCAAGCTCAGACCCATACAGAATGCCGAACACTACTTCACTCTGTTAATCCACCATCTGTGCCGTTTGCTGTCAGCAGCAGCTGTGACTTGGGTGAAGTAAGGTTAGGACAGGTGAATCTACCTCTTTGAGGTGGTCTGCGCTGCCCCAGGAGGCTGACCGCTGGTGAGGACTCCCCTGTTCTGCTCCCTCATCAATCCAGAGACCTGGAGTCTGAAACGGCAATGAAACATGCGGACACATGATTATACAACTCTATGTAGTTTCCTCTAAAACACACAAACACAGACACAGCTCATGCTATATGGGTACACGCTCTAAATGTACTGTGTGACACTGGGGCCACCAAATAGCATGTCCTGTGTTGTATCAGCACACAAAGATAAGTGTGATGTACTTCTGCACAAAAGCATAAACACAAGTTTACATTGTGTGTGGATGCAAGTATGTCTAAACAGAACTCGTAACGTATCCCTCAAAGCCCAGGATTAACCAACCTGCAGTTTCTGAGATTTGTTTACGTGGCGGGTCGACCTAACGTTCACAGAGATCAGATAACTGAAAGGTCACAGATGTAGACTTTGTTGACTGTTGTTGAATATATGCCATCAGAAGTCATTTGTCAAATGAAATGCCCTGATTTGTTTTTGTATTTTCTTTTGTTCATTCCTTTGATTCCAAATTATTTACAGTACCAGTCAAAAGTTTGGACACACATATTGTAAAATATAAAACATATTCTGGTTTGTTGAGCATTTGTTTGTTTACCACATAATTTGTTTGTTTACCACATAATTTGTTTGTTTACCACATAATTCCATATGTGTTCCTTTCATAGTTTGGATGTCTTCAATATTAATCTACAATGTAGAATTTCTTTTTTTTTTTTTTAAATAAAGAAAAACCATTGAATGAGAAGGTGTGTCCAAACTTTTGACTGGTACTGTATGTACAGTCACATTTAAAAAAGACATAAACTCAAGATATACATGCATTTAAAGTGAATAAAAGATTGTGCCGGAGAAGTAGAAAACTAAAAGATTATATAAAGACCTCTCCTAAAATCCTAACTGAATAGCTGATGTGTCGACTCATTGTGAAGTCTCTCAAGATTGTGAGCATCAACTAAATACCTTAAAAGTAAAAATGTTTGGATAAGCACTTGAGAAAGAGGTGGGTGAAAGCAGTAATGAGAGCCGTGTGCTTGAAAATAAGACTGGAAATCTGGAATCAATGAAAATGAGGGGAAACAGTCACAAGATACCATCCCTGAGGAAAGAACTACTTTCAACAGGAAAAACAAAAAGTCATAGCATGTTTGATTGCTTCCATTAGTAAGCCAGGTTAAAATAAATACGTCTGTGGAAGGAAATATATATTTATATTTTTGGTCTACGTGCTAAACAGACGAGTTTGATAAAAACATAGTATGAGAAAATAATGACAGGGCTCCCAATTAATGTTTAATTGTCTGACTCGTCAGTCACTCACAGGTGACATAACCAAGGACCTAACTAGCAGCTGGTGCTAGTTTCCCACCTTGGAGTTTCCATCCTTTCACCATTAGTTAGTCTACAAATAAGTAGAGCTGTCCAGCCTTAATACACCACTGGGATTTGGCAGAATACGCTCGGCTTATACCAGGTCAACGAGTCCACAGAGAAATTTTGTGTCGTTAGTACACCAAAAAGAAAACATCTGATATACAAAACATCCCCTCGCAGAGCACATAGAGGCGGTTCTGTCTCACTGAAGATGTCTTTTAGACCTCTACTGCATCAACAAGGAAACGGTTAAGTTATGTAAATATATGCAAAACCAGAAACAGACTGAGGATGCTTCATAGGGCCGTCTGAAACCACACACTCCCCCCCTGATTATGCATATCAACAGTGCCTCTGGTGCTCAAACAAATCCTCAAACATCTGACGTTTTATCGTCAGCACAGTGGTGCGAAACATCTTAAATGTCAGTGTCTCCACACTGCCTTATGTCTGACCCCGCACAAAACAGGAAAACCTCTATGTCTCTCCGGCTAACGCACAAGCCTTGCCCTATGATATGGAATATCACACTGTGAATAATGAGGAACACCCGTGAAGCCGTTTGCACTGGATTGCTGGCGCTGGTTTCCCCGAAAAAAAAAAAAAAAAAAAAAAAAAGGACAGCGAATTAAATGGGTGCTTGTGTGCTCTCATAAAAAGGGACCACTGTGCTTGGCCACGCTGGATGGCAGATGTGTAGCTAGCCTTTAGCATTAACATTTTGTGCATGGCCTACAGAATGGCTGGTGCCGTTTGATGCCTCTGCCAGACATTGAGGGACTCGATGCTGCAGCTTAATCTGTTCATACAGAATGCAGATTGCTGTTAAAGGGCAGACGGGCTTCATGGAGCTGTGGATCTAGCTGTTCTAAGTTCTCACAGATGTTCTCTGACGTCAAATAGGGACTGCAGCTTGCTACGTGTTACTCATTTGGCAGTGAGTAATATGCGTAGGCTTTCACAGGGCTGCGCAATACTGGTTAAAACGGAAAAAGCACAATCATTTTTAAAATCAAGACAAATATGGAAGGGATCGTGGTAGGGCTTCATGGTCACTCTGACCAGCAAAAGAAGTGTTATTAGTCATATTTTCATTCAATACCATTCAATTCAGTTATTCACAAGTGGTATTGTTCTTTATCTCAAAGTGTGGCTTCATTCTCATTAAGCTTAAATCAAATGAATCCTTTTTAATTGGATGTGCGGCAATGTATGTGTGCTTACAGTTGAGTCTTTCAGTACACACGAACAAAGGTCCAACAGTTCATGTGAGGATCACCACAGTGAGAATTAAGCCTGCAGCTTGTACACTAGTTGTTTGCTTTTTAGCAAACATTTAAACAAATATCAGCTTGCGGGTTTATAAATCCATATTGAAACACTCAGACACCAAAAAAAAGGGACTTTCTACATTAATCAAATCTTTGGTTTTAAATCTCAGGAAAGCTCATAGTGTTAGAGATGTCAACAGGTCACAGGTGTCAAGGTAGATCACTTTATTGTTTATGGTGGATATCTCAGTTTGATCCTAATTCCCCCCCAAGGTATACATAGTAAAAAAGACGGTTAAAAAAAACAGCCAGCTTCCTTTCTTGATTGCCACTGTCACCCCCCCCTCCAAACAAAGAGTCCTTTAACGAGAGAACCCACCTTTATTTACCTCAGAGGTCTTTTTATCATGTTAGCTGACGAGCTTCCGGCCTCGATTGTGTGTGCTCTGTAGACTTGTGTGATAATGTCAGATAAAACTCTGTTACCGTAGCCTGCAGCTCGCTTCCCATTATGATTCCCGCCCGAAGGGTTACATGCAGGCTACATCCTCAAGAATCCAGCTCTGTTCCAAAGCAGGAAATAATGGCTGTGCTTCAATAGAGTTTGAGTGGAACTTGTGCCGGGTTGTTTAGATTGCATGTCAAGACGTGCGAGCGGAGGGCCACTGTTATCATCATTTGATGGGGTTAGGAGATGAGGAGGTCTGATTTGGCATTGTGCATCTGTCGTCTGTGCATGTGTTGAACTCGCAGAAAATAGATAAATATCTCTAAAAGCATATCTCTTTTTTTTTGCTTCATTCATTTGTATTCACATAAGCTGATAATCAACAACACACACATCCGTTTATATTACGCTTGTATGAAGCAAAAAAGAGGCAGAGTGATAGCAGATAGCACGTTATACAACACCCACGTACGATTAATTGTGTGTGTCCATCTTAAAAGACGCGTTGTTTTTAATCGGCATATATTGGCAAAGTTTACAGAGTTAGTTCCAAATGTTTCAGACATATTCTCATTTCATATTCCAGTTCTAGAATTACATAGGTATGCCAAGGTGAGGAACGTTTCCCACAGTTTAATAAACTAACCACGACACCGATGTTACAAATTACACCGCACATTTTACAACAAGATATTAATCTATGACGCTGAGTAACTGCAGAACGCTTTGTTTGATCTATAACGTTGGCTGGATGTGTGTTTAGTCTCTCCTAACAAGCTTTAGCTACGAGCATGTATTTTTAGCAAGTAGCTTGAGAAACATCAGGCTTGTTTGCTTGTCTTTCCGTTATGTTTTTAAGATTACAAATGGAGACTGCCGATTAGTTATTTCCTCTCACGCAGGCACAGAACGTACATGCACGTCAGTGGTCGGCCGGCCATCGGCTGTATTCTTTGCGTTGTATACGAGTGCAACTTTTAACAGAAGGCGTGAAGCGGCGCAAACTGTTTGATCAGTCTGCCTTTGTCGGTTCTAGTTCTTTAAAGCCGGCCTGGTGTGCGAGGGTCCTAATCTTCATACAGACATGCTCTGTGTTCTGTAACCACAGGGCCTAGGACTCGCAGACCTATCCCGGAACAGTGATTAGCATATGTATGGGCCCTCTGCTCCTCGACTCCCACACAAAAGGCAGGCGGGCCGTGCAGCCACGAGGGCCAGGTGGTAAGCAGTGGGATTTCTCCTCGACTCAGCCACAGCCTGGGGGACAGGTGCAAACAGCTTCACCTCCAGGCAAGGCTACATAACAGCTCAAAGGAGAGGCTGTCTTGAACTTGTGTAATGCACAACAAAAGAGGACCGGGGACCTTTTGTCTGCTGCTCTCTGCTGTTGTTGTCTTATAGAAAGAGCTGGGCCCAGGCATGGATATTTTTTTTTATTTTTTTTTAAACAGGAAGTGGTCTCTGGCTATCCTTGGGGGAGTTTGTGCATTTAATCTTTCAAGGATTTTTTTTACGCGTGTCACACTCTCTCCCACATTATTAGGAAAATTTCCACAGCTTCGAAAGGACATAAATCTCTTTAAACTGGATTTTTCATTTTGGTCAGCCTTCAATCAGATCTATGCTGATAATAGCTGGGAAAAACGGTCGAGGCCATGTCACTTTATAGCAGAGACAAATATCCCAATGTGCCAAAAAAACAGTAGGTTCACAAGATTACTGTGTATTTATGCCCTGACAGGGTTTCTTTTCTGCAATCACATTTTTCAAGACCTGCTAATTATCAAATAGATTTTCCATACTTGTCCAGTCTTTCCCGGACAAGTATAGAAGGAACCCTGTAATAAGAGGTATTTACTCTGCATACAGCCACTTCAACTGATCTTGTGGGCCCTCCCACCACTTCCTCAGCCTACACACAAAGAAATGCGAGACAAATGAGGGGTTAAAGGTACGAAGCCCATGTAAATTAGGCTTGGCGGTCTTCATTCAGACAGATGAAAGGCTTCTGTCAGCAAAGAGGGAGCAGCGCCTGTCATGATCACGCTCAGTTGATATTCTTTCAGAACACAAACCAACCCCGAACCAACAACCCCCCGAAAAAAATTGAGCTCTAAGAGAAAAACTGCATTCAGCCATCAGTCACATGGCAAGATTAGTGGGTGATGATGTGTGGGCTGCTGTCCAGGAATATTGTGCTAAGGCTCAATACAAAAATCCATGCACAGGTCTTGTGAAGTGTTATAATGTATTAAATGTAGGGCTGAGAGGGAATTATTTATAGCAAAGTCTCTATTAAGCTGTATTGGCACCAGACTCCGCCACCAGCCACCAGCCACCACATTACCATAACAAAATATTTGGCCACGGCTAGTAAATTTGTCTTCTGCCCTAGCTACTACGATGGAAACCAACAATTTTGGGAAGTACTGTCTACCGTCATTTTCTGGGAGAAATGAATGAGCGTCTTCTCAAAACATCCCTTTCCTGAATATGACTGATTAATCCATTTGACTCTTACTTTTCCCATGCTTTGATTATTTCCCTTGACGTTGCAACGTGCTTCACTGATGAATTACCCCGAACCAAATGAACAATGTCACCTCTTTCCAAATGTAAGTCTACAGAAAAAGTATTTTTGGGCCTACTAGCATCACGTGACGAATCGGAAATCCCACGGTTTGGTCGCTAATGCCAATGGCTGCACATCACCTTTGATAAAAAGGTGTCATAAAACCACAAACCCTGTCATAAATAATATGACATAGCCCATCCCCGATTCAGGCCTACAGCCAAAAATGGTGGTATTTTTTCTGAATGGTATGTACCTGTGTGGCTTTGTCTTTCATACAGGAAGGGTAGGGTCCATGGGAGTCCCGAGGCCACTGGCCGGTGAGGTAAGGCCCCGTGATGGCGTCCAGGGAAGATGTCCGCCGGATGGCACTGGAGCTCCGTACCTGTAGCTTGGACCTTTCTGCTGTAAATAGGGAATGAATAAACAAAGAAATAAGGAAGAGGCGTGTACACTTACACACACGCATGCTCGCGTCAGCACCAAGTCAGCAATATTTCAAAACTCTGAGTCGTCTTTGAATTCAATGTGCCAACTTAACCGATTGCGTCAATAACACAGTGTCACAGAATGGTTACTAGGGTCCCTGAAAAATATACAACACCTTTAAGAACAATACATTATAATCAACACTTCCCCTTCACCTGTTCTCTACTGCAATTAACAGTGTTTTACTGAGGCGAGACCTTGCCCTGCAATCTCTTCTTGTTCTCAAAGTGTGGACAGTTTTTTTTTTCTAATCTCATAAGTATTAGTGCAGGGCAAACAAACAGGCTTGAGAACCGAGGCCTGAAGCAAATGTAAATGGCTGAGCAGGAGTATTTGATGTTATGAGAGCAGTCTGCTGTGAGCCAGAACAGTTAAGCACACACCACCCACATAAGAACTCATAAACAACCGCACCACAATGCACATCAATACTGCCTGCATCCACTCAACATTCCTGCAGTGACACGCAGTAGAGTAGAAAGAGAAAAACAAAACATGCTAAAACACTAAGACATTAGCTTGAGAATAGCATGAGACTGCCAATGTGTTGGATTAAATGCATTAGCCTAAATTGGGCTTTGTGTCATTACGAAAAGCAAATGAAAGCTCCCTTCATTTCCGTATCAAGACCACAGAATAAAGGAATAGCATGATGATCAGGAAACATTTACTCTACTCCTTGTCTGAGTTGGTTTATGCAGAGGCCTATCGAACTTGAACACACAAACCAACACTCACACAGACTAAACTATCTACATGAGGCACCCCTCTCTTCACAGAGCTACATAGCCATTCATTGTTGTTCTTTGTTCATAGAATACACAGGCCTACCCACCCAAAGGTATTGCCTAAGTAAGCTTACTGGGCTACAGTAAAATTCCCCGAAGCATTGTAGACAAAGGAAGCAGGCTAAATTTCCATCAATATTGATATAGGCCAAGCCAGTGCTCTCAGAACCGGGATTGTGGTTATTTTCCATCATCTCCCCACTTGCCAGACTAGAATAATCTCCTGATGAGAAAAAAGAAACAGTGTGAAAGAAGCCAAGACATCAAAGCGGTCCATCTGCTGTTTTAAGGGATAAGTGAATGTTGTATGTGATATTAAAAAGGAATATTTTGTGGTTAATAAGAACTCTCCTTCACTGGGGCAAGCTGTTAAAATAAGTCTCTGCATTTCCAGGGGGTATAAATGGGTGGTGTATTAACTGTAGAGCAGAGGTAAATGTGAAAACAAACACGTGGTTCAGATCAGAAAACCAGAGCAAAATGGTTTCCTGTAGGTTTTCAAAAGGCTGCACGACACTGGTTTGAAAGGAAAATCGCAACCAATTTAGCTTCCTCTTGTGATGGCAGAACTAAATCACTCTCGGTATCCAAGAACTTCTCAATTAACTCAGAATGGAAATTTAGTTTGTGCTAAAGCTAAACCTGCTTGGACATATTTAATACAACTACAGTGTGAATAATGAATTGCCAACTCTCAAGACTGTGCAAACTTTGTCATTGCGAATAAGGGGTGCTAGGACAATATCTAATATGGAGACAAAGTCCTATGATACTGATAGTACTGAAATAACTTCCTATAATTTCCCCAAAAATGAAGCATTATTTGTTATATAATTCACTGTATTACCATACTACTGATACAAGTGGTATGATGTGCCTAATGTACTACATCATATAAACCACAAGGCCATCCTGTGGTTCATGTTTTAGTATTGTTTTACACGAGTTGCTCGAGTTAAAAAAAAGTGTGTAAATTGCAAGCATTAATAAGACCAGTGCCAGCCTTTCATACAATACGAGTGATGATATTAATATTGGCCATGATATGTTAAAAGTTAGGACTTTCAGCATCTGTTCGTCATCTGGTCAGGAAATGGCCGATCAGCATATTCAACATAATTAGAACCAGTCAATGACTGTCTCCCACAATAAGATGGCTTGGACTAGTTTCAGTGCGTCTCAATGAACGAGGAGGCTAAGCTAAACAGTGCTAACGATCCCAGCTTTCGTATCTCAGAAGAACGAGCAAACTTGACATCAAAGTTAAGGTTAAACCAGATGCCACACAGTCAGTTCTGTGCAGGCAGACACAACTACATGAAAACACAGCACAGTTCCACCAGAGATGAGTGATTTAAACAACAATCTCATTTTCACATTTGGTCCTACTCTGCAGTTTGAATGGGTGACAATGAAGCAGGGCTGTTTCAGCACAGCTGGCACTTTGACAGAGAGCAGGACTATCATTGTTGGGACAGAGTGGTAAGTGAATGATGTCATGCTGCGGGTGAACCTAAAAGGTCATGATGTTGAATATAAATTCTCTTCACGCTGTCTTTCATCACCGTGCTATGATGTAAACACCAGTGCAGTCCATTACCAGTGTGACATTGTCTGGCACTAACACTCACGGTACTGCGAAGCACTTTGGACTGAATTCCAGACCTAAACGGCAAGTGGGTTCAAAGTACTACAATGAATGATAAATTACAATGTGCAAAGCCTCCTGCTTCAATCACAATCAAGTAGAGCCTCAGTGACGAAGATGACTAAATCATGTTTGCATTTTTCTTTTTGCGAGCACCAACCGCACATAGATATGATCATAGTCATCATCTGATGCCTCTCCTGCGTGTTTGGTCTGTGAGGTCACAGCAATCGGAGGAGGGTGGAGTCTCCATCGTCACCACTAACATGGGACTCTGGCCCGGGTTAGAGGTCGTCTCTTACAGAGAACCGAGGTATGCGTGGCATGCCACTGGGGTGGGAAATCAACACCAAGCGCTAGCCAAACACGGATGAAATTTTGTCGTTCCTGGCAATGGAAGAGACTTCGTTTCCTGCCTTGCATGGTTCACCGGACAAGGTTGGAGGTCATCTCATTCAAAAAGGACTGAGGAATGTGAAGCAGGTCACAAACATTAAAGTCCACTCACGACTCCACAATAACTAAAATCCAGCACTGGAAAAAAAAAAAAAAAAAAGAGGGCTGCCATTTTGGTTAAAAAGTATAAGAGAGAGAAGCTATTAAAAGGGGACTAATGAAGGTAGCATTGATCCAGCTGTAGCGTTGTTGTTGCTGAGCTGCGTGTTGCAATATGTGACCCAATCTCATTAAGTGCAGAACACTGAGAATACCTGGTGTTTTTCATGGGACCTGATGCAGAGTCACAAACACCCACTCAGGTCAACAGAAGGAGTTTCTTGTTGTATGCACATACTGGAAAAGCAAGCTGTATTCAGACACTTCCATATTACATTGTGCTTAGATGTTGTGGTTATTTTTGTATGTTGTTGATGTAAAAACATGGGATTTACAGATAAACATAAAAATGCCCTTCTGGCCCAGAAAAAAAAAAAAAACGTCTACCGGTCTGTAAAACCAGCCACAGTGGCGATACTTGGCAGGAAAGGCTGTCACATAAACAAGATTTAGTGAAGAACTGTTGAAAATGCAGATTTAGGGCTGCCTGGACTCTCGTGTCCTCCTTTGGTTTTTTTCCATTCTTATCGCTTCCAAGGAGCAGCTGAGCATGACAGGAAGCAACACAGCACTAGCCTGTGTTATCCATGTGCAAGGCAACGTGGTGGAGCTCAGCATATGTTCCTAATGTGCCATGAGACTCTCCATGCTGTATGTATGGAGTGAGGTCAGAATAAGCAACACCTGACTATTCGCTCAGCTCTTGTCTATTGGGACTGACGTGGCCCATTTTTTTTTTTTTTTTTTTTTACAACTGAAAGCATGTCTTTCTGCCAACTCTCTCCTCCCCCTCTCTCCTGTCAAAAGTCCATAGGAAATAAGAGAGCCAATAGTGCACTCTATTCTTTTTATGAGTGCCTAATTGTGCAAGTGGATGGTAGGGTAAACAGTTCATGCCTCAACCTTCTGCAAAGACTTAAAGGTGACCACCTTAACTGTAATATTTGACCCAAGATAAGTTATTTAGCCCAGTGTGGACAAGTGCAAAAAAACATTTCCCCCCTCTCTCTCTCTCTCTCTCTCATGGAAAGAAAAGTGATTCCACTGGTCTATAAAAAGTCACTACTACTCTTATGTACCTGTCACTTAATTATAAAAAGGTATACGAAAAGTTGAATCCATGTTGGGATCCTTTTAGAGGGATGACTGGTCGATTTGTTGCACTTATTGTATTCATATTAGTTTGTTGCACTTATTGTATTCGTATTAGTTTGTTGCACTTATTGTATTCATATTAGTTTGTTTCTATACTTTTGCTCTGGTTTATGCTCTTATAAGCTTGTTTAAGAAAGGAGATGCACTTATGACTTCTGGTGACTAGTAGTTCTCTATGTTGAACACACTTATTGGATAAAAGCATCTGCTAAATGACTGTAATGTAACATGTAAAGTACTGACTGGTCGGTTTGGAGGCAATCATGGTGTCCTCTTTTTAAGGGTAAAGTTTGAAGGCACTTATAAAAGCAATGTATAAACATTGAAATAGTAAAATAATAATAAAACTGCATGACAAAGTGATCAGTTTGCATTTCTTGTTTTACCTCTGGACACTGGAGAGTCTGGAGGACAGGAGGAGTCCTTATTCTCAGGGGACAGTCTTTGCTTTGCATTGAGTGACGGGCTGGAGGGGGGGCTGGATCCTCTGCTGCTGGTCGTGGCTCCTCCACCACCTCCACCACCTCCTCCACCTCCACCGTACAGGAGCTGGAAGGGCACGGTGGCACGGATGGGCTGCAGCCGACAGCTGCTGGAGCTGCAGGGGGAGCCCGCATTGCTGCGTCTCACCCTGGGCTGCTGCAGAGAGTTGCTCGGGGCTGACATCCTCCACAGACTGGCTTCAAATGAGTGAGAAAAAGACTGCAGAAGTTGCTGGTTCCCTGCAGGAGGAAGAGGAGGAGGAGGAGGAGGGGTTGCAGGAAGAAGGGTAAGATAAACTTCCTTCTTTAAAAAAAAAAAAATGTCAAAAATGTGCTCATAGGGATGAAAAACAAGCATTATTTTAGTCCTGACTTACCTGTGAGACACTAATGCATGCCGGGGGAAGCTTCAACCATCACATAGGTCACTTTAAAAGTAGTTTTTGATACTTTTAAGTCGTGTTTTGCTGCGTCCTCCCCATCATGTCCACTCCGACTAAATGACAGTGTTTTCGGCCAGACGACTGGTTGATGCCTTGAGGGGGCGGGGCCACGGTTCTCCCTACTCGGCTTCTGATTGGACGCCGGGTGTTGTACAGTAATGTCGCTGATTGGTGCAGGGATAGTGCTTTCAACCAATCAGGTGAGACGTGTCTTATTAGTGTGGGTAAAGCTTAAAGATGTAAAAACATCACCTACCCTGAGCCTTCCACTTAGTATTGTATTCATATTAGTTTGTTGCACTTATTGTATTCATATTAGTTTGTTGCACTTATTGTATTCATATTAGTTTGTTGCACTTATTGTATTCATATTAGTTTGTTGCATTTATTGTATTCATATTAGTTTGTTGCACTTATTGTATTAGTTTGTTGCACTTATTGTATTCATATTAGTTTGTTGCACTTATTGTATTCATATTAGTTTGTTGCACTTATTGTATTCATATTAGTTTGTTGCACTTATTGTATTCATATTAGTTTGTTGCATTTATTCAATTCAATTCAGTTTATTTTGTATAACCCAGAATCACAATACAAATTTGCCTCAGAGGGCTTTACAATCTGTACACATGCGACATCCTCACATCGGCACAGGAAAAACTCCCCTAAAAAAAAAACCTTTAACAGGGAGGAAAAAGGAAGAAACCTCTGGGAGAACGACAGAGGAGGGATCCTTCTCCCAGGATGGACAGAATGCAATCCGGGGCGGCTGTGGCGTAGTGGAGAGTAAGGTAGTTCTCCAATCAGAGGGTCGGTGGTTTGATACCCGGCTTCGGCAGTCGATGTGTCCTTGGGCAAGACACTTAACCCCAAGTTGCTCCTGAAGGCTTGCCATCGGTGTGGACTGGATGTTGCATGAATGTTAGTTAGAGTCTGATGGTGGCACCTTGCATGGTAGCCTGTCATCAGTGTGTGAATGGGTGAATGATATGTAATATACTACTGATTGTAAGTCGCTTTGGATAAAAGCGTCTGCTAAATGACTGCAATGTAATGCAATAGATGTCATGTGTACAGAATGAACAGCATAACAGAGATACAACACATTCAATGTATATGACATAAATGATTCATATAATAAGACTACTTATAATAACAGCAGCAATTATTATAGTAGAATTATAATTATGAAAATAGGGATAGTAATGTGATTAATAATAATAATGGAAGTAGCAGTGGGTGTCAGTCGGCTCACAGCAGGAGGCACGACTACGGTCCAGGTACCACAACGATTCATGGAAACCTGCAGAGCGAGAACGCAAAAAGGGCTTCAGGGTGGAAGTAAAGCTAAAATGCGTAATGGTACAGGTAATAGTAATAGTAATGTGACTAGTAATAATAATGGTGGTAGCAGTCGGTGTCAGCAGGGCCGTAGCAGGATGCACGACCACGGTCCAGGTACAGCCACGATTTATAGAAGCCTGCAAAGCGAGAAAGCACAAAGACTCCAGGGTACAAGCAAGTCAATAAGCGTAGTAGTACAGGCAATAATAATAGTAATGTGACTAATAATGATAGTGGTAGTAGTAGTGGGTGTCAGCAGGGCCTCAGCAGGTGGCACGATGACAGTCCAAATATAACCCCGATTCCTGGGAACCTGCGAGGCGAGAAAGCACAAGAACTCCGGGGAAGAAGTAAAATCAGTAATGTGCATAAATAGGAGATTAATACATAAAGATGGAGGGAGAGAAGAGGAGAGAGGAGCTCAGTGTATCCTAGGTAGTCCCCGGCTGTCTAGGCATATAGCAGCATATCTAGGGGCTGGACCAAGGCGAACCTGAACCAGCCCTAACTATAAGCGCTATCAAAAAGGAAGGTCTTAAGCCTGCTCTTAAAAGTGGTGAGTGTGTCTGCCCCCCGGACTGAAACTGGAACCTGGTTCCACAGAAGAGGAGCCTGATAACTGAAGGCTCTGGCTCCCATCCTACTTTTATATACTTATAACTATAAGTTCCTTAAGATAAGAAGGTGCCTGGCCAGTTAGAGCTTTGTAGGTAAGTAAAATATATTTTTTAATTCTATTCTTGATTTAACAGGGAGCCAGTGCAGAGAAGCTAATACTGGAGTAATATGATCTCTTTTCTTAGTTTTTGTTAGAACACGTGCTGCAGCATTCTGGATCAACTGTAAAGATCTAAGAGACCTATTAGAGCAGCCTGATAATGAGTTACAGTAATCTAGTCTAGAGGTAACAAATGCATGAACTAGTTTTTCTGCATCGCTTTGAGACAGGATTTGCCTGATTTTCGCAATGTTACGTAAATGAAAAAAGGCTGTCCTTGAGATCTGTTTTATATAAGAGTTAAAAGACAGATCCTGATCAAAGATAACTCCAAGGTTCTTAACGGTAGTGCTGGATGCCAGAGCAATGCCATCTAGAGAAACTATATCGTTAGATAATTGAATTCGAAGGTGATCTGGGTCTAGTAGGATAACTTCTGTTTTTTCGGAGTTTAACATTAAAAAGTTACAGGTCATCCAGGTTTTTATGTCCGTAAGACATGCTTGAAGTTTAGAGAACTGGTTAGTTTCGTCTGGCTTAATCGATAGATATAACTGGGTATCATCTGCATAACAATGAAAGTTTACTGAGTGTTTTCTGATAATATTCCCCAAGGGAAGCATATATAAGGTAAATAAAATAGGTCCAAGAACAGACCCCTGTGGAACTCCGTGACTGACCCTGGTTATATATATATAGTTAGCCAACACCTCTGGATCAAGAGTAGGTTTCTTAAGAAGAGGTTTAATTACAGCTAGTTTGAAGGCCTGTGGTACATGGCCCGTTAGTAAAGACAGATTGATCATTTCTAATAAAGAATTGCTAATTAAAGGTAAAACTTCCTTAAGCAGCCTAGTCGGAATCGGGTCTAAGAGACAGGTGGAAGGTTTAGACTTAGAAATAGTTAAAGTCAATTGTTGAAGGTCGATGGGAGAAAAGCCATCTAAATATATTTCAGGTTCTACAGCTGTGGATCGATCGGTACTGGTTGAGGGCAGTAGATTATACATTTTTTCTCTAATAGTTAGAATCTTATCATTAAAGAAGTTCATGAAGTCACTACTACTGAGGTTTATAGGAATACACGGCTCAACAGAGCTGTGACTCTCTGTCAGCCTGGCTACAGTGCTGAAGAGAACCCTAGGGTTGTTCTTATTTTTCTCTATTAATGCTGAATAATAGGCTGCTCTAGCATTACGGAGTGCCTTCTTATATATTTTAAGACTGTTAAGACATCCACATTTAAGCCATATCCTTTCAAGTTTTCGCGAATTTGCTTTAAATCGCAGGTTTGAGGATTATACCATGGAGCAAACCTTCTTTCTTTTATTAGCTTCTTTTTTAGAGGAGCTATAGAGTCTAGTGTCATTCGCAGTGAGCATGCAGCACTATCAACAAGATGGTCAATCTGAGACGGACTAAAGCTAGCGTAGGAGTCCTCTGTTATATTGAGCAATGGTACTGAATAAAACCCTGAAGAAATCGCTTCTTTAAATTTAGCTACAGCATTATCAGATAGACATCTAGTGTAGAAACTTTTGCCTAATGGCGTACACTCTGGTAGAACAAATTCAAAGGTTATTAGATAATGGTCCGATAAAAGAGAGTTCTGTTGAGAGACAATTACATTTTCTATTTCAGTACCATAAACCAGAACAAGGTCGAGGGTATGGTTAAAACAGTGAGTCGGTTTATGTACACACTGACAGAAGCCAATAGAATCTAATAATGAACTAAACGCAGTACTAAGGCTATCATTATACACATCCACATGAATATTAAAATCCCCTACAATAATAACTTTATCTGTTTTAAGGACTAAACTTGATAAAAAAACTCTGAGAATTCAGATAGGAATTCAGAATACGCACCTGGTGCACGATACACTATAACAAATAAAATTGACTTTAATGCTTTCCCGCTCGGGTTTGAAAGACTAAGAACAAGGCTTTCAAATGAGTTGTAATTTAATTTAGGTTT
The DNA here is from genome assembly GCF_027596085.1 of Anoplopoma fimbria. Taxonomy (NCBI): domain Eukaryota; kingdom Metazoa; phylum Chordata; class Actinopteri; order Perciformes; family Anoplopomatidae; genus Anoplopoma; species Anoplopoma fimbria. Next base: position 24,056,419 of record NC_072468.1, on the reverse strand, counting down.
AGGGTTTATTAATAGGCTTGAGTCATTTATTGTATTCGTGTTTGTGTCACTTATTCTATTCATATTAGTTTGTTGCATTTATTGTATTCCTATTAGTTTGTTGCACTTATTGTATTCATATTAGTTTGTTGCATTTATTGTATTCTATTAGTTTGTTACTTATTGTTTGTTGCTTATTGTATTTATTGTTTATTCACTTATTGTAGTTTGTTGCACTTATTGTATTCGTGTTTGTGTCACTTATTCTATTCATATTAGTTTGTTGCACTTATTGTATTCGTATTAGTTTGTTTCTGCGCTATACTTTTGCTCTGGTTTATGCTTTAAGATGCTTGTTTAAGAAAGGAGATGCACTTATGACTTCTGGTGAATAGTAGTTCTCTTGAATACCTATGTTGAATACACTTATTGTAAGTCGCTTTGGATAAAAGCGTCTGCTATATGACTGTAATGTAATGTAATGTAATGTACTTACGTTATATAAAAGCAAAGTATTGCATATGAATGCATGTATAATTGAATTCACAGTTGAGGATGCTCATTAGTAGCGGTTAAGGAGAGCTCAATCATTATTACACGGTCTTCCTGAGCAGATGGCGTTTGCCTAATTGTGGAAATGTAGATTCTCAGTTTCTTTGTTTTTCCATTGCGCACTATTAAAGGACCGCAAATAGAATACATACGTTTTTTCCAACATTGTAAACACAGTTTAAAGTAACAATGTTTGTTTACCCTCGTTTGAGCTGTATGTTTTTTTGTGAAGTTGATTTTGATTGAGGTGAGATCCAGTGAATTTCCATTGCATCTTTTAAGCCAACATGGACAAGAAGTAGTAAAAAAAAAGATACATTTGACAACTGGTTGAACTCCCATCTGGTGAGGAAGACTGCAGCTGACTGAAAAGCTCCGGAATGACTGAACTTCCAATGGAGGCTCAAGAGATGCATTACTACATCTGATGTCCAAAATCCATTGTTTTTCCACTGTTGTCCATCTTTCCTCCCTGCACCGACGCGCTGTGATTCTGTGGGAGTTCCCATGGGAGAATAACAAGTGACTCAATGCTTTCAAGCAAAGATAAAGAACGCACAGGATAGAAAAACCCACGCCATCTGTGTCTATGAAACACGATAATGTTAAAAACAAAAAAAATAAACCATGTAAACTTATGGAACAACACCCCATTCAGCAGAGCTCCAATTTGTCACTCGGAATTTATTTAAATGGCAAACACAAGAAAACACTGAAAAGGATGAAATTCCAGCCACCCTGTATTTTTTCGGGACGCTACACGGCTCGCCAATTTGTCAGCTCCACTCCAAAATAGTTCACAAAAGGGCATGCAGGCCTATAAAACCTCCCACACCGGGAAGAGATCCTGGTGAAAGCGGTATACAGTAGCTCCTCAGCCCCCCTCCCCACCCTCCTCCTCCTCCTCCTCCTCACCTCCTCCTCCCTACTCCATGACTAAGTGATTTAGCCAGCTCTGGTGCAGGCCGCCTCTCACTTACAATGCCTCCCTAGGTTAGTGACAGAGCGGGGAGGGTGGCGGAGAAAAAGAGAAAAACCCATTTACAATGCGGCTTACACACGGCCGCCCCGTCCCCACAGACGGCGCCCATCCTTGGATTGATGTGTGGTATGCATAGTTTTTTTTTTTTTTTTTTTTTTTTGGGGGTGCAATTTGGGCACCACAGAGAGGGAGAAAGAGAAAGAGGGCAAGTCTGTGTATGTCGGAGGGGGGGGGGGGGGCTCAGGCTGTCTGTTCCTCTCGCCCTCTCTTTGAGTCAATAGTGTTCCGGCAGCTGAGGTTCTTTATGAGGGGAACAATCTGGAGGGTCTTGTCAGGGTGCCGAGCAGCTGCTGTTTTCTGGCGAGCTTTCTTTCATGGACCACAGGCCTGGAGTGGGCTGGTGAATGCAGACGTGCCCTCCTCCCACCCACCCACCCACCCACCCCCCCCTACCTTCCCCAATTCCTCATCCACCTCCTCCACACTGTAAGCCCCCCCCCACCTCGCGTACAATGCCGGACGAAGAGAGTGGGCCGCAGAGGAGCACGGAGAGAGCGAGAGAGTGTTGTTGTTGTGCGCTACGCTCCTGCTCCGTCACCCGGGGTACCGCCGCTCACCCCACCCGAAACAATGCTTTCATGAGGTATGTGAAGATCCTTTACCTTAAGACAAACACAGGACGTTAAATAGCGTGTTAAAACACAAGCTGGAAGAAATATATATAGCTCGCACACGTTGGCACCTGTGATCACATCTATACAACCTGACGTGTGAGAGGACATTCGATCATTTAATATTTTTTGTTAATAGGTCACAATAAAACTATAAGCCTGATTCAGGTTAGATTAGAAGAGGCTGATTAAAGATGGGCCTCTTGTATTTCTCCTGAGTGGGATTTACATTAGCAGAGCAGTGAGTTTGCATTTGCTCCCTTTCCGTCATTGATTCAGTTAGTAAGATCAGTAACACACACCATCTCCCTTCTTCATATAGGGCTCTGTTATAACATTACATTCACTAGACTAGAACTTAAACAGGGTGTCGCTCTATTCAAGCAGCCACTTCAGAGGAGGACACCGCTGGCACCCTTTCTCCATCGCCCGGTTGCGTTGTCGTGTGGCGGGTGGAGCAGTGAACCTGCACCGGTCGGTTTCTGGCTGGTTGTTTGGCTTCACTTTCCGACGAGCGTCTCCTGTTTAGCTTCCGTCTGAAGGCACCAGGTTCCCCGTGGTGTCCAGCTGCATGCATTTACACGTGCACGCAGACACTGGGCACTCTGTGTGGTCTCTGTAATGGACACATGGGGGTCAATTAAGAACACAGAAGTTTGTAAATCGTGGCTAAAACAACACAAAAGGGCGTGGCAGGTAACTGTACCTTCTGTTCATTGAAATAAAAAAAAAAATCTGTATTTCTTTTTACACTTTAGCTTTAGTCAAAATAAAACAAAGAGGGTTTTGCCAAAGGAAAATGATTCTGATCTTCTCTACATTGCTTTTATAAGTGACAGATAACTATTAGCTTTACCCTTTAAAGAGGACACCAGGATTGCCTCCAAACTGACCAGCCATCCTTCTTTAACAGGATCCCAACATGGATTTCACTTTTCGTATACCTTTATAATTAAGTGACAGGTATCTAAGAGTTGTAGTGACTTATTTAAGATCCGAAAAATCACTTTGCCTTCAACAAATATAGCAGAGAGAGAGAGAGACGTTGTTTTGCACAACAACTTATCTTACGTCTGATCTTTTTGCTATCAACTCTTTATATATTTGACAATAGTTACATTTTGCCTTTTGTACTGATGGATATTGGATTCTTCTTGTTCCATTTTTGAAAATCTAATGAACAGAAGGTACACGGACCATTTGTAGTAGCAAAAATGTATCCACACATGTGCAGCATCCATTAAAAGTCCCACCTGAACCAGCTGAGCATGTGGCCGGCGTGGCCCCCGTGTCGACAGTTGTGACACCAGGTGAACCAGTTGTTGAACTGAGCCAGTTTGTTCTCCCTCGTCAAGTCCACTTTCTCATCCGACTTCCCTGTTCCTGCCAGACAGGATTAATCCATAAATCAACATTAGCAATCATAAACATTTGACTATCTATGTCAACGTTGGTGTGAACGATGTCACAGCCATAAAAAAAAAAGGGATATGCCGCTGAACGTCCAGGTGCAGCTGCCTCTAAATGCAGATCAAAGTCCACGCAATCTCCTCGGTTATAAACTATTACGCTGCTGCAAGATGGTATACATGAGCATCTGTCTACATCCTCCACACAGGCCAGCTCACCTGGGCAATTAGAAACAGGTGTGCCCATGTTCATGAGGCAGAGGGCGCAGCGTGGCAGCGGTTTCCTGCAGCCGGGGCAACTGGTGACTTTTGACTTGGTGGGCGAGCCGCTGACCCCGTACTGGCTGAAGCCGCGGCCCTGGTGGGGCATCGCCGAGCAGCTGTAGGAGATGGACTTGCCGCAGAAGTTGCAGCTCACAAACACCTGTCGCACAAGAACAAAGACAAAGGTCGGTTGATAAGGTGCCGGCGAACATGAAGGTGAAACCAACAAACACACGCTCGCCAGCTGTCTGATTTTCACTTTGAGGCGAGAAGAAGATAAGCACGTGATAATACAGCAATAATCCCAATGTGTTCAACTGTGAATATGGGAATGTCAGTGGTGCAGTTCGGTGGTGCAGAGGTTTGCTGGCAGCACCAGCGTACTTATAATCACACGTAAAAACGCTTTTAGTGTTCTACTTTGTAAAAGGATCTGTTTAAGTCCAGTATGTGTGCTATCTGGAGCAGAGAGAACAACAGAGATTGCTCACTAGAACACTGGTTTTTATGACAAGCATTGGAGAGCAGCAGAGCTGTGGGTGTTACGAGCTTGGCACAAACTACCTTTGCTGCAATAAACAGTACAAGCGTCACGATATCGAAGGCTGTAAACAAACAAGACAGACTGCTTTGAGTTTGCCCTATCACATCAGAGGCAGCTCATTTTATGGCAAGTCACTGTAACGCCTTTTTACAGATATGCATTATTAAAACATATCCCGTAACCTGTAATGAATGACACGATCAAACACAAGTATTTATGGGTGCATTTTACGAGTAATTTCATTAATTATTAATCTCTATAATTTTTGGGGGATTGTCCACTAGCAACAACAACATAAAGCACAGAAAAGCAGCACATCCTCATATTTTTAGAAGCAAGCAAAAGATTTTCCAAAAATAAATGACTTATTACTTAGTAATCAAATCTTAGTTATTTTTATTAAGTTTAATCCAACTTAAAAGGAAGGAGTCCCTATCTGTCTTAACATTTTCTTGACAGCTGTTAATCTAATCGACTTCACACTTGGCGAGTGTATGGATAAGGACCCAAAGAAGTGCAGTGTCGAGTGAGAGCTCTTGAGATCTACGGGACATTTATTTATTGACAGGGACAGTACCCAAGCTTCTTATAAGCTAATTTACATACGTAGTCCAAGAGCAGGAGACAGAGAGTAACATATCTGTTAAGAGAGTTAACACTGTAGTATAAGAACACAATTACAAGACAGTACACATTCATTTTACGATAACAAAATCATATATTAGTATTTATTAGTATTGCGTAATGTACAAACTGTTAAGTGTTGAGAGGGAAGAACTGCATGCTGGGTACAGCTTCCTCTCAGAAGATATTCATGTGAGCTTTTGCTCCGGATCCAAGGAAGCTTTGTGCCGAGTGGGAAGCTGTTTGTATGAGCGGTTCTTCAGATATAGCACTAGCCCCTAAACTGATTTACTTATCTACCCCCGATGCTCCTTACCTGGGCCAGCGGTTTGGAGCTGGGGTCCAGCTTGCCTCTATGGATGTCAAACTCGGCCCGTTTGTGCCAGAATCTCCAAGCATCCAACAGGTTGCGGTAGTTTTCGATCCAGCATTGGACCCGAGGGTCTTTCAACACTTCACCTGGAGAACCCTGTTGGAAGATTTTTTAGCTTTACGTCACATTATCACTTCATTGCACTGGGATGCATGTCTGGTCACATCAAAAAAAGGTAGTCAAGGTGTACTAGAACAAAAAAGCTTCCAAAAGTCTCACCCTCCCCGCACCCATCTCTCTGGTGGAATGTGTACATGTTTGTGTAAATGTATGTAATTGTATACGCAATTACCGCATATGTGCTGGATGACTTGTACCCTACAGTACTCTATTCAGCAGGTTAAGACAGGAACGTAATAAAAGCAAACTACAGCATGTTAAATAAGACCTGTTCCACCACTGTGATGTCTGCACCTTTCTTTATAGAAACAAGTGCATGGCAGCAAACAACTCTTTTCTTGCTTCACATTGTTATTGGAGCTGGCAATTGTGTAAAGAATAACAGCTGGGACTTTTCAGAAAAATGAAGAGGCAAGTCTTAGCACGCACCTCTGTGATTCCTCCTAGGGTGCGATCAGACTGACAGTTGCTTATTGTCTTTGTGTCGGGTTTGTGTTTAGTTCATTTAGGTTAATGATTGAACCTTTTTATTTTGGGGTCACTTACTATAACATGTTGTACTTTCAACCAGAAGAGCCCAGTCTGCAGTTTATGCATGGCACAATACAAGTTAATAAGGCATTGTTATCACCTCTCGCAATAAACCATAATAGTTGGGCTAGAGGTTGGCAGTTAGGTTCCACTATGGCCCAGTCTTTTCTAACACTATTCAAAAGGAGTGCAACTAGTTATTTTAGGTCTAATGAATTTACCAAGAGCATTTCTTTTTTTAAACAATTATAGCATTGTATCCGAGGCCAGAAAACCAAAACAATTTGGCAGAAAATGACTCAAACAAGCAATCATAAAAGCTGTGTGGCAAAGAGAAAGATCGACAAACAATAAACAGTGGCCTGCTTCATTTCTAGATTTCCCTCAATCCTCCGACTTGTGACTTTTAATCTCCTTAAATGCATCTCGAGGAGCCAGGAGGCTTCCCAGAATAGTTGTAAGCGAGGATACAAAAACACTAAAAAGACAAACTTGCATAAATGTGTCTGTCTTTGTGTACCTTCAGCATGCAGAAGCTGGCAGTCTGGACGTCTCCGGTGCGGTCCACGTAGCTCTCCATCAGGTCCACGCCATCTTTAGTCAAACCCGTCAGCAGGATGCCCTCCAGGTTGCCCGCCTCCTTCATCTCGTTGGTCAGTTTGTCGATGTATCGAGGCAGCTGCAGACAGATACCCCAGAGATATATTTACAAACGTAACATCATCATACATATTTAGAGTAATTAATTAGGAGATGGTGTTAAAGGATGTGACATATGCATAACTACAGTGTGTTGTCAGGTGATTGCCTTGTATTGTGTTACCTGTGCGTCGCTGAGAAACATGCAGGCAAAGGCAACGCGGTCCCGCACAGCAACACTGCTCTCAAACTGAAACACAGACATAGGATTTTTCTTTTTACTTCTCGTCATTTTCCATATGAAATGCTTCAATTTACATTGAGCATCTTTCACCATAGTATACGTCTCCACATTGGCACTCGCTAGTTATTTGCCTGTAATGTTAAAATCTCAGTCACAGCTCTGCAGGAAATGATTTCACACCTAATCAACTCTAAAAGCCAAGATCGTCAATGCAACTAGACTAAATGCTCTTATTGTGTAGTCAACCCCTCTTGGCTAGGAAAAAGGCCTAAAGAGATAAATGAATGTGACAGCAGCAGGTGGCCAAAATCTGATGAGGGAGAGGAAAAGCACAAACATACACTCAGTGTACCTGGGAACATTTTCTGTGAGGTGTTTTATGACTTGAAACAAATCTCTTCCTGTTATTCCACCGCCGTATTAACTACCTGTTCGGCGCGGTGTTTATAATATGTACACGCTTTCATTAAGCTGGAACAAAACAGCTTCTGTTCAGAGAGGAAAGAGTGCCAGTTTAAACACTTTTCCTTTTTGCCGACTTCCCTTGTGTTCGCAATAGAGCTACGAAGGTTCCTCCATAGTAAGAGATTCAATACCAGCACGCCGTCGTAGGCTCCAGGCTCGCTGGTGAGAAAGGCAAACATGACACAGAGGTAGGGGTTCTTCAGCTGCAGCCTCAGAGAGCTGCACATCTCCCTCCACAGGGAGGACTTCTCGTCGGTGTAGCCTGAGAGAGCCATGGCAACCACATTCAGGTTCAGGTCACCTGGGGGAAAAAAGGAGCCAGACACGTAGGTTTATTCACTTTGTGCAAAGTCATTACTGTAAGTGCAACACAATAAAAAAAAGTTTTTTGATGGGGCGTCTGACTGAGCCCAATTGTTCATGGTGATTTAGCTTTGTGCCTCAATAGAAATAAGTTCCAGGAAACAGGAATTACTTTAAAATAGACCTTTGTTTTAGGGTTAGCTCACATTAAAAACAACTCTATCATCTTTTGGTTATGCTGGGTCCTCTATCAGAGAGCAGAGTTCTAAACCTAACTGAAGAGAGGGGTTTAAAGGACCATTTGAGCAGAAATAAAGCCGTATATTAACATAAATCACGTATTTTTCAGAGGTAAAGCAGACATCTTGTGCATTGTTATTATAAAACATGCTCAGTGATTGAAAACAGAGATGACATTTTGGGAGTTATGCTCTGTTTTCTTGCCAAGAGTTAGATTAGAAAATGGATAACATTCTCATGTCTGCATGCAAAATAAGAATCTACAGTAAGCAGCCAGTTAGCTTAGCATAAAGACAGGACAGAACAACTAGCCTGGTTCTGTCCAAAGGTTAAAAAATAACAACTTAGAAGTATATCTAAAGCTCTCAATACATTTTTTTAGCTTTTGTAAAACAAACAATATTTAACATGTTAATAGTGAGCTTTAGAGGTGCTGGTAGGTTGATTTTTTTTCTCAACTGGTTTACCAGGCTTAGCTTTAAGATAAGCTTTAGCGTCCTGTGGCTGTAGCTTCATATTTCATAGACAGATATGAGGGTGACTTCGTATCATCTCATCAAACTCTGGTCAAGAAAAGTGAATAAGCATTTTTTCTAAAATGTCAAACTGTTCCTTTAACATTAAACGAATAGTAAATGTCAATTGTAAATGTTAGCAAAAATGACATAATACAGTAAAAGTAAGAAAGGCAGTTTCCAGTTGGCCAGTAGATTATCACTTTACTATATATTTAAAAAGAGAAAAACAGACTATATGCTGTCTAACCAGTACAGAAGGTCCAAGCTGCTGTTTGAGAAGAAAACCCTGTTAAAATGTGTCTGCTGACACACCTTATCTAATGATCACCTTGTCAGTCATGTTCAGAAAACACTTGACCTACATTTTTTTGACCTACAAGTCATGACATACGTAAACAACAGCCTTCTCTCTCCATTTTGTTCAACCTCAGTGTGAAAAGCACTGCAGGATGAGTGTTGTGTGAAAAACAAGGATCTCCTGCTGTTACATTTTTTAAATTCCTGAAGATCTTAACTTCATCTGTTGAGAGACTCTGAAGGAAAAAGGCACTTAGCACACTTAAGACTTAAACTGTGTTTATCAGGAGTCCAATGTTATATTCAACTCATTTCTGAGCAGTTTTTTTAAACACACTCTGGACCTGACACAACATAGCTTTATAAATGTTGCTTAAATCATTTCCTGTTGAAGCAGCATGACGTTACAGAGCACAGTAATGCAGAGGCAGATCACTCTGAAGTGCAAGTTCTTTTCACATTTTCCTGATGTTTTATAGACTAAACAACTACCAACAAACTGATGAATAATCATCAGATTGAACATTGATGAAATGAAGATAATCACTGTGTGTTTGGTCTGAATCATTCTTCCTTCCAGTCACCACTTTGGCTTCAAAGACACACCTGTTTCCTACCTCCCCCCCTCCTCCTCCTCTCCTTACACCCACTCACCCCTCTCAGCGGTGGCTCCCTTGTTGAGGATCTGGATGGCCCGGCGGATGTCCAGGTTGAACAGAGCCACGGCGGCCGCTTGCTCCCACTCGCGCTCGTGTTCCAGCGATCGCAGGAAGATCTCCACGTCGATGTCGGGGCCCCGGCTGATCCAGCCGCAGAGCCGCAGGGCGAGGCAGCGCTCCTCGCTGTGGAACCGCGGCACGTCAGTCTGCCGGTCTGAACCGCTCCAGCATCTGCGGCTCTCTGTTGTGCCTGGAGGGAACCAGGGAGAAACACACAGAATATTCAACGAGTCCATAACCTCCAATCTAGCAATGTACTATCAATGTAGGATATCACAAACAAAAACTAATAATGTTAAGAAATACTATCTAACAAAGGTCTGATTCTTCCTCACAGAGTGTTTCATCATGTTAGACATTCAGGTGGTTCAGATCATCAGTGCCTCGCTGACTTACCTGAGCTGGTCTTCACAATGTTCTTGATACCAGAGTAGACCACCAACTGTTTGTTCCCCTGCAGTTTCAGCTCCAAGTCCTCTGCACACTGCTTCATATGTGATGCTTATATAGGAATTGTAACTGATATTGCAGTTCAAACAACATAATGATAAAACAAACCAGGGCAGACCGAGGTGCTTAAGAACCAGAATTACGACAGAACTTTATCATATTAGTTCAAATTTGAACCGGACCAAAGAAGAGTAACAGTTAAACTGCAGCTGAATCCAAGAAATCCATCAGACATTTTTACCATGAAAACAAGAATTAGTCCCGACTATAAAAGATAAACTTCTAAATTTAGGATATATGAAGGCTGACTCAATTTAAAATCTATATTTTCTTTAATCTTTATATGATATTATATATATATATATTATATATTTATACAAACCAATTGTACACCATTAAAATAGTTAGAAATATTCTATACTCACAGGAAACTTCTATACAGTGACTTCTAAAATATTTATCTGCATGAATTAATGTATTTAAATATTAAGTATAAAAATTCAATATATATCTAACAAGGGGCAAAAAGACTGTTCTGCACATGTGACCAGTTAGGTGTGAAGAAGAGATAAAAGTCCAGGAAATAAGGATTAGTAAAGCACAACTATTCCAAATCCCAGTTATTACACAATGACCGTATTTGCACCACCTCATCATCAAAAAGGATATAAAACAGATCATACCACAGACACTTAAGCTGGGAGTCGTTCCCCCCCGCCAGCAGGTGGTTCCTCCACACCTGGACGGTATCGTGTCCGTACCTGGACTGAGCCCTCTGCCTCATCTTAGTGGCGATGTCTTTCTCGATGGCGCCCTCCACCCCTTCTGCTCCATCCTCAGCGCAGTCGTACAGGTGTCTGCCGCACGCCCACATGAGCGAGGTGGTGGAGCTCCAGGCCAGAGAGATGCGTTCGAACACGGTGAAGTCGGTCATGACCCGGTTGGCCGCCGACACCACCACCATGCGGTTCTGAGAGGACGGGTGCCAGGCGAAGCTGCCGATCTGGCTTTCACAGGGCTGCACGCTTCGCTCGATGATGGTGGGCTCCGTCTCGTCGCCGATGGGTGTGGGTGTGTGCTGCATGTCGTACAGGCGGATGATGTTGCTGTCACGGGTCAGTGTGGCCAGCAGGCCGGTACGAGTTGGACACCAAGCCACCTGAAATGAGAAAAGAAATCATCTTGTTATTAACTGCCAACTATCTGCTTTTAAAATCTACTGTATTTAATGTTTTGTCAACAAACTAACATCCCCATCTTTAACTGGACAGAGCTTGAACCTTTTGCTCATCTCCTCCAAAACAAACTGCATCATACCTTAGTGAGCGGCTTAGGCTGCTCGCTGAGCGTGAGCACGGGCTTCTCAAACTTCCTCAGATCCCAGATGGCCACCTGACCCTCAAAAAAAGAGGCCACGCGGTCATGGAAGTGTGGGTCGACCGTCACCCCCTGGATGGCCTTAGTGTTGACAAACGTCTTCTGGCTCGTGTTTCTCAGGTCAAATATTGCGAGGTTCCGGTGCATGCCAGCCAACAGCAGCTTTGGGTCACGCAGCAGCCAGCAGAGGGACAGGCAGGCATCGTTCTGGCCCAACTCGTACAGCGGTTTGGTCACCACTGAGCTCGAGTCCAAATCCACAGACGAGAGGCGGATCTTCTCAGAGGCGACGCTGACCTCTGGGGAAAACTTACTGCTGATGTCCCATATGAGGACAGAGAAGTCTGCCCTGTGCTTGTCCAACCCGGCAGCCAGCAAGTTGCTGTCCACCGGGTTCCAGGCTAAAGTGTTGCATTGTCGCGCGTGCTTGGGCACAAACTCTTTCCCCACCAGCTCTTTGCAGGTGGAGTTGTGGCTCTGACCCAAGCTGGTGAGCACCACTCTGCCGTTAGCCTGGCCCACGGCGAGCAGACACTCGGGCTCATGCTTCGGGTACCAGGCCACACATTTCATGTAAGGGGTGTCAGAGTTAATGGCCAGCAGAGTGGCAGCGGTTTCCTCGGAGAGCGGGAGGGTGCCAGCCTTGGTTTCCGAGCCGCCCACGGGTCCAATACGATACAGGCCCAGCTCAGAGTCACAGATGACATAGCGGTCCGGGTGGTGGGGGGACCACAGGATGTCTGGCTTGGAGCCACTCATGATTCAGAGGCAGACTAGAAGGATCTCAAGGAAATCTGCAACCTGGAGAATGGGACAGAGAAGCAAAGACATTAGATAGCTCAGTTGGTAGAGCGGAGGACTGTAGGCATTTCCTGTCATTCCCTGACAATCCCAGTGGAAAATAAGCAGGTATCCTTAGGTCGCTGGTTCAATTCCGGCTCGAAGGATGTACTTATGGGGCGGCTGTGGCGTAGTGGAGAGCAAGGTAGTTCGATACCTGGCTTCGGCAGTCGATGTGTCCTTGGGCAAGACACTTAACCCCAAGTTGCTCCTGAAGGCTTGCCATCGGTGTGGACTGGATGATGAATGTTAGTTAGAGTCTGATGGTGGCACCTTGCATGGTAGCCTGTCATCAGTGTGTGAATGGGTGAATGATATGTAATATACTACTGATTGTAAGTCGCTTTGGATAAAAGCGACTTACGACTTATGTAATATACTACTGATTGTAAGTCGCTTTGGATAAAAGCGACTTACGACTTATGTAATATACTACTGATTGTAAGTCGCTTTGGATAAAAGCGACTTACAATCAGTAGTATATTACATATCATTCACCCATTCACACACTGATGACAGGCTACCATGCAAGGTCTCGCTTTGGTCTGCTAAATGACTGTAATGTAATGTAATGTAATGTAGAACATGAACAAATATTAGTGATACTGGCCAAAAAGGTGGACCAAAACACAATAATAATAATAATTAAGATTTACAAACATGTTGGATTAACTCATCTGTTCATGTAAATCTAACATAATGATGTCAAAGCAATAATGATAATAATAATAATAATAATAATAATAATAATAATAATAAAAAAAAAAGCAATCTGATGCTAACTAGCTGTTTAAATAGAAGAGCAACCTTCTGACTGTAATGTAAACCAAAATGACTGTAATGTAATGTAGAACATGAACAAATACTAGTGATACTGGACCAAAAACACAATAATGGACCAAAACACAATAAATAATAATAATAATAAAAAACAAACATAATAATAATAATTAAGATTTACAAACATGTTGGATTAACTCATATGTTCATGTAAATCTAACATAATGATGAAAAACTGGCCAAAAAGGTGGACCAAAACACAATAATGATAATAATAATAATAATAATAATAATTAAGATTTACAAACATGTTGGATTAACTCATATGTTCATGTAAATCTAACATAATGATGAAAAATGATCAATCTGATGCTAACTAGCTGTTTAAATAGAAGAGCAACCTGCAGCCATTTAAATGTGAAGTTTGTTGACATGCTAACTCTGAGCTAATGCTAACGAGAGGAGTACGAGCTGAAACAAACTAACTGGCGCAGATTTAACCTTCAGTGGGAAACATTTTAATAAATCTTTACAATATTAATCATGCTGTGATGCTTACGTTCATGCAAAGTGTTTAAATCAGCGGGTGAATTGCGATTTGACGCGCACATGTCGAGCAGGGGAATCTGCGAGCTCCTCCGGATGTTGTGTGTTACACCAAAACACGTCCGTGGGGGTCGGAGTGTTTGGGTACTCGAAGGTTCCGGTTAGGCGCGCAGTTTACCAGCAGAGGGCGCCGGAACCAAAGTGTGTGAAAATAAGATAAAATAAAATAAGATAAGATAAAATAAGATAATCCTTTATTAGTGCAAACAAGAGATATAGTAAAAAAAAAAAAAAAATATTATAAATAATAATTAATTAATAAGTATTATAAATAAGCAAAAGAGCAATAAAAACAGTAACTGAAATATTATATATACAGACAGAAACTATTATAACTATTGTATTGCACAGTGTATTTCTGTGTTGCAGAGGTTTTTAGTGTCATGTGGTCTACTGGGAGTAGAGCTGGTTGTGCAACCTGACAGCAGCAGAAAAGATAAGATAAGATAAGATAAAATAAGATAATCCTTTATTAGTGCAAACAATAGATATAGTTAAAAAAAACAAGATCAAAAATAAGTATTATAAATAAGCAAATGAGCAATAAAAAACTGTAAAGAATCCACAGTAACTGAAATATTATATATACAGACAGAAACTATTATAACTATTGTATTGCACTGTGTATCTGTGTATATATTGCAATACTATAACTATAATTATTCTGTCTGTATTTATAAGATTTTTTTTGTTATTGTGGATTTATTTTCTTTCTTACTTACTTACTTAAAATACTTGTTTGTTTTTTTCTACTATGTACCTTGTTTGCATTATATCTATGCTGCTGTAATCCTGATAAAATAAGATAAACTGAAATATTATATATACAGACAGAAACTATTATAACTATTGTATTGCACAGTGTATTTGTGTTGCAGAGGTTTTTAGTGTCATGTGGTCTACTGGGAGCAGAGCTGGTTGTGCAACCTGACAGCAGCAGAAAATAAGATAAGATAAGATAAGATAAGATAAGATAATCCTTTATAAATCCTGCAGCGGGGAAATGTACAGGATTACAGCAGCATAGATATAGTGCAAACAAGGTACATAGTAGAAAAAAACAAACAAGTATTTTAAGTAAGTAAGTAAGTAAGAAAAAAAAAATCCACAATAACAAAATAAAATCTTATAAATACAGACAGAATAATTATAGTTATAGTATTGCAATATATACACAGATACACAGAAAGGAAAGCAATGGATTGAACTCAAAACCCATCATGTGATTATTTAAAATAATAGATAAAGATTTAGCAGATTATTTGAACATATTCTTTGAGGTAATCAGTGTACACGGATTTGTAGTAGACAAGTAGACTACTATAAACAAGGTTAAAGTCAGCACTGTACATGGGAATCAGAGTACATCTGGTTTTTGCATTAGTGGGCGAAAGTGGAAAATAATAATAATCTCATTTGGGACTTTAACGCTTCCAAACAATCTCCACAAGCAACTTCCCAGAACATACAGCAATGACTGTGTTAACCCTCAAAATGTATCATACGAAAAGTTCCACAAGTAGTCTGTCCATGAGAATGAGACTCAGGGTGCTTTATTTTGATAATGATATGTTTATATCATTTTAGGAGGTGACATTGAATTGTAGTCTATCTTCTACACTATTCTAATACTCCTGCAGGATGTTATTGCGTTTAGTGAACATCCACAGAGTCAGTGAAAATATTCCATCCGTCGTCAAGCCCCTGAAGTGGATCAGCGCTCAGTGGTTGGAGCGGGGCCCAGAGCCCCCCGGCTACACACACAGCACACCAGCTCATCTGACGGTCCTCAGTCTGTTTCAACCCGGTTTTTAAGACTTCATTGTCAGGCGAAATGCTGCCCAAAGAGCCACAGCCGACTGGACTACAAGCACCGACTGCAGCTGAATGAGATTCTAGGTAAAATAACTTTTCATTGCATGCCTTAATACACTATGCATCTTTAACTTGGTTATTTGTAGTGTCATGTTAGAGTTTGAATGACATCTTTAATGTGTGTACTACAGCTTAGACAAGTCATTGGGTTCATGTTCATCAAACATTTACATTTAGAGAAACTTATTTACTGTGCATGAACTTAATTACTTTACAGATTACTAAAAAGTCCCAGCATTTGGCATTTGTTTAGACTAATAATATTGGATTGGATTTATATTATTTTCATAGTTTGGCATTTTATAAAGCACATCATCATCAGAAGGAACAGTATGATTTGAGCCAATTAGAGTACTATCTTTATTGTCTAAAACTTTCTGTTGGGGGTGTGGTTATAGGATGCATGATAGTAACATTTGAATCTTATGATACTGGCTGGGCACTTTGTCCTCTGCACATACTGTAAGTTTATTCACTTCAGTACTTTGTCTTGTAAACTGCTTTGCCAGGATGGAAAAGTTGCTGAGGGGAAACCTGAGGAGAGGAGCGGGGCTCTTCCTCCTGATGCTGGCTCTCGTACACGAGGCCTCGGGACAGAGAAGGCAGAAAGGACGCAGGAACAACGACAGGCTGAATGACGATGGAGGAAATGGTAATTTCTTTATATGAGGTATCCACATGTTGGTGGTGAAGGTCTGTCAGTGGATCATGTGGGTGTAACAGACTCACGGTAGGAGTCCACAGCTCAATATACACAGCTTCAATCACAATGTACAGCATTTATAGTTTGTCTGGGGGGCATTTGTGAGGACACATGCAGATAACTTAGGGAGTTTAACTGTAAATTGACAAAAACTGAAGTGCTTTTAAGCTTTTTGCGCCGGTGTTTGAACCCACAAATCCAGAGGTGACGGGTCACAGTGGGATCATCGTTGGGCGGCTGTGGTTCAACAGATATAGAGGTTGAATCTCCAGCTCCTCCTTGGGCAAAATCCAAATTGATCCTGATGGTCAGGTCAGCACCTTGGATGGTAGCTTGCAAATTGTGAAGCGCTTTGGATGAAAAACGCCAAACAAATGCAATCATTTACCATTCATCATCTCACATTTGATGTACAGCATTCTCACTCTTGGTCACTGACTATTTATAGCGGTCTTTAAGGAATTTCACCATCCATTAGACCATGTTGGACCAGGCCAGATGATCAGGTACACACTCAGAGAGTAATGCTGGAATGATAACACTTACTACTTTTCCTCACAGAACTGTAATAGTCTGGGGTTCTTTTAGTAGAATGTCCTGGTTTAAATGGATGGTTTAAATTCAGATGCTTTTGCATTACAGTGCCAATAATCTTATTGGTGAATAGAATGCATTTGTAATTTTCTGGTATCAAAGTTATTCAACTTAAAGCCACTGTGTGGGACCTGGAGATATTGGATTTGGCACTATGGCAGACAACAATACAATTTTAGTTCAGGATATATTAAACTATTGATATTTCCTGAATTTTATAAATTAATAACTAAGTATATCAAATGTAAATAAAAATGTTTTTCTGAGAAAACAAGGGGATTTCTTGATATTGTTTGTTTTGGCTAAACTGAAAATGTATTTAATATAAATAATAAATAACAACATTCTGTTATTAAACAAGAAATCATTTGTCGCATACTGCTAAGGAATATTTTGGTTTATGGACTTCACACTCATGCAGTTTTATAAATTGTTGGGCTTGGCTTTTCTTCTCAAAGGAATGTGGAGATGCAACCTTCTCCAGATTCTCTTATCATGCTCTACAGTGAATCTCTGCATTCACCTGAGGTTTTGTTGTTTCCTCTCCTATAGTTCGGACATGTTCACTGGAGGTGGCGTTCATCGTGGACAGCTCCGAGACTGCAAAGACATTCCTGTTTGAGAAGCAGAAGGCCTTCGTGTTGAGCTTCAGCACTCGCCTCCTTCTGCTGCAGGTGGCCGACTGGACGCTGAAGAAGCGTCTGGCTGTCCTTCAGTACAGCAGCACCGTGATCGTGGAGCACAGCTTCTCTGCCTGGAAAGACCTGGATTCATTTCACAGTCAAGTCAGAACCATGAACAACATCGGCCACGGCACCTACACCACCTACGCCATCACCAACGCCTCGCAGCTGCTGGTGCAGGAGACGCCGGCGGACAGCGTCAGGGTTGCAGTGCTGATGATGGACGGGGTCAACCATCCCCGCAACCCCGATTTGCTCACGGCCGCAGCGGAGGCCAAAGGTCACGGCATAAAGTTCTTCACTGTGGGTTTGTCGAACATCGGTCAGCAGAGTCAGAATAACGCCAAGCTACGGGCCGTCGCCAGCACACCTGCTCAGCAGTTTGTCCAAAGTCTTCTGGATCCTCAGCTGGAGGAGAAGATGTTCAAGGAGATGGTGAGTATTGGTTTCTAGTATTGGTTTCATCTCTCTTTACCGAGGTCATCTCTCTTTACCGGTGCAACTCACTACTTGCCGGAGCCCCGGCGTCGGCCATCAGACCTCTGGAGCTTGTCCAGAAAGCTGCAGCACGTCTGGTGTTCAATCGCCCCAAGTTCTCTCACACAACTTCCCTTCTCCGTTCTCCACACTGGCTCCCTGTAAGAGCTCGCATCCAGTTACAGACTCTGGTGCTAGCCTACAGGGCAGTGAAAGGAACAGCTCCTTCCTATCTCCAGGCCTTGGTCAAGCCCTACACCCCTGCCCGACCACTTCGCTCTGCTGCCTCGGGGCGATTGGTTGCCCCGTCGCTCAGAGGTCCCTGCGGCCGATCCACCCGGTCACAGCTTTTTTCTGTCCTGGCCCCTCAGTGGTGGAATGAACTCCCCACCGACGTCAGGACAGCAGAGTCGCTGCCCATCTTTCGGCGCAGGCACATTTCAAAGCACTGTTAATAAGTGCTTTACATTAAAAACATATATAAAGCACAAAGAGATTCAAATGAACTAATTTAAAACAGAGAGAGTAAATAAGAATAAAATGTCATTAAACATACGGAAAATCACAGAAGAGCAATTCTAGAAAAGTGGGTTTTTAAAAGTGATTTAAAAGATAAGTTTGCAGCCCTGATTAACAAAGACACTATCGCCTTTATGTAAGAATCTGGACATTGGTGCAACGAAAAAAAAATAACACTTACAAGGATCTCAGGGTACAATAATAATGCGGGACATAGATAACTTGATGTGAGACCCATCAGGGCTTTGTACGTAATCAATAACATCTTAAAATCTGTTTTAAAAGCAACAGGTAGCCAGTAGGAGGAAGCCTGGATTGTTAAAATGTGATCAGGTTTCCAAGCCCCACTCAAATCCCAGCAGCAGAGGTTTGGATGATCTGGAGAGGGATAAACAAATGTAATTTAGTGCGCCTGTAAATGATAATTATAAAATCCCCTGCTGTATGTGTATGATTTGAAATGTTCTGACTTTGGCGACCCCTAGTGGTGGTAGCAAGAAAGACACTGAGGAAGACTATAAATCCAACCCAGGACATAGAAAATGAAGGGTTAAAAACTGTACATGGACTGCACCAATCTTCACAGGGATTGTTTGATTTTTTTTTTTAACAAATACAACTTATACAATACTAGAATAATTAGTATGATGCTATAATGTCATAAAAATATACATATAGGGGTTTAATGTGTGGCTCTCAAAATGCTTCTCAGTTTGAGGGTTTCACTGCCGGCTGCCTGCATTGTACAAGATTTGTTTGACATCATTAGAATTTGAAAAATTTTATAGCATCTGTTACCAGATGTATGCCAAAGTAAAAAAATGCAAGGTCAATTCAGTCTAGAGCTTCACAAACTATGTGATGGCAGAGGAGTTAGAAGCTCCAGTTTAAGTCCAAAGTTGTCCAAACCAT
This sequence comes from Anoplopoma fimbria, assembly GCF_027596085.1. Lineage (NCBI taxonomy): Eukaryota > Metazoa > Chordata > Actinopteri > Perciformes > Anoplopomatidae > Anoplopoma > Anoplopoma fimbria. The sequence goes on along the minus strand of NC_072468.1, from coordinate 24,037,129 downwards.
TGACTTTAGAGCTTGGTTTGCTCAAATGCAGAGCAGAAATTATTAATAAATAACTTATTTAAAAAGTGAATGAGATGTATTTCAGGCTCAATTAAAAAAACATTGCTTTGTTTTATCTGGAACGCCATCAATCTCTGATTTGCACTTGATGGCGTTTCAGAGGGTTTTATGAACACTGAGCTAGAAGATGCTTCAGGGGTTCTGCAGACTAATTGCGACCAAACGCAGCTACTTCACCATCTGATTTCAAGTATTCTATTCAACTTGTTTGGTTGAAGGTGCAAAAATTCCCCGACATCAGCTGCCTTTGTGTTTGCGTGGATTAGAACCAAGCTTTCTTTTCGACCCTCCACATGGTCGAGGAGCACTAATGATAAACTGCTCTCCCAGCTGCCGATCGCAGTGACAGCAACGTACAGAAAAGATTTATATTCTGCACTTTCTGTCCTCACAGCAGGTTCACATCTCAGTGACACAGTTTTGTCTGCATGATGGGGGCTTTCCCGCCTGCTTTGCATTTTCCACTCACACTAAGAAATGTAAAATATCTGCATGTCTGTAGGAGAGAGATGCATGGCTTGTTCTGCTTTCCAGAAATGTCTGATGGTATTCATTCACAATAATAGCTTGCTAAGAAAGAAAAAAAAGCGTAGACGGCAGCCAAGAATGTATCAAGAGTTCACTTAACACTAATAAATCAATCTTTTCTGTGAGTGAATGAACTGCCATTGACATGTTTTGTCTCTGTTTTGCATCCAGGGTGCGGTCGTGTTGGATGGGGTGAGTCTTTAAATGCAATCCAGTGTTTTACTTCTATAATTAATTGGTGTAAACGGTTGTATTGACTTTGTATTTTTCTTTTGGTGTTAGTGTCAACAGTGTTTGTGTGAAAGCGGAGCGAGGGGCCCTCAAGGAAGTCCAGTGAGTTCAGTTCAAAAACTACAATCATTATCAAAATGATAGGATACTCATTCTGTATTTCATACCACCATCTCGTCTTTTAGCATCTGCCTAAACTATATCGAATTTCAGGGTAGAAAAGGGGACGCAGGCTTCGCAGGGACACCTGGTGTAAAAGGAGCAAAGGTAAGACATCACACAAAGACAAAAAACTACTTATTGTCAGATCTTTTTATGCAACTTATTGTAAATTGGTCTCTGTTTCATCAGGGGGAGTCTGGCTTGAACGGTCAACCTGGAAGTGATGGTTCAGAGGTAAAGAAAAATAAAAAAAATCTTTAAAGACCGAGTTCTTATAAGAGGAAATGCAGATTTTAAAAACTGTTTCACTTTTTACAGGGTCATCCAGGTCATGAGGGAAACAAGGTGGGTGACGTAAAAATGTTTTAATCTCTTCACGTATATCGACATCTTAAGAAAAGAAGCAGAGGGTCTAATCTTGTGTTTGGTCTTTTAGGGGGAGAGAGGAGACTGTGGCACTCCGGGGGAAAAGGGTGACATTGTATGAACTTGTTGAACTACGTTATTTCAATCAATATCGCATATTTTGTCTCCAGTAATTCATTTTGTGTCATTTTGCAGGGACCTGAGGGACCGCCGGGCCAGCGGGGAACAAAAGGAGAACAGGTGCAGCACAGCCAGATGTTTTTTTTTTAGTTTTTTTTTTATAAATGTTAACAGTTGTGAATTAGATCAATGATTTTAAACCCCAAAATAAGTCTCTCTGACTTTTGGCGTCCACCGTTCAGAATATTATAAAGATAAAATAAGAACTTTATCTTGATAACAGATAAGCTGTGGCAATACAAAGAAATAAGGACAAATTTAATTGAGAAAATTAATAAGATGTGAATCCAAAATATATTTTAAAAAGGGGCCTGCTTATTAGAAGTGTATGTTGGTCTGTCAATGCATCACTTCATTCCCGATCTTAAAGGCTATTGAATTGTTTGATATGAAGGTTTGTACAAACATTCATGGTCTGCCCAGGACGACTTTTGCCACTTTCGCCATCATGAGATTCACTTTTTTCACTTTTTAATGAAATTTTAGAAAACTTGTAATACAAAGAATAATTGTCTTAATGTAAATAATCGACCGGGGACATTTCATGGTGTTGTATATATTCGTTATGTTTTTTTAGGCTTTTTCACCTGTAGTGTCTTGAAAATCTATGTAATTGTACAATATATATCTTTATAGGCCTTTTTCTCAAAAGATTCTCAAAAAAATTGCACATATTTAAAAAGATAATGCCTAATATACCTATTTAAGCATACATTTTCAGAATACTTGTAATGCAAAAAATGATTGCCTTAATGTAGGACATCATCTTGAGGAATTTCATGGTGATATATATTAGTTAAATATTTAACCCTATTCACACGGGGGTCTCCCCAATATTCATGATTTCGTCCTTCCTGCTCCTGCTGTTGATATTGATACGCAGACATCAGACAGTCTGTTCTCTCAACCACCAAATATGAAAAATTGAAGTGGAATTTGTCTCCTATTCATCTCTGCACTAATGGAATGTGAATATTGGATTATGGGTAATCCTGATACTAATGTGGCTATCCAAAGCAGTGAATCCAGGCTTGCAGGATATTATTCTTCTGCAGGAACAGACCCTGTGTGGTGGGATTAGTGCGATGACCTGGCCGCTCACCACCTCTCTTCCTCCCCTGGTGCTACTGGCACAGTGTCAGTATGACCTTGTTATTTTTGAGAGCATGGCCTGAGAATCGAACGACATGAAAGCAGCTAATGTTTATTTAAGTTATTTCAGTGGCCTTGGGTTGGTGTTGACCTGCAGCTTGGTCATACAACGTGGGGGCTTTGTTTTACACTCATACATGATCAGAGTTTGGTCCCAAAATTAAGAAAATCAGGGGGAAAATGAGTAGATATGGCACAATTATGGGTGTGATTAAATCAAGCTTTAATGTTGCATTGTATACAATTTTTTATCTGTTTTGCAGGGTGTAATAGGACCACCAGGAGACATTGGACCTGAGGGCCCAGCTGGATCTAAAGTAAGTTTCCACAAGACCTCCATTGAAATTTGTCTTTTCTGCACTAAAAGTTTCCTACCGCAACAGTTTAATTAGCTCGATTAAAGTTGTGTATTTTAAGAATAAAATGCAACTACATGAACAAGGATTTTTAAATACCTCCCAGTGATTCTATCAAAAAGATATCACACTGTGTCAGAAAAAAAAAATACACAAGAGAAGTTATTCATGTTCATATTCGTAGCCTCAGTCTCATTTCAATAAAGCATATCGATGAGTTTCGTGGGAAAATAATCAGATTTTGATGATAAAGTCACAATTCAAAGTATTCAGTTATTCCCAGAGTTTTTACCCTAAATTCTAACATTTGTATCGTAATATTCAGACTTTTTTTTCTCAAAATATAGCATGTACGTAAGAACTTATCTAATCTCTGATTTATGTTACCAAAGGGTTGCCTATTGTACTGCTTTGTATTTTTTTATCATCTGCTTATGTCAGAAAGTTATTATATAATTACAGTTTGAATATTTTAGGAAATACACTTTCTTGCAGAGATTAAGCCGCTGGTATCCTCTCATGTCTGTACGTTAAGTATGGAGCTAGAACCCAGATGGTAATTAACTTAGCTTAGCTTAGCATAAACACTGGAGGTAAGGGGAAACAGCTAGCCTGCCTCGGTCCAAAGTTAAGAAAATACACAAGGCAACTCTAAAACAATGTTTTGTTTTAGGGGGAGTTACATGCTCAAACTAGTTTTTGAAGGTTCAATCCATCCGCCCAGCACTTCTGTGCAGCATCTCCACTGGTTGCCTGGCAACCTCAGTGGGATGACAAAAAGTCACTGTTGTTCACTGAGAAAAAAAGTCAGAGCGTGCAACTCCTCATAAGCATATTTCCTAGAATGTTGAACTTTTCCATAAAGCTTAAAGAGTAATGCAATGTTTTCATTTTGTGATGAGAAATCCATCCATCACATTTCAAAAAACGCAGAGCAGTCGGTTGGTAAAAGCATTATTATTTGGTCAAATAAAGAAATTAGTTATTTAAGATCATTTAGAAATATGGTGGTATTTTTTTTTCTAAATAATGGAATAGCATTGACAGACAGCGCCCCACAAACACTTTCCCACACATTTGGAGCGACATAAAAAACGACCTTTAAAATTTGTGCCCAGGGCTAATCAGATGCTGATGCCTCCATCACCACAGAGTGTTAACAAAGATGTCTTTATACAGATGAAATATAAAATTCCAGTAATTTATCAAGTTTTACAGAAGGAACAGAGGACTGGTCTTTATTTCCTAAATGCCACAAAATGTTTGAAACAAGACTACAGGCCATTTGGCTTCACTGTATAATATGTGATTTTTAAAATAGTATTTTCCACCAGATATCAATAAGATAATACTGTAAATGATACAAACGTCCTTCATTAGTTTCACAGCATAGTTGAATCTATTCTCTCAGCATTAACAAGATAGAAAACAATTATTGCAGAGAATGTTGCAATGACTTCCTTAAAAAGCTTTTAAGTTAGTATTACTTAAGGATGAGAATAGACTTGCTCGTTATTTTGTGTACAACATGTAGGGTTGAACATTTTATTTAGATTATTACAAAAACACATTACATGTTGTGCATAAAGATGCATTACATAGATGTAGTTTCTCATTTCATTTGACACCTATTTGCAGTGTTGAACTGTCATCACATGACCTGCAAACCTCTGAACTTGTTTACCTGCTCTAGGGGGACCGAGGATACATCGGTGCTTCTGGACCACCAGGGCACACTGGTGTCGGATTCCCAGGAGCCAAGGTAACGCTTTTATATATACAATACTATAAAAATAGTGAGATAATCTTCCTAAAATATGCCTTAATTGATTCTCAAGGGACTGTTTTGTGATGTACTACATCATATTTATATACTAATACAGACGAATATAATTACTTAAATAGTAACTAAACCCACAAACCACTTTTTCTCAGCTGAAAACAAATGAGCATTTGGTTGTGTTATTGAATGATTCTGGTCCTTATCTTGATATTTTAGTGCAGAGTATTCAACATAGTAAGTTATACTGTTAAAATATGCATAGAGACTGCCCTCCTGGTTGAACAACCCCCTTTCATGCGCTAATATTAATCGCTAGCATACTCATATCCCAACCTTGCATGTAAACTCAAATTCACTCAAAATTTTGTCAGTGTGTAAGAAATTAACACTGATCCACCAGATTTTATTTAATGCTACACTGCTTGAAAGTTTTTTATTTTTTTTATTTACACCGTATATGCCTTTTAGCCAAAACTCTGGGGTTTAGTTACTCTTTAATCATATTATATGTTATTCTGGTGTACAATGTTATAGAAGATGGTATCATATTACTATTACAAATACTATACTTTGCTGCTAATTACTATGTCCCTGAGACAGTATAGCACTGTTAGTCTAAGTACAACACGTGGGAACTGTATGTTTACTACTTATATTATCTTATTGTCCCACTTATTGGAGTTATAAAACATTTTTTGGACATCTGTAGCAGCCAAAAAGATTGTTTGATGAGAAAGACCCTTTAATAAAGTTAATTAATTTAATTTATCTGATTAAAATCTAATAAACGCCTAATAAGTACCAGAGATAGAATAAATATTATAACTCTTTAAGGAATTACTGGAAAATGTTTGAAGATGTTAAAGTATTTGAATGGTGCTGTTTGATGCTTACAGGGTGAAAAAGGCCTTCAGGGAAGATCAGGTCAAACTGGTCCTGTTGGTATCGGAGAACCAGGACTACCAGTGAGTATAAAAATATGTTCTTATATTGTAGTAATGCATTAAGGTCTTGAGCACAGTTGAGCAAATCAATACATGTGAAGCTTGTGGAAGAAGTGCTCATATCTTTTACTTAAATTAAAATAGCAGTACTGCTCTGTAAAACTACTCATCTCAACTACAAGTAAAAGTCTTGCATTCAAAATGTTAAGTAATAAAACACACAAGTATTACCAGCAAAATGTGCTTAAAGTATCAAAAGTGAAAGTACTTGTCATGCAGAATATCCCCTCACAGAGTGTTGATAATTGGAATATTGTTAATAATGCATTGACACGCTAGCTGTATTTTAATACCACAGCTGGTTGAAGTGGAGCATTTTTTTTTACTACAGTATACACTGCTTGATACTTTATATGTATAACATTATATCTAGATAGGTATTACATCTAGAACATATCATTCTATATAAGTTGAGAATATGTATTGTATGTAATATCACCAGTCTGCAAAGTAACTAGTAATTGCAGTTTTCAAATAAATATAGTTGAGTAAGATGTACGATATTTCCCTCTAAAATGTAGTGGATCAGAAGCATAAAGTAGCAGAAAATAGAATTACACAAGTACAGTACCTCCGAAATTGTACTTCATTGCAGTACTTTTTAGGGGAAGAGTTGAAAATGAAAGATGAGAACAGAAACATTTTCCTGATGAGCGGTGAGTGAGTATCCAGAGAAAAGCTAAATCCCATATGCTAAATGATTTTCCTGGTTTCCTTTGTTTTTAGGCGTCATATAATATCGGCCAAGTTACCAAACATGAGCATGTTCAGTTTCCAGGATTCATAGGAATTTATGTTTTGATCAAAACTCACACCACCAGTTGGTTTTTTTTGTTCAAGGGTCCACAAGGACCACCAGGAGCGCAAGGAAACCCAGGACCAATTGGAGAAGGGCTTCCAGGGTCAAAGGTGGGTCAGGTTTTAAACCAGGTGTTTGCTAAAGGCGGTGGTTCTCCATAATGTGCTACAGTACATAAATAATATATATTGATCTTGAACTTGTCATACTTATCAGTAGATGTGTTGGACTCAAGGATGAACTGATTGGTAGTCAAAGGTCAAAGGTCAAGGTCACTGTGACTTCACGTATGTCCCATTCTCGTTAACGCGACATCTCAGAAACGCCTTGAGTGAATTTCTTTAAATGTGGCACAAACATCCACTTGGACTGAAGGATGAACTACTTAGAATTTGGTGGTCAAAGTTCAAAAGTCACTGTGACCCAACAAAACACATTTTTGGCCATAACTCAAGAATTTGTACATCATTCATGACAATTTCACACAAATGTCCAAAAGATAAAATGATGAAGTGATGACATTTGGGAAAGACATGACTGGTTGGATTTTTTATCTTAACTTTGTATTTTATAGTTTTATAGTTATAATGTTTCTGCTTTCCCAGTACTTGTTTTTTTCTTTTCTCTTACTTTGTTTATTGTGAACGTTATTCGTCAAAACAAAAATTAAAATTTATTGTATGTTAAAAACAGTTGTAAAAGGTTACAGTCAATATAAATATACTTTCTATGAGTCGTGCAATTGCTTTTAAATAAGTTTATTTTTCAATATTGTATCATTGTTTGTGCGGCTGTTTTTTTTTCATAAAGTTTATTTTTCAATATTGTATCATTGTTTGTGCTTTGTATTGTTCTGCATGTGTGTGGTATGTATTTGTATAATGGCCCTTTAAGAGACGAGACCTGCCAACTAGCTCAGGCTATGATTGCTGTGGTATGTGTCATCGGTCTATGTCACGTACTCGTCCCTTTTAAAATGTATATTACATATATATTTACTTAAAGAAGAAGGGTTGAAATAGACAGAGAAGCAGTCTGGAGCCGCTTCCTTATAGAGCCGACACAAGGGTGTAGAACCAAGCTGCTGATGCATCTGATTATATTCACTGCAGGTGCAAAAGCAGACTGATCACAACCAGAAAATGTTTCACTGATTGCTACAAAACATTGTGTATTTGCTCAGGAATTTACATAATTTGCCTTCACAAAACTTCTCATATGAAACCTGCTGCACACGTGTGAAGCTTCTGCATGATGATGTCTAATGTGGGTCAAACTTTCCACCTTTTTGTGTCAGGGTGATCGAGGACACGGGGGTCAGAAGGGCAATCGTGGACTTCCTGGTGTTGGGGTCATAGGTGGCCAGGTAAATTAAACTCAATATGTATGCATATCTTACATGTTTATTCAACCTGAGAGAACTGTCTGATGATACTACAACATGTACTAGTACTCACCCATGTCTCATGTACTCTGACACAGAGGTGGCTCTTTGATTTCTGTATTTCTTTTCTCAGGGAAGTGCCGGGCTGCCGGGATTTCCAGGTGATGTTGGTCCTCCTGGTTTAGGACTTCAAGGAGAAAAGGTAAAAGCTGCATTAATGACTGTTGCAGGTGCTGATGACTTGAAAGTAACTAAGTAAATGTAATCAAATACTGTACTTAAGTACAAATTTGAGGTACTTGAACTTTAATTGCGTCTTTTCTTTCCATGCGATCTTCTTATTCTGCATTTCAGACGAAAATATTTCACTTTCTGCTGCACTACAATTATTTGACACTTTTAGATACTTGCATATAAAACATTGGATGAGCTTATAAAATATGATGTTTTGTTATAAATGACATTCCACCACTGCCAACAGCATATAAAAGCATTAAAATTAGCACAACCTTAAACTACAGCAGTCAAATGCAACATATACATGAATGCAGTAGTAATATTAACCGAGAAACTTCATAAATAATAGTAAAACACTGCCAGGGAACATTTTACTGCACAATCAATACTTTTACTTGTGATACTTGCTTATAATTCTTACATACTTTTACTAAAGTAATGTTTTGAATGGAGGACTTTTACTTGTTGTGGAGTATTTTTACCGTGTTGTTTAAGTACTTTTACTGAAGTAAAGAATCTGAATACTTATTCTACCACTTTCTGAATAACCAAACTTAACATGCAGAAAGTTTCCAGCGTCTCAAACCTGCTCACTTAATTTTATATGATTCCTTTTCTGTCATTCAGGGGGATCAAGGCCCAGTCGGACCTACAGGCCCCAGAGGAGCTCAAGGTTTTGGAATAACAGGACAAAGGGTAAGATGATAACTAACAGGATGTTTGCCTAGGAGACAGAAGCTCAGATAATAATTATGATTGACAGTCTGCTGATTCTCCATCTGATTGCATCAAAATCATTTTGCATATTTCATCACACAAATACGCCTTGGAAACACAGCTGGCTTGTCAATCAAATGCCTCGGAGAATGAATCAGTCTAATAATGGTGAAGCTGCTATTGGTGGATTTATACCGAATATCTCTCTCACTGTGTGAATGCTTGTTTTTAGGGGAACCAGGGCCTCCCAGGTGAGCCTGGGCTGACAGGTGAGAGAGGTGTCGGAGAGCCAGGACCGAAAGTAAGTCCTCTGAATGCTACTGCACTACTCACTCATCACTCTGCAGTATTGTGTCCTTTTTAATGGAATATGCGTATTCAATTTCTTGCCAAGAGTTAGACGAGCAGATTGATACCACTTTTATGTCTGTATGACAAAGACAAAGAATCAGAAAAACATGATATAGTATTTTAATTAGTGAGTTTTAAAGTTTTTTTTTTACATCAGCTAGCTTTTCCCCCTACTTCCAGTCTTTATGCTAAGCTAAGCTAATCAACTCCTGGCTCTAGCTCCATAGTTTAAGTGTATGAATTAGTCTCTTGGCAAGCAAGCGAATAATCGTAAATCCCAAAATGTCAAACTGTATTATTAAGTAAAATAGAAGATATCCTCAGCTGAGCAAACATCTGAAACTGCAGGTCACACTCTTTAGCTACGATGCAGCGCCCTAAAACGTAAAGCAACGACTAATCATATTCTTGATGCTCCTGTTCAGACTAGTTGCGAAAATGACAATAAAGATTATAATATTCTTAATCTCTAAATTATTTTTTTCACAAGAGGTTGTGTTTAATTAGGTCATTTCACACTGCTTTCATACTTTGGTTCAGTGGTTTACTTTTCCTCTCTCAGGGGGACCTGGGGTCCGAGGGGCTACCAGGTATACCAGGTGAGCGAGGTGAGGACGGAGACTCTGGACAAAAGGTAACTTCATAACCTTAACCTGTTTTCCCCCATATATAAATATATAATGTATGAATATTTCTTACCAGTCTGTTTTCAAATGACGGCAGGGCGACATTGGGTTACCAGGACCTAGGGGACCTGATGGGGTTCCTGGGAAAGGCGCACCTGGAGGGAAGGTAACAGAGAAAACACAGTTGATATGTTATCTAAACGCATAACTCAAAGTTGATGATTTGGGGGGATTATTTAGAGGAATAGGAGCAACAGTGTTGTGTTTCTTTGGTAGGGAGACAGAGGGGACCGGGGGACCAGAGGACAGCCGGGTGCAGTCGGTCCTGTGGGGCCGATGGGGTCAAAGGTAAGTAGAAACAAAAATGAGCATTTTAGGAGAACATTATAATTTTCCATGGGATTTTCTTATTAACTTCAGATAATGCTGAGACATTTCTAGATCTTAGAATGAGGTTGTGAGCAAAACATTCTCACATCTGATTGAAGTGCAGTGCTGGAGAATAGCTAAATACATTTACTCAAGTACTGTACTTAAGTACAATTCTGAGGTACTTGTACTTGAGTATTTCCATTTTACTTTACTTTTTAGTACACCTTTATTTGACAAATGTAGTTACTACTGTAATTATTTTACATATGATTCAGATTATCAATACAATATATTATCAACCTTTAAAATATAATACATTATAGTTTAAGCTACCCCTATTATGCTCCACCTTTACTAGCTGTACCATTAAAGTAAAACGTACATTCATCAGTGATAGTAATCTATTATTCTGAAATGGTCCATTCTACATATGGAGTATTTTTGTATGTTTTAATGCTTTTACTTACTTTAAAAAAATCAGGACTTTTACTTGTAACAGGAGTATTGAAACCTAACATGATTTATACAATGAAACTGCAGATGTCTGACTTCTGCCTTGTTGCCTTGCTTATAAGTGTTTTCTTTTCCAGGGGGAACCAGGAATTATTGGTCCACCAGGTGCAACTGGACCACCAGGGAGGGGTATAGCTGGAGCCAAGGTACAGTAAGCCCATGTGATGGAAACAAACAGCTGTTGTTACTGACAACAGCAACAATTGATCTCCTCCTGGTTTTTGTCAGGGAGAACCGGGCCTACCAGGTCCAGCTGGAATTTTAGGAGAGACGGGGGTGGGTTTACCTGGACCCAAGGTGAGTTACGGTTTACTCCTCAATGATCCTCAAATGAAAAGTACAGATATTAAAGTGGCTTGTTTTGGTTTTTAAGGGGGACAGAGGGTCTGCCGGGTCTTCTGGGACCCCTGGACTTAAAGGGGACGGTTACCCCGGACCTCCAGTGAGTATCAACCTACATCACAGCCCCGTTTATCACTTTACATCCTGCACTATGTAATTCTTTAACTGTCTTTATTAGGGACTCATAGGGACTCCTGGTCTGAGGGGAGAGACCGGATCAGATGGGGTCGGTTTACCTGGACCGAAGGTAAAAGTTCACCTAAGGACAAAACCGTAGAAATAGAATGAGTAGAATGGACATTCAACTGTTTTCTTTGATTATTTGACCAGTACAAAAGAAAATGGCGATTGTTGTTAGTTGTTATGGTGAAAACACATGACTTACAGTGACTGCTGTACCGAAGTTAGCTTGCTACAGTGGTCGCAATGGCAACGGTAGATTTAAAAATGGACACTGTTCTTGCTAAGTTAAATTCAATAGGAGTGTCTGTTCTACTCTGATTCTATTTCTATGGGAAAAACATAAAACAGGGACAATGTCATCAATGAAATGGCAATATTATAATATATCTCTGAGTGCGGGCTGCATGGTTTGTTAATGCTGCTACTATTAAATATATTGCATGTGTCAAATGTGTTTATGATGCTTTGCATGTGGTGTATCTCACATCTATACATTTTTGTGTGTTTTGCTATTATTGCCCATTGCTGTTTTAATCACATGTACAGCAATATGTCATATTTAAGGCATGCTTGGTGATATTGAGCTATAATAATCTTTTTTTGATATTTGTCCAAAACATGCATTTTCTTGTGAGATAAAGACACACAATGGATAATATAAGTAATTTTAAAGATGTTAATAAGATGTTAATGAGCCTGATCATTTATTTTTTTGTTATTGTGCCTTTGTTTCCTTTCAGTCTGACAGATATTTATATGTTTTCTAATTTACAATCTGTTTCCTGTTCAGGGAGACAGAGGCTTCCCTGGACCTTCTGGACCTGCTGGGCCAGCTGGAGTTGGCCTCATGGGTCCAAAGGTAATCTGCCCTGTTCTAAATAAAGGCTTGTGTGTGATTTCTAAACCATAAATGTAGGGCCTTTAAATTCATGTCAGTATCCAGAAAGACAGATTTCTTCTCCTGCAGGGTTCAGTTGGCCAAAGGGGACCACCTGGTGCACAGGGTTTACCTGGAGAGGGCATTCAAGGACAAAAGGTAACGATGTCTGTTGCAGATTCATAAAAGTTTGATCAGTAACTGCCGTCTATAACCATCTTTATTAGGAGGTTTATGAAGGGAAACTGTCACCTGAGTTTGATTAATCTATTTCTGTAAAACAGTTGAAGCATTTACTTTCCTTTGAATTGTTGGTGAGCAATGTTCTTGGCTAAAAACTAAAATATAAAAGGTGAAACATGAAGACAAATGTGCCGAAAATGACTTTGATTTCTTTCAGTGGTCTTTCAGAAAAGCTGAAACATGTTCAGCTGTTGTACTACTTTTCTATTTTATTTCAACATGACAAGACAGCAGCATTCAACAACTAAAGCTACTTACATCATACTGGCTAAAACTCAAGGGGAATATTTGTGTTCCTCATGAGTAACAAAATAGTTAAGAGTCCCAGGCACATGTGCTAACAGACATCATCCATCTTGTTATGAAACATCTCCTTGACGTGGACTATGCTCTGTGTTTCCAGGGGGAGACTGGATTTCAGGGGTTCACGGGCCCCATAGGTCCTCCAGGACAAGGTCTGCAGGGGGACAAGGTAACGATATGATGTCAGCAGAGTGAACTTTTATTATGAAATATGAAGTGACAGTAAAACTAGCAAAAAATGAAAAACTGCAAGAAATTCTAACAAAATATTTAATAAAAATGTAAGTAAACTGCCTTCAGCATTGATTTTATTAATTTATTATTAATTAAAGGTTTTTTGATGACAGCAGTACAGGTATGTGCATATCCACAGGGGCCTCACTGTGTGATCTAAGACGGCTGTTTCTTTCTTCTTGCAGGGGGATCGAGGGTTCAGAGGTGAAAAAGGCAAAGGTGGAGACAAAGGACAACCAGGAGAGTTTGGAGCCAACGGACCTTTGGTACTGGATTTTGTGTTTTTGTAACAAAAAATGCATTTCTAACCCTTTTATATCACATCTCCCATTATATTGTTAGCCTACTTAACAATTTATGCACAAAAATACACTCAAATTAATTTTCTTTGTATTTTTATCCAAAATCCAATCATCTTTTCTTCCTGTGAAACAAAATATGATGTGTGCTTACACAAGCTAGAACCAACCAATTTCAACCAATAATATCACGACATTCATCCATTAATGGAGGTGTGTGTGGTGGAGCATCAGTCCTCCGTCTTGTTACTGTACACAGGTTAAATATTCTGTTTCACTGTGGAATAGTCACAGTTCTGAAGCTAAAGACGCTCTAACTTCCGTTTCACTTGGACTTCAAGTTCTCTCAAGGTTAAATCTCTCAATATGTGAACAGCTAATAAATTATGATTTATTTCAAATCACAGGGTAGAATGGGACAAAAGGGAGAGCCTGGACTTACAGTAAGTATAGCGCATCACTCGTTACACTGGCAATCATGCAGAGCAATCAACAATATTGGGATGTTGGTGTGTTTTTCATTGTTGAGGTTTAAGTGCTGTCTTTTTAGCTTTATTTTAAAGGCGATCACGTCCACATCAGATGAACAGTAGAGGAGTTGTTGCCCTTATTCATGGATAGTCCCCCACTTTAGGGGGAAGAAAGTTATTGTCTTTCCTGAGGGTGTGCAGAGGCTTTCTCCTACTATATCCTAGAATTTGAAGAATCTGTATAGAAGTCCTAGCATGCTCCAACTGATATGGATTTAATCGCCCTCAAATTAAAGCTAGACCTTTGCCTTTATCACTAATTCATGTCTTTACTGTAACTCAGAGTCAAATAAGTTTGTAGTTACAGTTGTGCTGTCTTTCACAGAGGGAAGAAATCATCAAAATAGTGAGATCCATATGCAGTAAGTAATCAGAAACACATATTTTTTTATTTTTGTCCATATTGTTTTGTCTATAACCTGTCTTTGGGTTTCTTAAGGTTGTGGAGTGGTCTGCCACCAAACCCCCTTGGAGCTGGTTTTTGTGATCGACAGCTCTGAGAGCGTCGGCCCGGATAACTTCAAGGGGATCAAAGACTTTGTGAACAACCTGATCGACCAGGCCTCCATCAGCCAGAACAGCACCCGGGTGGGTGTCGTGCTTTACAGCCACATCAACATGGTGGTGGTCAGCCTCAGTCAGGAAGTCACCCGTGACAAGCTCAAGTCCGCTGTTCGTTCAATGACCTATCTGGGCGAGGGCACCTTCACGGGCAGCGCCATCCAACAGGCCAACCAGTTGTTCAAGGCGGCGCGGGCAGGTGTGAGGAAGGTGGCCATCGTCATCACGGACGGGCAGGCCGATAAGAGAGACAAGGTCAGTCTGGAGAGAGCTGTGACAGAAGCCCGTCAGAGTGACATCGAGACGTTTGTGATCGGCGTCGTGAACGTGAGTGATCCGCAGTTCGAGGAGTTCAAGAAGGAGCTCAATCTCATGGCCTCTGACCCCGACAGCGACTACATTTTCCTGATCAATGAATTCAAGGCACTTCCTGGTGAGCCATTTATCAACAGAACCATACAAGGAATTTATTTAAAATTACATTTTATGACAATTTTGGGGAAAATCCCCAGTTTCGACAACATAAATAAAGTGATGAAAATACTCTGGATTTATGGAAAATGTTTGGATCAAATAAGTCAGAAAACAATCAGTCACCACTGAAATGTAATTCTACAAACAGTATAAAGTATTAAACTAATAATATAAGAGCAGCCAGGCCGCCATTGTAAATACAAATGTGTTTTTAATCACCTTTTGGTTAAATAAAAGTTAAAGAAATTAAATGTATCTGACACTGTGCACAAATACTGTTTTTTAACAGAATGTGGCTTACTTAGTACATCACTATATATATGTTTTTAAATAGTTCAATATACAGACTTTTGTATAAAATATCCAGTAAGTGAGTTATTGTGTTTTAAGTTATTCATGTGCAAATCATATTTTGACAACCTCAAGGAAGACAAGTTCTGGAGCATATAAAACTATCTATTTACTGTTTTGGTCTCCTCACGTTGCAGCTCTGGAGAAGAAACTGCTAAGTCGTATCTGCGAGGACGGAGAACAACGTTTGTTCAGCTCCGTCCCGAGCTCCGGACTGCCTCCAGGAACCCCAGAGGTCTCCGGTAACGTTCGAGAGCCTCCGTACAGGACCGACACCGACACCCCCACCTTCACAGGGGACTTCAGGAGGGTTCAGATGGTGGTGAGAAGAACAAATCAGTCATTTCTCGACCTCCTTTTGGCAATTTATGCTGTGTTACAACAATTTATCATCTCATTGGTTACATAGAGTCAGTGTGTAGGTCCACCGCTTTCAACCAGACTGAAATATCAACTACTATTGGATGGATTGCCATTCAATTTTTACAAATATTCATGGTGTCCAGAGGATGAATCCTAAGGACTTTAGTGATCCCATGACTTCTCATCTTGTGCATAAAGCAGGTCAAAACATTTATTTATCCAATGCAATATCTCAAAATCAACTTAATGGATTGTCACAACAACTGGTATGGACATGCATGGTCCCCAGATGATGACTCCTAAGGACTTTGATAACAAAGTATCATATTTTACAAGCTCTTTGTATGTTTTTTGTGCAAAAATCTCAATTTGTAGAGTAACTAAGCCTGGAAAACATTTGTAGGGAAGTAAAAAGTAAAATATTTCCCTCTGAAATGTAGTGTAGTCAAGTAAAGTACCTCGAATTTGTACTGAATAACTTTAGTCAATGTACTTAATTAGTTTGTCAGTCAGTTTGTATTATCTTACCTGTATAAATAAAGGTACAGTAGACATAAACTACTCTGCTTTGTCACAGCCCGGCCCTCCAGCGTCACAACCCGACAGAGAACCCAAGACGGACGACAGAGACACCTCAGAGACTCCCAGATTTCCATTATTCGACAGGGAACCCTTCAGACCCGTCACAGAGTTATTCCCAAAGTTTGACATGAAGGAAAACAACGACCACGTGGTGATGACAGGAGCGATGGGGCCGGCGGGTCCCACTCTGAGGGCCCTGCCTGAGGAGAGAGAACAGCCAGCGATGCCTCCGACTCCTCCAGCGCTGGCTTCTGACACCTACCCATCAGGTAACTGCTAAAGAGATTGCTGGATGGAGAAATTATTGGTTTTAATATTAAAAATCAAGTCTAAAGGAAATGAAACAAGCATTGAATCTGTTCTTACATTAAGAGGTTTTTTTAAGTTATAATTCCCCTTCATGTCTATTATTAGAGACAATGAGGTCAAAGACTTGAACAAAAACAGATGAACTTATTGGCTATAAACTCAGAATGATATATAGATAGATTTTGAAAAACAATCAAAACAACAAAAATCTGCCAAAATTAAGGAATAGAAAGTCAGAAAGTTGGATCAGAAGATAAGATAATATAAATATAATAGCTGTTGCTGAATATGAAGCTTAGTTTTGCGCATATCCCAAAACGTCAAACTATGTCTTTAAATGAATCAGTGTGCAATACATTTATAGGGATTCAAGAATTAGATATACTGTGGACAGCAAAAGTAACATAATTGAAGCTTTTAGAGCGTAAACAGTAATGAGAGAACATTATAAGCTTTGTATCCTGATTTTTTAATTCTTAATTCCTAAATTATAGCAGAAAAAATATTCCTCACATTATTCAATCAGCCACTCACAGATGTATTTTGAGCCTTGCTAGCAGCATGGCTCGAGTCAATGGGGATGTTCATCTATTGGACTGCTCCAGACTGCCATAGCTCAACATCTACTCAATCAATTTTTTAAATACATTCATGGTCCCTAGAGGATGAATCCTCATTACTTTGGTGACCTCCTGACTTTCCTTCTAGTGGCACCAGGAGATTCACATTTGTGGTTTTGAGTGAAATATCTAAACGACTTTTGGGTGGATTGCCAAGATATTTGGTGCACACATTCATGTTCCCCTCAGGATGAACTGTAATAACTTTGCAGCATCATAATCAGGTGGAAATTGTAGTAATTGTTATACTTATACCTGCAAAATGAATGACAATACCATCATTCTCAGTTATACTTTGTATTTTGTGCTAATTATCCAATGATAGCAAGCTAACACACTAAACTTAGCATGACCGAAGACTTGTTAGTCTTCTTAAAATGTGACACTTCTTGTTTTTTGTTGTCTCAAGCAGAGCGTTGCAACCAGGTGCTGGATCCAGGACCGTGTCTGGACTACTCAGTAAAGTGGTACTACGACGCCACAGCGAACTCCTGTGCTCAGTTCTGGTTCGGAGGCTGTAAAGGAAACAGCAACCAGTTTGAGAGTGAGAAGAGCTGCAGAGAAACCTGCGTGAAGGTCTAACGCTCACATGGACCTTTAGTCACGAACAAATTTTTTTTGCCAAGAGGTTAAAAGAGGCATCATTAAACCGAATTTGGTTTAAATTGGGAGTTTTAAAATTGTTCCGAAGGCTAAGTACTATTAATATGTTTTATTCCTGTATGCCAGACAGATTTGTGTATTCATTTTGTGAACCAAACTAAGCTGAGAAAGTTTTGTCTGTGATGTTACTTACACACTGTGGAAAAGTTATGGTAAAATTAAAACAATCTTTGTAACCACTAACCTTTCTGTTCAGAAAAGTAACCCTTTTGTATAATGCAATTATCTATTCTTTTTTACTCAAATGTTTTTCCATTACTGTGAAATATCATTCAAAGGAAAATAATCAAGCAAATAAATGTTATGCATTAGAGGTGGAGTGCCATTATTGTACGTCGCTTTGTACCAAAGTGTCTGCTAAATTAATGTAATGTTAGGTAATGAATGCTTTTTCACAAAACATCTAAAATAGTCCTTATTGTATTTGACGGTGAACCTTAAATATGTAAAAAAAGAAAAATCTCTCAACACAAATAAATAGAAACCATTTTAAGTTATGATCACAGCAGCCGCCACACCAAATCGGCCAGGGCCAAGGTGTGTTGTCGGAGGTCTTGGGTTGCAATAATGACAACTTCTGGGCATTAGAAACCTTTGCTCAGACCAAACCTCTCTTCCAACTCTGCCTACATTTCAACTACACACCTGTAAAGTTTCGACTGCATCTTACACAGTAACAAAATCTTCCCACAGACAGACATATAAATGCCACGATAACACACACACACACACAGAGACTCACAAGGTCAAAACAATCCACTCTGTCACAGCTGGTAATAAATAGCCGGGTTTGTTGCCACTTTGCAACAGCAATTTGGCAGTTTGTCCATCCTCACTACACAATTGTCTTATAAAAAGAAAAGAACAAAATGCCAGCGAGAAGCACATCTTCTCTTGTTAAAGTTAGAAGGATCACCTCTCGTAAGAAACACAACAGGAAGATGACTCACTGAGACACACTTTCTTCACTTCAAAGTTTCAAGTTGGACTTGATGACATGTAATTAGTGAGGAGATGCTGCTGCTCTCCACAACCATGCATGTCCAGCTTGAGGCACGAGAAGCTAATGAGGTGCCTATCAAGGCTTCTTATTTTGGACTTGAAAAATGCAAATGTTTGGTCATGTTTGAGCGATGGTGGCAGGTGATATTATTTCCATCTTTTATCAGTTACAAGCCTAAAGGTAAGTAAATGAAACATGAGCAAGAGTTACAGAAACAGTCAGTGAAAGGAGTAGGAAAAATAGATGTTTAATCTTTGACTTTACATTAACAGTTCAGTTTTGTGGCATCATTTGTAAAAGACAAGAAAAGAAGACATGATGATGTATCCAGGGTCTTTAGATGGATTAGGATCCTTTCCTTCAAATAGGCCGAAGTAGACCACAATGTTGGATTCAAACTCGCTCATGTTCAGCTGAAAGAGGAAAGGAACACACAGAAATCCTCACACTCAGAAATCCAGAAAATGAATTAAAATGTTTGAGTTCGACAATGCAATAAGAATCAAACGATAAGGTTTGAGGTCGTACGGCTGTACCTGTTTGGTGATATCTGTCCTCCAGGGGTCCACCTGTAGTCCGTCACACCAGCCTGCTCGTCCGTACAGCCACGTGCCGTGTTCGTTTGGTACCGCGCCCTCTTTCACCCGCAGAGTGCAGCCCAGAGGTGATCCTGATGGTTCACCACCACGACCCCAAAAAATACAGGTGAAAATACGACAATCAGTGCAAGAGTCAGTGAATCAATATGCAGTCCTCAGACTAGAGAAAACTAAAAAAGGACTTGAGAATCAAGCATAAATGCTAATATTTGCAGCTAATCAAATGTGAGGATCTCTTGAAAAGTTTCATATCCTCATGAACAAAATCTCTTTTGTGTTTTGGTCTGTCGGTCGGACCAAACACAACATTTGAAGACAACAAGGACAACAGGGTAGGGCAACACCATGTGCACAAGTTGTTGATTATATATTTTATTATTATTAATATGAATCTGCAAAGAAACTAATGTCATACTTTTTATTTTATGTGAGATTTTCTGTTGCAATTTTTGGAGGAACCAAGTCAGTAAATAGCTTTGGGAGATTTTTTTGTGTGTACAGTGAAAACATGCCAAGTGCTGTGATATTATTTTGCAAAAAATATGCATAGAGCAAAAATCTATAACAAAATCGGCAAATGATCACAAAAAAACAACTGGTAATCTGTCTCTAACCATGCCCGACGGCCTCCTGTTTATTTCCAACGATCCTCTGCGTCATTATCATAAATTGGCCGATCTGAAATACATTTTACTGACACATTTGATTATTAAACTTAAGGTCCAACTTGTTACCTGAACATTAAATTTGAGGTGGTGGGCTAAGATCATTGACCAACATGGGAGAATGCCCTTCAAAACTTACTATGGAGATATACAAAACTTGTAAATCTTGAGTTACAGAGTTCAAATGTTGAGTTACAAAGGTAATTCTTGATCTTGGACAAAACTATCTCATCTCAAGGTCCATTTGTGGATCTTTCAATTATATAAATGATGACTTTTCTATTCTGAACACTCAGCTTTATAGGATTTTATGGATGAGAAGTCCTTAAAGTGCACAGAAAACTAGAAATTGAAAAATCTAAAGTGAGCATTTGCTGAGGAAGAGGATGTGATGTGATCAAAAGCTCCACAGCAGCCACTAATACAAACCTTGAAATGGGATTGTTTGGTCCACTACCTGCAGTAAAAGTTCCTTCACGTGTTTCTCACCTGCAGAATCGAATGTGAGCGTGTTGTTAAAAATGTTGTTGATCAGAAAGTGGTGGGAGGTGACACAAAACTCTCCACAGTGGTTGTCATCGTAGCCGTGAGCGGTGATGACGGCGTACAGCTCCACCTGAGCACAGACACACAGATAGTGACGGACGGGACTCTCTTTAAATGATGATGAGTGATCGGCGACAGAGATGTTACCTTTTTGGTTGATGCAGGGACGGACACTTTGGTCGGCTGGTATCTCTTGTTGTAGTTCTTGTCAAATGTTCCCCCGCTGTACAGGGGCATCACTCTGAAGGGGCGGAGCTTCTCTACTTTATAATCTGCAACACAGAGGGGTAGCTGATGAAATTGTTTGCATAGTAGTGACTTGACAAAATGACTGTATGGAAGAAGAATTCAAGGGTCTCATTTAGAAAACAGTGTTTACATGGTAGGATACATGTTAACAGTGTACATGCGCACGAAAGCTGAAAATGACGTATCCATATATAGGTTAATAAGTAAAAAGTACTGATTATACAGAATGGTCTGTTCCAAAATATTATATTACATCCTTGGATAACAATTATTGATGCAGTAATACATTGATCAATTTAGCAGCTGGTAAAGGTGGAGCCTCTTTTTTATTATAAACACTGCCTGGTAACTAAATCACTAAAGTCTTATCTTTGTCCATAATAACACATAATAATTAATTTGTTGATTATATTTTTCATTATTTATCTGAATCTGCAAAGTAACAAGTAACTGATGTTATCAAAAACATTTCTATAATTTTCATTTTATGGATTTGGTTGCATTTTTTTGGGGAGGAAACAAGTCGGTAAATAAGCAAGTTTTTTTCCCGATTTTTGTGCTTCTGCTAAAATGTGTAACTAAATTGGCAAAAGAATCACTTTATAAAAATAAATAAAAGTGGCGTGAGGTCTCTTATCATTTCCGACGGCCTCCTGTTTATTTCCAATGATCCTCTGCGTCATTATCATACAGACTGTATTTTTTCATATTTTAAGGAAGCTGATTCAAATCATTTCCAGGAACTAAAAGCTTCATCTTGTCTGTGTGTGATCTTCCAGTAAGTGTTTACAGAACAGACAGACTGTTCCTTCCTGCTGAGAGATTCCTGCTCTCTGCTTTTGAAAAATTCTCCAAAATGGACATCAAATGTTCAGGGAACACGTTGTTTCAGTGGCAGCTCTCCGTTCTCCCAGCGGGAGAGATCAGATCTGAGCATGAAACACAGCTGGTGTTAGCTTTGACAACCAGGGTGCTACAAACAATATGTGAAGCACATAGTTTTATCTCATAGGTGAATAATATTTAATCTTGTGTTTAGTGCCGGGTTGATGGCATTATTTTATACTTAATAATTTATACATATAATTTAGTAAAAATAGAATTATGAGGCACGCCATCATTATTGCTAAATTCGGCTTTTTGTGACACCACTGTTATATGTCAAAATAAACCATGTTACACCTCCAACCAGTGCAATGGTTAGAAGGGAGGGTGGGTTTTATGGACACATGTATTATCATCATGGTATATTTAATTTTATATCTATTAATACAGTATATTGGTGTATAGTAAGTGTTCTGTTATTGAAACTGAGAAACACTGGAGGATTTGCAGGATGTAAACAGGAAGTAAGTCAGATGTGGGCCAAAATGTGAGCCTCAAGTTTATATTTATTTTACCATGAAAAGTATGCTGAATTAATGTGTCCAATACACTCATGGACGTACAGAAAACTATCTTTGTATTACTTTAATACTGAAAAAAAAAAAAAACGTGAATGTTCTTAGGCAAGTTCTATATCACAATCTTTTTTCTATGATTTTTAACCGGATCTATGGATATAACTAACTTCCAACTGTTTTCATGCCACTGTTATACACCTGTACCCTCATCTGAAGCAGTGCTCCAACTTCACTACCTGCTCAGTACAACCACAAACATCACGACGTGTTTCACAGTTATATAATGTAGGTTTCAGTGTTTTTTACCCGTCCGATTGCCGGTGCTGAATCTCAGGTTGAGGGAGGTGACCCACGGCATCGCCCACGGGACCGTCTTCATGGTGAGGGTGCATTTGTTGCTGTCCAGCAGGGGGATCAGAGGGGACACGTCCGTCAGCCAGCGGCCAGTACCTCTGAGAAAACAACACATACAGTACAGTTATACCACACATGTTAGATAAAATAACATGAAGTCATTTTATTCAGTCAATATTCAACATTACATATTAATAAGAATATATTTAGGTGCACTCTGTTCCAGTTGTGTTTGTTGGTTTTTAATACTTTCTCTCTTAATACTTTTTTTTTTTTTGAATGAGATGATCACTTCAGATCAAAGAAATAATATTTTAATTCTCTCTTTCTTTAATTTTGATAGTTTTCCTATTATAATTTCATCTGAATCCTTTTAACAACATTTTTTTGTGAAACAATATCACAATAAAATGATTAAATCACAACACAGAAACAGTTTAAAGTCGGATAAACACAATATTGATTTGTTCTCAGGAAGTCAAGAGCAATCTAATGGTATATAGGTTAATATACTATTGTGCTTGAATATACATCAATAGAAAGTATCAAAACAGACTTATTATATATCTTAGATTTTAATTTGATTAATTTTCAAAGCCCTCAATTTGGGTACATCACAAACTTTCTAACATTTCTTCCAAAAAAACAGTGAATTACTGATATGAATAGTATTTATTATGATCATCTGTTGTGTGTTTTTACATCGACATCTGACCTGCGGAAGGCGGTGATCCAGCGGCCCAGCTCCGTGTTGCAGTACGGACCGAGCGGGTCGCAGCAGATGAACAGCTGCACGGTGTGATCCCAGTGAGCGCAGGACGAGTCCCTCCTACCGGGACACGACAGGGCCGCATCCAGCTCCAGCACGTCGAAGTCCGACAGGGCTGCAGAGAGACGTCAGGTACAAATGTTAGTGCTGTTTAAAAGCTTAACGTAGCTAGTGGTGATTTCTTTTCACATTTATGGTTTCACTTCTATTAAACACAATCAAGCTTGACTTAAAGCTACTAATCTAAAGAATGATATCACTTGTCTGGGTTTCAGAGGAGAGAGTTTTAGCCTAAATCCAGTTTTCAGGACTTTTACCAATTGGGCATTAAGGCTGGAATAAACCAATAAGGATTTATTTTTAAACCAGATTAAAACTCTAGTTTAACGTGAAATCATGTTGTACCAAACTGTAAACTTGCAAAAGATTAAACTCAAACCTTTATGCTGTTAAGTTTCTACTCTAAACCTAGATCAAATCTAATTCTGTTGCACCAGAACTTTAAACTCCAATTCAAACTGTGATCCAGTATTAACTTTAAACTTTTCCTTAAGTAGGTTTTAGTTTTAAGATGGCTTTTCAATATAAATTGAGCAAAAATAATCAAGTTCTTAAAAGAAAGTTAAGACTCAATCCAACTGAGTTTATGCTAGTTGATCTAATCGATCAAAAAGTAGAGCTAGGAATGCAAATATATTAATTTAATTATTTGATTAAGAGTAAGAAAGCAACTCCATATTGATTCAAGCTTGGATTTTAATAAACACAAGTTTTAATTGTGCAACAAAGCTCTGCCTAATTTTTACTCATTTTAAACCTAGTTTTGCTAAACTCTGATTCGAACTAATCTTTGATTAAATTAATCCTTGATGGTGTATCCCAGCCTAAAAAAACAATGATGATAATCATAGAACACTTGTCACTTTAGGTATGAAATGGCCTCATTAAAGATGCCCATCCCACACATGTTGTAGATGAAGTTACCTATCGGCAGGTCGACCGTGGCCACCGCTCCTATCTCTCCCTGCATCTGGACTTTGTCAAAAACAGGAACAACCTTTGCAGGACTCTTAAGTTTAGTCTGCAGAGCTGCATAGAAATCAAACCTTGGAGACGGAGAACAAAGTCAGAGACAAATGCAAAAAAGACGTGGAAACTGTTACAATGCCTCTGTGAAGAGGTCGACATATGCTTAACAATTTATGTGCAAGTGTTTTTGTCAGATTCAGTATACCTACATTTCAAATGTGTAAAACTGGAAAACATTTTTTTTTAAAGTGGCACTGATCTTTTTTTTTTTTTTTGCTTTAACAAAGTAAATGTTGGTTACACAATGCAACGGTTATAGAATAAAAGACAGTATCTGCGTTTAGATTTGTTCCCTATAAACCTTCCATTCACTCTGCACTTCTGTCTGCCACCGGGTACGATACGACCGCACAACCAGAACAGGGAGAGGACAGTAGCTATCGGTACACATCTCCAGATAACAAAGATCATCAATGTAAGTTCTTAGCAGTTATTATCCCAAGTAGCTGAAAAGCCTTGACAGTGCAACAACCTCAGTAACTGGAAAACAGAAAACCCTGTGTTGCTGGTTGTTGCTAGGCTGTTAGGAAAACAGGAAACGATCTGGATGTATTTGTGACAGCAGAGCCAAAAATAATACCACATTGAAAGGCAACAAAAAAAAAATAAGAATCAATCAGATTATGTGATGTTTATCAATGTAAGGATTCTTTAAAGAGATTTTAATAAGTGTAGCAATCCCGCAAAATATTTCCTGATTGTATTTTGTATAATTATTAACTTAGTGATGATCTTTGTCCACACTTCCCAGTTTATCTGCCTGATAATTAAGCTGTATATTCCAACACTCCTGAACCCTCTCAGGGTGTTATTCTGATAAGTCAGGTTAATAAATAAATGAACTCTTCTGCAGAGTGCGTCTTTACCACTGCGCCTGCCAGTTGATGAAGCTGAAGGAGGGGTAAATAAACCAGCCCATCTCAGCCAGCGCCCCCTGATGGTCAATGCCGATGAAGAAGTTTGGTGACGGGGTGTTCTGGAAGGACGCGAACACCGGCTGTCCGAGCCTACAAAACAAAATTCAGAAGTATCAAACCATAATGAGATGGGCAACAGGGAGAGAAGACTTCAAATGTCATACAAGATGGTGTAAAATTTAAATGATTTACAGTGATTCTAATGAGCTTCAACTAACCAATTACTTTAATTACTTTTACAATTAGATTCTCTGTTCTTTAGAGAAATAGATAGAATGATTAACAAATGTCCCCCTGAAGAGCTCATGTAACATTTTGGAAACATCATCTGAAGTAGTGACCAGCTTCAGTAGAGAGGAAGCAAACAGACTTAAGACAATCATTACTTTAAACCTTTAAAGTGTTCAGTTGATCCGTGTACAAGGTTGTTAATCATCAGAGTGAGGAGGCTTTTAATCCTCCAGGTCAGTCCGACTTACTGGAGAGCCTGAGCGACGGAGACCTCCAGGTGCACCATGGAAGCCGGGATGGTCAGCGTTGTGTCGCATTCGTCCCCGACACAGTTCATGTCCTGGATCGGGTTACCGGGGAGAGCGTAGACGAGGACAGCGGAGGCGTTGGATTTAGCCATGTTCTGCACCTGGAGGGTCAGATGATGAGTTCATATTAGATAAAAGTCAATACTTCCTGTGTGTTTAAAAGCAACGTTTGGAGGGCATCGTGACCGGCTACAAAGAGGAAAAAGCATTATGGTTCCAACAATTTATTATTTTCGTCATCACTTAGTTTGTTGATTGTTGTTTTGAGTAAATTGATTAATAATTTGGTTCAAAATCGAAGAAAACTGTGAGAAATGCAGATTATTAGTGCAACGAGTTAAAGGAGATTTCCTCAAATTGCTTGCTTTCAAAATCCAAAGATATTCAATTTAAAATGATATAAAACAGTGAAAAATATTATGGAATGATAGCGAGTGACATTAAGGTACAGTTAACAGCAAAAAAAACCACTTGATTTTTTCTACTGCAGAAAAAAAATGTCATCACAAAACTATTAATTCATTTTAATTTGCCTTAAAATAATTTAATAATAATTTTTTACTATTTTAATTCAACGGTAGCTCAGACCAGTCCCGTTGTGATCGATACGGTCATGTGATGCAGAACAGAAGTAGTTTATTCAGTGTGAACGTTCTGTACGCAGTAAATACTGACTGAGTATTTCCTATTCAGCACTTTGAATGTGATTTCTAACACAGCCCATCTCATAGAAAAACTGCTTCATAGTGCTGATAGAGGTCTAAGCCTTTAATGTTCATGCTTTGAAACAAAAAAAAGCAGAATCAGGTTGTATAATTAAAATTTGGAGCACGCTCAATTAGACCAAATAGTCCTTGCTGGGTATGACTCTGCTGAATGTCACAGACGTCATCCCAGACCTATTTCCATCTGGAGGTAACGATCTGAGCAGGAAGCGGTACACTTCATCCCCGTTCCCGTTAACAGACCTTGGTGAAGAAGGAGCAGTTTCCCTCAGACACCCAGGCCAGAGCACCAGCCACCGAGGGGGAAGGTTCACACCCATCACCTGCATCCATCAGCTGGTACGACCTCGGATCCCCGCGCGTCATGAGCCAGTCGTACCTGGCATCTAGTCTCTTGATGATTATGGGCATGTTCCACCCTGTGAGGACAGAAAAACAATAAATCAATAATATGGTTTATATTTGACCCTTAATAAATCTTATGAAACCCCCTTGAGTCTTTTGTGTTGTGACGTTGTTTCCACATAAAACAGGATGTTCTGCGAGACTTAAAGTGGCCCTATTATGATTTTCCACTTTTTCCCTCTTCTTTAGAGTGTTATATAATTTTTTTGTACATGTAAAAGGTCCGTAGAGTGTAAAACCTGAAGTCCAGGCCTAAAAGGAGTTACCCTCCTAATATGCACCTGGAAAATAGTCACAGAATCTGACCCATTAGGGCGGTGCGGACACGGCGGTCTTACCCTCGGATTTGAAGACGACCTGGGAGAAGACACAGCCGCGTCCCATGCAGCGCCAGTAGTAGAGCACGTTGGGTATCCAGTTACCCAGAGCGAAGACCGGCACCGGGGAGAAGTGCAGTCTGGACAGAACCTCCTTATTCCTGCAGGAAAAACAACATGCAGGAGGTTACAATGTGGTTACCAAATGTGTTTGGAGGAGTTGTGCTTACACATTAATGCATCCATTATTTAAAATCCTATGATATGATATTCTGAAATTGCTCATTCTTCTGATGAATATTTCTAAGTATATTTTGATACTGATCATTTTGTCCTTTTACCAAAAGAAGAATTTTGAATGTATGACTTTAACCTATATTACTATTATGTGGTATTGCTTCTTTTAAAAGGTCTGAGCACTTCCTCCACCACTCTTCATACAAGTAAAGTAAAGGATCTCAGTACTTCTTCCACATTTTGAAATGACAACAAAGAGACCCAAAACAATCAATACAACTGTACACACGACTGAAAATAGATGCAAATATCTATAAGGTGAAGCAAAATGACCTCATAAAGATGCAAAATGACCTCATAAAGATGCAAAATGAATAAAAAAAGATGCAAATAAATCACAGAGACTACTCTTTTGACTACTATAGTCAAAAGTTTGGACACACCTTCTCATTCAACTACTTTGAAGAATGTAAAATATAAAACATATTCTGGTTTGTTGAGCATTTGTTTGTTTACCACATAATTCCATATGTGTTCCTTCATAGTTTGGATGTCTTCAATATTAATATACAATGTAGAAAAAAATAAAAATAAAAATAAAGAAAAACCATTGAATGAGAAGGTGTGTCCAAACTTTTGACTGGTACTGTACTAAAAAAACAAGTATTATAAATCCGTAAGTAAAAAATCCACAATAACTAAAAATATTGTATATACAGACAGAATAATTGGTGTAATTAAACTGTGTGAGCGTAGTGACATAATAATTATAATGTAATTAGTTCAACATGTTCAAAGAAAAAAGGAAAGAAAAAATTGTTCCACACAAGAAAAGTATTATAAATAAGTAATAAAAACAGGAAAGAATATTAAATAAGTAAAAGTAAAAAGTCTATATACAGACAGAATAATTGGTGTAATTAAACTGTATGAGCGTAGTGACATATAATAATTATAATGTAATTAGTTTAACATGTTCAAAGAAAAAATTGTTCCACACAAGAAAAGAAGTAAATGCACTTTGTTACTTTCCACTTTTGGAGATGCCACATTGTTGCACTTTGCATTAAAAGACACTTTGCATTAAAAGACACTTTGCATTAAAAGACACTTTGCATTAAAAGACACTTTGCATTAAAAGACACTTTTTGCATTAAAAGACATTTTGCATTGCATTAAAAGACACTTTGCATTGACATTAAAAGACACTTGCATTAAAAGACATTAAAAGACACTTTGCATTAAAAGACACTTTGCATTAAAAGACACTTTGCATTAAAAGACACTTTGCATTAAAAGACACTTTGCATTAAAAGACACTTTGCATTAAAAAACTTTGACACTTTGCATTTTAAAAGACACTTTGCATTAAAGAGATTTTGCATTAAAAGACACTTTGCATTGCATTAAAAGACACTTGCATTAAAAGACACTTTGCATTAAAAGACACTTTGCATTAAAAGACACTTTGCATTAAAAGACACTTTGCATTAAAAGACACTTTGCATTTGCATTAAAAGACACTTTGCATTAAAAAATTATTAAAAGACATTTTGCATTAAAAGACACTTTGCATTAAAAGACACTTTGCATTAAAAAGACACTTTGCATTAAAAGACACTTTGCATTAAAAGACACTTTGCATTAAAAGACACTTTGCATAGACACTTTGCATTAAAAGACACTTTGCATTAAAAGACACTTTGCATTAAAAGACATTTTGCATTAAAAAAACACCTTGCATTAAAAGACACTTTGCATTAAAAGACACTTTGCATTAAAAGACACTTTGCATTAAAAGACACTTTGCATTAAAAGACACTTTGCATTAAAAGAAAAGACACTTTGCATTAAAAGACACTTTGCATTAAAAGACACTTTGCATTAAAAGACACTTTGCATTAAAAGACACTTTGCATTAAAAGACACTTTGCTTTGCAAGACACTTTGCACTTTGCATTAAAACACTTTGCATTAAAACACACTTTGCACACTTTGCATTAAAAGACACTTTGCATTAAAAAGACACTTTGCATTAAAAGACACTTTGCATTAAAAGACACTTTGCATTAAAAGACATTGCATTAAAAGACACCTTGCATTAAAAAGACACCTTGCATTAAAACACACTTTGCATTAAAAACACACCTTGCATTAAAACACACTTTGCATTAAAACACACTTTGCATTAAAACACACTTTGCATTAAAACACACTTTGCATTAACAGACACCGGTCACCTGTCCGTGGCGACCCTCTGCAGCTGCTCCCTCATCCACAGAGCGTCGCTGACCGCTGAGTCGTCCAGGGACAGGAACAGGACCTGGGTGCTGTCGGGCAGCTCCTCCACCAGGCTGACCAGGGACGACTCGGAGCTCCACATGCACTCCAGGAACCCCGACTTGTTGGAGAAGGCGTGGATGACGAGAGGACCCCGCAGAGATCCTGGCTGGAAGGAGAACTCCCCGTCCAGAGTCGGGACACTGAAGGCGGCTGCGGGGTCCCCTGGCTCCGGGCCGTCCGGTGTGGGGTCCCTGCTGGATGTCATGCTCACCGAGGTGTCTCTGGAGTCGCAGGCCGACAGGTGATCGATTAGTTTCGGTTTCCCTGCAGCTCTGCAAACCGGAGCTGTCAAAACAACAGCAAGGAGCCACATCAGAGAGGGCTTTGAATGCACCCAAAGCATGGCTTTACTGCGACCCTGAACGCACCACAGTCAGCCAAACATTTGGTTTAAATAGTTTATTAAATGTTAAGCTCCTTAAAACATGCGTTTGTGTTGACTTCCTAGTTCCATCTGCAGACTTTTGAGCTGGTAGGCGGAACCATGCTGCTCTGTACGGCGGCCCTGGAGGGACACACAGCCTTAAAGACACAGATGTAAAGGCTCACTCATCAGTTCATCATTCACTTTACAGTTTAATGTTAAAACATAGAAGATCCAATCAAGTTAAATGTTATTTATACAGCCCAATATCACAAAATCAATTGGATTATTTACTAGTTTTTATTGCTTATTTGTAATACTTGTTCTTTTATTTTATTTTATCTTGTTTTTATTTTACTATGTCTCTTATTTGCACTATAACTTTGCATTAAAAGACACTTTGCATTAAAAGACACTTTGCATTAAAATACATTTTGCATTAAAAGACACTTTGCATTAAAAGACACCTTGCATTAAAAGACATTTTGCATTAAAAGACACTTTGTTAAAACATAAAAGATCCAATCAAGTTAAATGTTATTTATACAGCCCAATATCACAAAATCAATTGGATTATTTACTAGTTTTTATTGCTTATTTGTAATACTTGTTTTTCTTTTACTATGTCTCTTATTTGCACTATAACCTACGCTGCTGTAATCCTGTAAATGTCCCCGCTGCGGGACTAATAAAGGATTATCTTATTTTATCACACATTTGCCCCAAAGAGAATTACAGTCCATACAGCACACAACTTCTGTCCTTAAAGCCTAAACTATGAGTGAAAAACTGCCCGTTAAATAACCTTTAATGGAGAAAATGATGGAAGAAAGCCCAGAAAGAGAAACTGGAACCTTCTCCCTGGACAGACAGACATGCAATAGGCCCAAATGTTGTGCGTACAGAACAACTAACAATAAAATAGCATAGACAATCCAGATTATAAATTAATATAGGGATATACAGTACCAGTCAAAAGTTTGGACACACCTTCTCATTCAATGGTTTTTCTTTATTTTTATTTTTATTTTTTTCTACATTGTAGATTAATATTGAAGACATCCAAACTATGAATGAACACATGGAATTTCCTGTTTTAATTACTCATTTATAATACTTGTTTTTTTACTAGTATAATGTCACTACGCTCACACAGTTTAATTACACCAATTATTCTGTCTGTATATACAATATTTTTAGTTATTGTGGATTTTTTACTTTTATTTATTTAATATTATTTCCTGTTTTTCAGGCACGTGCACAGACATTTTGGGGGGCAGGTGCTCAAAAAAAAAAAAAAAAGGGCACCCATCGCCAAAATTATTTATGAAATTAAAAATAATAATAATAAATAAAAAAAACACAGGAGGTTTTCAACTTATATATTTATTTGTGTTAACAAACTAGATCAAATGATCAAATTGAATAAATAAATGAATAACAGGCATAAACAGACAAAACAAGGCCATATTGTATAAGCAAATAGTATGTTAAATAATCGAACAATATTCTAACTTAAAACTTATCAAAACTCTGCTCTGGATAAATAAAAGGATCTTCACAGGAGCATCCTCCTTGGTGCCATGTCTTGGAAGATTTGTATCACTTCACTGTGATTTATTTCAATGTCTTGAAAAAAAATTCTGGTTGACAGGGCCCTACACTGCAGCACATAGCTTTGTAGCTCTCATTGCACCTGATATTAAATGCGTCAACATGGGACGGATCAGTAGGGTATGGCATGGTGGCTATTTTGGAAATTGCATCTCATTTTCAGCTCTTTCCTCCACATGCCCTAGCTGTGATGTAGAGGGGGCTGCTGTCACTTCACCCTCTCCTTCACTCATCTCCTCAGGCATCACTGTTTCTGTTGCTGCCCCTGAACATAACCAGAGCCCGTCTACGAAGAGCCTGGGCACTCCCTATACGCCCCATTGTACCGATTTTGGTTGTAGTTCCATGAGACATCCACTGGGGGTGATCGCGGGCGAGTCCAGATTGAATGGGAGTCTATCGGGCTAAACGGCTAATTATGCCTCTTTCACCTGCTTGTCGTTGAAATATCGCAAATTTTATTGTAGATTCCGCAAGTTCAATATAGATTATGGTTCAAAAGTCAAATGAGTGAGTACTTATGTCCTTTCGATTTCTTACAGTTTGGGCCGTTGTTGGCCGTATACGCTAGCATTCTGCTAATGAATGCTGATTGGTCAGGGACGGACTTGCGACTGATTACGACCAGAGACCCCTCTTGACGGCATCTGAAGCTGAAGCGCATCGGAAACATTATCTTAAGGAGGACTTTCCGTCGAAGTTATTTTTGCGTACTGTATTTATATTATATATATATATATATTATACTATTATATGTTAATAAAAGGAAGTGCCGAAGTGATTCAGAAACTGCCGTAAAGCAGTACCTCTGACAGTGTGACGTCATCGCATTTTTTGAACACCTTTTTAGAACAGATACGTGACCTTAAAAAATGCAATATTCAGCTGAGTTTATTATTTTAGCCCCACCCTTTGATAGCAACTTTCAAATTACTTGACAAAAATTACATCGTGAGAAAAGTGGATTCTGAGGATAAAACCCCGTTGGCTCCCATTCATTCTGGACTCGCCTACGAGCGCCCCGCATGGTCAAAGATTATTACTGCAACCAGTCCGGAAACCCGGAACTAACCCGCGAGTGCCAGTTCTCCTCATATTAGACATTCTCTGACATAACTGAGTCTGTCCTTCCTCATCTGTGATGGGCTCCCCTGGACCAGGTAGGGTAACTGATTCTCCCTCATTTAATTGGCTCGTTGATGGCCTGATCCAAGTCAAAAGGGAGCGGCTACTCTGAGCTGCTTGCTGCAGTTCCCTGTCCTTCTGCTTTTTGACTCTGTCTTTTTTTGGCATTATGCTGCAAATTTTGTAAAAGAGATAAATGAATGTTGTGGATAATAATTGTACTGTTTTCTGAAGGTTAAAGCATAAGCAGCATTACACTAATTATGCTCTTCTCAACCTGTGTTTCCTCTTGGCAGGATTAGACAGCTAGCTTACATTTCCCTTATTTTACTCTTTTTCACCCTCTGCAATTACTCATACAAGTTTGATCGTTGTAAAACAGGCAAAACGAAGAGATACATAAATATCACGTTAAACAATTGTGGGACAAGGATAGCATGACACCGAGAGCTAGCATAGTTTACCTGCTATTTTCTAGCTGTGAATTTTCGTGACATTTATAAACATAAATTCAACATACTTTCGAAATTGTCTAAACGGCATTTATACAACACAAAATATGCACTTTCAGACAAATAATGTCATTTAACATGACAAACGTCAGTAAACAGCTGGGCAATGCTTTGAAATCAAGTTAGTTGTTTGTTTATTTTTTTAGGAAACGTCGGACCAGTTATGTTTTCAGACGTAATGTTTTCAGCGGCACTAATGTTGTTGTTAATTTATGCACTTTGTTACTTTCCACTTTTGGAGATGCCACATTGTTGCACTTTGCATTAAAAGACACTTTGCATTAAAAGACACTATGCATTAAAAGACACTATGCATTAAAAGACACTATGCATTAAAAGACACTATGCATTAAAAGACATTTTGCATTAAAAGACACCTTGCATTAAAAGACATTTTGCATTAAAAGACACTTTGCATTAAAAGACATTTTGCATTAAAAGACATTTTGCATTAAAAGACATTTTGCATAGACACCTTGCATTAAAAGACACTTTGCATTAAAAGACACTTTGCATTTGCATTAAAAGACACTTTGCATAGACACCTTGCATTAAAAGACACTTTGCATTAAAACACACTTTGCATTAAAAGACATTTTTGCATTAAAAGACATTTTGCATTAAAAGACACTTTGCATTAAAAGCATTAAAAGACATTTTGCATTAAAAGACATTTTGCATAGACACCTTGCATTAAAAGACACATTAAAAGACATTTAAAAGACACTTTGCATTAAAAGACATTTTGCATTAAAAAAACACTTTGCATTAAAAGACACTTTGCATTAAAAGACATTTTGCATTAAAAGACACTTTGCATTAAAAGACAATTGCATTAAAAGGCCCAATATGCACAAACACTGTTATTACCTGTTAGTCTGATGCTGCAGGTCATGAAGAAGACGTAGTCTGCACCGGTGTTGATGGCATAGAAAACGGGGCGAAATTCTACAACGTCAACTTATGTCCTTCAAAGCAAAAACATATGGGGAAATTGATGACAGAAAATAACCTTTATTCTCAAAAATATTGATGGAAAATGAAAAAAAGAAAAAAAGGGAACTTTTCCTCAACAGACATGAAGGGCCCAAAAAAAACCACTTGGGGTCAAAAACGTGTTTTATTACATTGTTTTTTTCTACAGTACCGGTGAAAAGTTTGGACACACCTTCTCATTCAATGGTTTTTCTTTTTTCTACATTGTAGATTAATATTGACATCCAAACTATGAATGCTGTTTTAATTACTCATTTATAATACTTGTTTTTTTACTAGTATAATGTCACTATCACACAGTTTAATTACACCAATTATTCTGTCTGTATATACAATATTTTTAGTTATTGTGGATTTTTTACTTTTATTTATTTAATGCTGTTTTTATTACTTATTTATAATACTTGTTTATTTACTACAGTACCGGTGAAAAGTTTGGACACACCTTCTCATTCAATGGTTTTTCTTTATTTTTATTTTTTTCTACATTGTAGATTAATATTGAAGACATCCAAACTATGAAGGAACACATATGGAATTATGTGGTAAACAAACAAAAGCTCAACAAACCAGAATGTTTTATATTTTAGATTCTTCAAAGTAGTTGAATGAGAAGGTGTGTCCAAACTTTTGACTGGTACTGTATAACTACTAGTTTGGGGTGTCACTGTAATCTGAAAATATTCTGACAGTCAGTTTTTTTCTCGATTTGAAATGTTAACATTCTATACATATCTGGTCATGCAGCCCAGTGACAAATATATTACCTATCATTGTATCAGTATATCTAACTCGAGTATTATCTTTCCATGGACCTATGCGACCCACATCATCCACTCATCCGCTGTTATTCTCTCTATCAGCATCTACAGTAATCCAGCAGAGAGGTGGAGACTACCTGCACACTGCACATCTATTTATCATATCCTGAATCCAGGCTAAAAGCATTCATTTTTATTTACGCACGGTGGATGATGGAGCTACTTAAACTGGTTCTAATAGTTGCGCTGCTTCTGACAAATGTTTTCTGTCAAGAAATGGATGGAGACAACTGGAGAGAAGACATCGAAGAGGTAAGACATATCAGACTTATTTGGAAAAGTCTTCACTGAAAGACTAAATACTTATAATTGTAAGATGATATCTTAACCCAACTATGTAGTTTTTTTTTGCAATATTGAATCCCTTTCTTTGCATCATTTTGTCTCATCTAAGAACAAATGGCCAGATTCTGAAGTGATTCAAGATATACTAGTGAGAATGACAACAAAGACTACTAATTAGTAGTAGTGAGTTTAATTTGTGTTAAACAATGCTGCGTTCAGGTCTGATGTTATGTCTTTCCATCAAACAGCAAAAGTGCAGACAGCACTTAAACGTAAGTTGTATTCTTTTGCTTGATTTCAACATTAAATATCAATTTTGATGTATTTAAAAAAACATATGAAGTGATACTGAGGCATTTTAACTGATGTTTTCATCCACAGGGCATAACTTTAAAACCTGTGTGGGGCTGATGGGTAAAAGGAGCTTTGAGGATCAAGGTATTCTATTTCCAACAGACACAGTAAATATATTGGGGGGTAATTAAGGTGGAACATCAGGTAAATGTTGATTTTGAAGTGAGCTGCACAGAAGATTGAGGATCTGCATTTGTTTTTTTTTTACTTTGTTAAATATCAGACTGACGGAAATAAACAAAAGCTTTGGTTTGTTTGGTCAGTTTGTCATTGTTTCATTAAAAACGTCACATATTATCAGTGTAGTTTGACTCATTTGCCAACTCTGAGCACTTTTAGGCAAACAGCGCCATCTAGTGGTGAAATAAAATGAAGACAAACAATCTGGAAACGATAAGCCCATCATTCAAATCAATTTATGGAAGCACATTTTAGACACTGTGATGAAAGACTCAATATAATGATAAACTATATTTATTTATCTCACTATTTTGAGAAATGTGGGCAAAATATAAAGGTTTCTAAATATTTTGATAAAGTTCCTCATTATTTTGAGATAGTCATTAGTTTAAATTGCTATGGAATTATTGTGAGATACAAAGTCATAATTTTTAAGATTCTAAGTCATTATTTGTGAGATACTTAAGTCATTATCTTAACGTTTCTCACTACAATGACTTACAGGAGGATTTTCTCATCACAGTGGCGCCGATGGGCTTCCATACAAACTCAACATGAATATTTAAACATCAAAACAGTGCCATTTTAAAACGCATCCACACCAGTTTTCAAAAACCACCAATCTCACTCCTCGATATCATCACAGGTTTATTAAGTGACTTTGTACAATACAAATGAAAAATAAAATTAAAAATACAGAGATGGAGTACATAGCCAAAGCAAACTGCGGTGTTGACTCTTCATTTTTCCACAGATCCGTTACCGCAGAGTGATTGAATTATTGTTTGTTTTTTCTTAAAGCATCGATGGATCACTGTTAGATGTGAACGTTTCTGTTAAACAGTGGACGCCGCTCTCAAGTCTCTGAGGATTTTTTTTTCTAAACATATAAAAGAAGTTATTACTCCAGCTGGCTCGGTATATATAAAAATAAACTAAAGTGAAATATAACACTTATGACAATATAAATGGTGGTCCAAGGCTAGTGGAAAATAGCTAAACAGAGGAAAAAGAAAGCGTTACATTTCAGAATAAAAAGCTTTAGCCGTTTTTGTTTTTTTGAATCTATAAAAAAAGGCCCAAGGTGCATTTTATTGTTTGTCTTGGTTTCAGGTTTTTCTTGTTGACACGTTTCTTTTCTGTCGCTGTGACAGAAGCAGGGTTAAAAGTTTACCGGATACACTCGAAACCAAACAAAAAGGATTAGTTAATGCCTTGTCCTCTTCTCACTTTAATACACGAAGGAAGGTCGGGTTAATGTTCATATACCGTTACTTTCATTTTCTCTGTAAACAAAAAAAATTCACCAGAACTTGATTGTACAACAGTCAGACATGATTCATGGGAAATTTCTTTTTTTTTTTTTTTGTCTGTGCTCTCCATAAAAACTGTACACATCAGTCATTTAGAAGCAACCTTGGGGTGAAAAGAAAGAGAGAGAGCAGCAGGTAGGGACAACAACAATAATACAAATAATAATAATAACATCAATAATAATAATAATTATTAAAATAATAATATGGGTTTGGCCGTTCTGAAATGGGGTTATTTTTTTTATACTTTAATGAGGAGTCCCGAGGCAGCGGGGGGGAGGGGGGGCTCCGAACATTCAGACGCCCTCCACCTCCTCACAGACCCACAATACCCCCCTCTAGTGGCGGGGAGCGGGAGCACAGTTGTGCTGGCAGACATAGCAGGGACGGGAGACAAGGAGGGGTGGGAGGAGGGGAGAAAAAAAAAAAAAGAAGGGAAGGGAAAGGAGAGAGAGAAAGAGGAGGAGGAGGTGGGTGATGTCAGTGCCACACACGGGTGTCCTGAACCGGCAACGTTGGCAAACAAAACATAAAACTGGAGTTTTGGGGTCGTCCTGCCGACCGTCTCTTTAAAAGATCTTGCCTTTCTTTTTGTTTTTCTCCAGAGTCCTGCAGGAGGAGAGAGACAACACAAACGGTAGAATAAAGTCCAGCTCTTTTACTTTTACATAAAACAAAGAATGAAAAAGCCTGATGTATTTATATGCCGTGTGACGCCCAAGTGAAGTTGGAGCGTCTTTAGCTTCTGTGACGGTTTTAAATGTTTGAGGACTCATCCTGCATAAACGGGTGTTTACAAAAAGAATTCTACCTAATGAGAATTTGGGCGACTACCTCGTCACACAGATCATTTAAAAGATAAAATCACACTTCATCGTTTGTGGATCATAGTAGCTAATGGAACAATATGGAGAGAGACAGGAGGAGATGTTTGTTTGGATATAAGTACGTAAAAACACTTTCATTTCCATACGATGTCTCTTAGGTCTAATTCAACTCAATTAGATGCCAGGCAGCATCATCTGCATGAGCCGTCTGTGCTGCAGTGACACAGCGCCTGTTGAAAATCTTCAAAGTCTCCCTTGTCATCTCTCTCCTCCTCCTGATCTAACAACAGGAGAGGGAGGTTTGTGGAATCAAAAGTTCTCTGTAGCTCCTTATTGCGCCACTCTCTAAGACCGCCCACTTTTTAGCTGTCCAATCAGAAGTGAATTATTATTATTTAAATCCCTCTTGCAACTGTACACTATTAAACTATTCCAATTCCCTGTGTAACATGTCGAAATACAGAAACTTAAAGTGCTCCAACTTCCTTTTTTTCTGGGACTTTTTTCAAACCACGCCCACAACGTGGCAAAGAGGCAGATGAGCGGAGTTTTTTTTCCTCGTAAAGTTTAACTTTCACTGTTGAATATTTTGTCAAACATCGTTAAGGGTGGAGAAATATACTCAAAGGAGCTTTTAAGGTTCTTGAAGGCTGATAACTTGATACAAGAACTTCCACATCTTTCAGTTTACTTTAATAGCCACACGACCAGCGTCTGTGGAAAACATTCAGTTGTATAAAAAAAAAACTAATTCCACCACTTTGGTTATTAAGGTGAAGTGAAAGATGTTTCACACTTTTAGGTTGTTCCTGTAGCAACGCTACCACAGTGTCATCAGCACAACATGGAGGCAGACACAACGAGTTACACAATAAATAAAAGACAAGGAAGTGCTGAATGTGTGACAGTACACACTGCTGTTTCATTGGACAGTTAGTGGAGCTTCTGAACCACCAACTGTCTAAATAGTTCACTCACAGATGTTCTGTCGGTCCATTGATGATGCAGAGAAAATGGAATATATCTTTCTGTCAATAGTCAATATTTTATATTCCATCCTTTTAGTTTTAAAGACAGTTTAAACTCATATTTTACATAGTTTTTATTGTAGATTTGTTCTATATTCATGATTCTAACATTTTCTCGTCTCTGACTACGTTTATTGTGACCTTTATGGACTAAATACGAAGGCAAAGTCTTAGTATGTAAAAACCTACTTGGCAAAAGAGATGCTTCTTATTCTGCATTAGTGTCAGAAAGCCACCAGGTTGCACTGCTCTATTATTTACCACCAATCTACCCTCCAGGTAAATGTCATGATATAGGAGTTTAGTGGGAGTGTCATTCGTACCTGGAGGCCTCCATTTTCTGCTGCTCCAGGCGCTGCTGGGCCTCCCAGTTCGCTCTCTCGTCCTCGAACACGCGTCTCTTCTCCTCCAGCTCTCTGTGCTGCGCCTCCAGGTTCTTCTTCATCTGCTCGTGACGCCGCTGAAGCTGCAGAGAGACGGACGGGACAGAAGAGAGGACATCAGTGTTCTGTATCTAAAGGTACTGTCACACATGCAGTCAAATAAAACTGAACACCGGCTGCAAAACATGTTGACTCAAGAGCTTTCTACACAAAACAATACCTTCTTCTGTTAAACTGAATACAGAGAGATTCAAACAGATACTACTGTAACTGCATCAAAGAGAAACCAAACAGCCTTGTTGTGTTGTTATATTTTTGAGCTTAACAACAAATGAAACCATTGAATTTTAAAGTTTGGTCTTCAACATTTGGGCATAACTGCTTCTTAGTTAAGGAAGCTGGGATTTTGAATTCTTTACTACCGAGTATCTGAGAGTGCAGTACTTTTAAGCATTTCAATTTTATTTTAAAACAATGTTGCCGCTGCCTCGGCCGAGATGAAAATGTAGCTTTTAGCTAGATCTGGTACACTTCATGTATTGTGCAGTTCCTGCTAAATAAACAATAAAATATGTACAAAACCAGAGAGAGAAATTGGCAAATTATTTAACAGACACACAAATAAGAAACTGCATAGACAAACTTAACCTTTTTTTAAAAGATTAAGCTTATTTAGAGTAGCAACATTCTTGTCGTATATATTCATATTGTGTCAGCAGATATTGTTTATTATACAGACATGATCCCTCATCAACAGCCTGCATGTTACACACGTGTGAATTGTCCTTCTACATCTGAATATTATTTTTTTTAACCTTTATTTAGCCGAGATAATCCCATTAAGATTTTGAAGATTTTCTTTGTCAAAATGGTGAAGTTTTACACAAACATCACATAAAAACAAATAACAGCAAAGAGTTAATAATAATAATTATTATATAATACAAGTACATTCGGTGCACAAACGACCCTTAAACCTGTTTTTAAAAACTTTTAAAGTTTAAAATGTCTCTGTAGCTCATAGAAGATGAGAGGCCAGAAACTTCACCAATAACGGTACGAGTTCTAGGAACGATGGAACTAATGTGTCAGCATACCCGGATGTTGCAGCTACTGATGATGAATGAACAACGATGAGGAGGCACTTGGTGTAATATAACCGTATACAGAAAAAAGGTGCAAACACACTGGAACAGAAGAGGGAACTTAACTGAACCTCCATTTACACAAATCAACAACAAGTTACACTTCTAACCACTGAAGCGCATCAACACAAGAGGAAGGAAGGAACCCAGACAGATGAGTAACATCACCAGGGCACGAACCACAGTGTTC
The DNA here is from genome assembly GCF_027596085.1 of Anoplopoma fimbria. NCBI lineage: Eukaryota > Metazoa > Chordata > Actinopteri > Perciformes > Anoplopomatidae > Anoplopoma > Anoplopoma fimbria. The sequence goes on along the minus strand of NC_072468.1, from coordinate 23,996,077 downwards.
ATTAGACCAGGTGTGTGTGTGTGTGTGTGTGTGTGTGTGTGTGTGTGTGTGTGTGTGTGTGTGTGTGTGTGTGTGTGTTACCTCTGCTTCAGAGTCTTTGAGCTTCTGCACTTTTTCCTTGACTTTCATCTCGAACACCTGCTCCATCTCCATCTCCATCTTCTTCATCTTAGTCACATGGTCTCGCCTTTCTTCCTCCATCTGAGCCATGGGACTCCTGCACGGGGAGAGATGTGGCGCACACGCAAACACACACACACACACACACAGATTTAGATCAGCACTACAGAGCATCACAGGCTTCGGCGTACTCATCAGTTTGCTTTGCGAACAGTAACGTCACCAATTATTAGAGTTGTCACGATCATTAAAACTTCAGTCTGAGGACAGTGTGACTGCTAAAAACTACATTTACTGAACTTAATTTAGTGTTTTAAACAAACTGAACTCTTTCACCCAATTTCTTTTGCAAACAGAAATCTTATTTTTGCATCTCCTCTTGAATATGTTTGCATATGCAGATTAGAAAACTGATCAAGGAGATTAAGAGAAAGGAGCATGTTTTTCTTTCACCTGCTTTCTCTAAACAGGTCAAAGTAAAAAATGCCAAGTTTTCTCTACAACAGCTGAGAAGTGCTTTCAGTCGAGAAGATTGTTGTAACATAATACAAATCTCAGACTCCATCGTGACATTAGCCCTAATTTCCCACAGAAATACATCATGTCGGGGTACAGGAGGGAAAACGGAGCGAGGGGAAAAAGATTAAGGAATGACGGGATCCAACAAGGCTTTGACAGGAACAGGAAACCAACCCGACCAGGAGAGTTTCCCGAGAGGCAGAAGAAGGGAACCAAAAGCTAACGCAAGGCACCTGTGAACTCTGACTGTTAGTGCAGGCGGTGGGTTAAACGTTAGTAAAGCTCATGGGGATGTTTTACTGCAGTGTTAGTGCACAGAGACCCGTCATGACATATGTGGAGAGGTGACCTGTAGTTAAAGCCGGTTTTATCCTGATTTGGGTGCAGCATAGACATCTATACAATCTTAAAGCTGAAAAGAAACTGTTTTAATCAAAATAAATATATATATAAAGTGTAGGTCTGTGTTTGTCTTAGACAGCATTTAAAGCATTTTCTACATCCTCTGGTATTGAAGTCTCAGGCCTTGTAGATTTTGAACAGTTTATGGTTAACGTCATCACTTTGTTCTCTGTGCTTTTCTCACTGGTTTTGAGTGGGCGGGTCTAAGCTGGTAAAGCGGATGTCATGGTTTAACACGTCTTTTCAATGTGACTTTTGAGATTGGATGAGTCAGCATCAGAGAGTGATCAGATATATTTCATGGTCAAAGAAGCGGCTGTAAAACGGTGGATAAACACATTTAATTTCCTATTATTTCTTCACAATAAAAGTCCAATGTTATTTTTGCTGCATACTTTTCCTCCCTGCAGCTTCAGTCGACATGTTTTATTGAATAATAGCCACTAACATAGCTCTGCTTATTCAGTGATAAACACCTTTGTAGATTTAGTCCTGTTTATTAAGGGTTACAGAGAAATTATTTAGATCTGAAACCAAGATTTCATTGGCTTTGTTTGATACAAAAAGTGCGTTTTCAACTTGATGTCATATAGAAAGGAATGTATCCTATTATTACAGATTATCTGCGTTTGCTTCTTCAGCAGCTGTAGTTTGTTTATAGATGCCAGTAACATTAAACACATGCTAAAATGTTCTAAATTGTAGCTTTAAGTAATTTCAGTGTAATGAAAGGACATTAATGTTGTCTTAACCTAGCAATAATTCTTAACCACTCCATATATCTCATGTTCAGGTCTCTGTTAGTTCTCCAAGCAGAGCTAACAGCAGATGGAAGCAGCAAGTGGAGAGAATGAAAGGCTTTGTTGTTGGGAATAAAATAAATGAAGGCGTCACATTCATAGCTAAAAAACTACATTCATAAGTTTCGCAATTCACGATTTTTCTCCCTGCTGTTCCTGGAAAAATCTACTGAAAAGGGGGAAGTTGGTGGGAGGCAGACTTAAGTCAACAGGGAGGGAAAAAAAACACCCGATGCAGCCAACAGGCGAGAGAGGAGGAAGAGAAGAGAAACGATCATCATACACAAGGGTCTCAAAAATAATAGAAAAAAAAAATCACCACTTACATTCCTTCAACCGTGTCAAGTCTAAAAAACAAAAACACATACAACCAAAAAACACACACACACACACACACACACACACACACACACACACACACACACACACACACACAGCATGCGATAATGAGTTCATGCACTAAAATAAAACTACAGTCTCTAAGACATGTTCTGTGACTTCATCTACTTTTTCACTGCAAAAGGAAAAAAAAAAAGTTTGAAAAAGAAATAACAATGTGTGCTTTGTGAGCTGGGTGTCAAACACATTAGCAGAGTTTGCCAAACGTTGAGCCGTTTGTGTGTGTGTGTGTGTGTGTGTGTGTGTGTGTGTGTGTGTGTGTGTGTGTGTGTGTGTGTGTGTGTGTGTGTGTGTGTGTGTGTGTTAGTTTCAGCAGTGTGAGGCCTCCGTTCAGCTGTAGAGCTGGAACTTTAGCTCAGTGAGTTAGACGTTTTGCTTGTGTGTACATGAATGAGAAAGCTGCATGGTGCTTTGAATGAAAACGTATGAAAATCAGTGGCATGATTTAATGCAAAGTAGTGCAGTGAGAGGCTGCGACTAAAGCAGAATCATCGAGTGTTTGTTAAACATCGCAGACTGAGAACGAATGGGCGATGAATGAAATCCCCCAACGTAAGACGTGTCCAGTCAGATGAAAATATAAATACCTGAATAAATTAGGATGGGAGTAAACAAGTCAGACAACAACTCAGCCATCGGCAAATTCATTTCTATAAACGGAATGTCGGCCATGTTGGTTTTATCAGGGGTTTCTGCAGGTTCCCCCAAGTTAAATTTAAAGCAAACAAATCTTAATATGTGAACCATACTATATCAAACACACCTGCATAAATCAATTCCATTCAGCATACTGGAATGACATCCTAATAGTGTGTACGACCATTAAGGTGCAGATGTTTGAAAACAGAATCAAGCATTTAGATAAGCTCTGTTTCTGTCCAAACACCTGGTAGAAGATAAGACCTGCTAACAAATATTTAGCATCATTTGGATAATCAAATATTTAAGGGGGTAAATTCAATTCTAAAAAGGCTAAATAAACGTAAGACCTAAATATTACCAGCAATTCAGAGGTCTGGTTCTATTCAACGTTATCTAGGTTCTAGGTAAAAATAAGGCAGTCGTCAGTGTTACTCAGAAGTGACTCTATCCTGCCTGCTTTGAGTAAAACTCCCGTCTCCAGTGTACTTTGTCCCGGACTTACTTGGTGGACAGTTGACCTTTAGCCCTGTTGTTGTCCACTCCGTTGTAGGTGACAGCAGCCAGCTTCCTGCTGCGGTAGTTCTCGTAGTGGACGTTGTTTGTCACGTCCTTCAGGTCCTGCATGTGTGTTCTGGGGAGAGACGACAAAGCATTCCAAATATTTAAAATGCTCCGAGTAATGTTTCAACTGGTCTGTCCGCTGCAACACTATCATATTTAAATAACTGATTTTCAGTTATTTTGTAGGATAAATCGTATATTATTAGAAACTAGGGCTGTCCCGATGAGTCGGCAGAATCAACATAAATATTTTGTTTCTTAAAACCCTCATAATTCCATAGAGTTAACTGCCTGCTAATTTAGAAATCGTATCATACAAGTCTTTGAAAGGAAATGTTGCCCTTTTTCCAGCCGCCTGGTTGATTGAATTGTGTATTAACTGTAAATCATGCAGGTTCCTTTTCCTCTTTGTTTTTTTTCCAGTACCTGATGAGCATATCCCTGAGGATGGTGAAGTCGCAGTGGTCCCCGTTTTCAACTAGAAGGAAAAACAAGAAGTCAGTCAGCTTAACAACGCAGGTCAACATGGGAACATTTCTTATTTTTAAAACGTGGTAATATTTAACCAAGTAAAACATTCATACCTTCTGCAACCCCCCAGGGGTATTGTCTCCCTCTGACCCTTTTGCTGTTCACCTCGATGATGGTGTTGCTTCCTACTACGGCCAGTGGCAACTTGTCCTAGAAGAACAACAACAGCAGCATTTGAAGTCATTAACACAAGAGTTTAAAGTATCTGGATTTGTAACAAACCAGTACACGTATTAAATATGACACATCAGGTGACACACGGTACCTTTATCTTCTTCACCAGCTTGTTCTCTTCTTCGTCATCCGTCTCCGGGAACTCGTAGATCTTGATTTTATGCTCTTGGATTTCCCGCATGATCTAGCAGTAAAAAGACCTTTTAGCAACTTATGGCAGAGAAGTTACATTTTAATAAAGTAAACAACCTTTACAAGAATTTCACATCACATCATTTTAAATTTTATTTAAAATGATGTGATGTGAAATTCTTGTAAAGGTTGCATTACATCATTTTTAAACATTATACTACGAATTTGTTTGACACTCTGCCTGACACATACAAAAGTCACATTTTTTTGTATACTCTGTTTTCTTTGGTTCTTGAATGTTAATCGTGTTTTTTTTAATCTCACCAGTCGTCTTGACACTGCAAATGTCTCACATCATGAAACCATTAAAATGTGTGACTTTGGATGCTATATAGTCTTTAGTCAAGGTACAGGTTGTAGATTGTATCCTCCTCACTCTATTTTGGTAAAAATAGAATGACTTCATGCAGTATAATGACTTATTGAGTCATGTTTAGCCTGGCTCCATGTTTAAGATATTTTGTTTCCGTCAACAACATTGAAGGTTCTACTGTTACCTCATATGTTTCTAATTTAAATTAATTTGCATAACTCAAACGTAGCATGAATGGTTAAAATAGGTTGATGTTCACTAACTGAGTGCGTAATAAAGCAAAACACTTTGTACAAAAGCACACCGCAAAACTACATATCAATCTTTCTTTTTGTATTGATATTTATGGTAAACCCTCCTCACAGTGAATCATTGTACAAACAGCTGTAAAACGAAAGAGGATCTACTTTCTTTGGCTTTGCATGACTGAAGAACATTTGCGCCATCACACCAATGACCACAGTAAAAAAGTATATTTTTTCTGCAGCAGTATGCAGCTGTGGAAACCACTGACCTGTTTCTTGAACTGTTGGCATTCCTCTGGGGTGAGGGTGTCTGCTTTGGCGATCAGCGGGATGACATTGACTTTCTCATGCAACCGTTTCATGAACTCGATGTCCAAGGGCTTCAGTCTGCGTGGAGACAAAGATACAGTTTGTAGTTTAAATGGATACGGCAAGCGCTGTCAAAATCATTTGTAAAAACCATGTACCTTGAAATAAGTATGGATATCTTAAATTGAACTGCCTGTCCAGCACATTTAGGTACAAAATAATGAATCAAACAGATGTTACTCCTTGTCATTATAGGAGTAAATGGGATATTTAGGGGCTGGCTGGCTTTTTGGATCTTCATTAATTTGTTTTCATATTTTGGCTTCCTTAGACAACACACCATTAAGAGGAGCTTTACTAAATATAGAAACGTTTCTGTGAAGCTGCATGATTGATGTTTGTAATGTCTAAGAAAATGACCTGGTAGCCGTGGGAAAGCGGCGCTATTCTGGGCTGTTTTTGTGCCGAATAAATAACACTTGACTTTACTGATTTATAGATTTCACTCAGTGTTTTGTTAGATATTCATCTTCTTTGATTCTTTGAAATACCCCTCTGAGTCCAAATCTGCCTCGAAGCAGAATTTGATGCTGTTAGTTTTAGGAGCGGGATGTTAGTCACGTCGCCAACAGCCATGCAGGTCAATTTATGGAACAGTGCTGCACTGAACCTGAACGCTAAAGCAAAAAGCACCTTTTTTAAAAAAAAATCATTTTTATATATATTTTCTTTTTAATCAACCACAGTTTGGGGGAAAAGTTCATGTGATTTTTTTACTTAATGAGTCATAGCGTCTTCAAACCTCTAAGGAAACCGGCCACCAGAGTTCAGCTGGGAGTTCAATGTTCAGTTTGTCTCTCAGTGTTGGAGGTCATTGTGCTGCTGTGTGAGAGCAGTCAGCTGGTGTTATGAGGGGATGCTTTCTCTGTGTGTGTGTGTGTGTGTGTGTGTGTGTGTGTGTGTGTGTGTGTGTGTGTGTGTGTGTGTGTGTGTGTGTGTGTGTGTGTGTGAGGACATACGCTGCCCATCCTCAAGGCTTAAGTACTGCTTGTGTGCGTACAGAGGACAAGCTTGTACAAACACAATGTCTCACAGAGGACAGACCGATAGAGGAAGGATGACCAAAAAAAAAAAAAAAAAAACACAAGGAGAGAAGAAGATAAACACTTATCATTGTCTATAGTGAGTCATGGTCAACAGCTTCAAGGACATGTGAGCACACGGTTTACATTTGCATATACACATACTGGGTAGACACAAACAACCAGCCAGCCCTCCACATGTAAACAGCAAAAGCTCTTCCTGTAATTTTATTTTTTAAAAGGTCAAATGCCTTTAGTATTAGAGGGGTGGAAATGTGGACGTAAACGACTCTGCATCGATGCAGGAGTCGAGTTTCATTTAAACTCAGTGCATGACTCATTTATTGTCTGTCACCTTTGTTCGTCACCTCCTGATCTCTGGGTTTCACAGAGGGCGGAGCTTAAACACACCTAGTGAAGCCGGAGCAGAGAGAGAAGGCACTCAGCAGCCTGTAAATTGTTGCTCTCCCTACCAATATCAGCTTCTCTGTTGCAACAATGCTGGGCTGAAACAAAGAAACAACTAGCATGCAGGCTGAAATTCAACCGTGGTGTTGTTAATCCTGTCGTCTTAATCCGAGTAACAGTAGAGGAGCTACGAGTAGGGAAAAGTAAATAACTAACTAGCTGAAGTCTGCTAGCTGCTGGGGCTCATTCATGCAGTAAAACAAAACATTCAGTGGCTTGTCAGAGAGCTGCCATGTGAAAACCTTCACAGTCCACTTTAAATTCACTGCAGGAGGATGTAATGTTTATGTAATGAAGAGACTTACAACAGATACTGGTGTTTAAAAAGATGCAGCACTTTATGTTGTAGACTGTTCTGGTCTGATTTTTTTAAAGCACTTTTAAAATAAAAAGGGAGTTCAGATTACTGACTGTCAAGAGTTCTGACTGCTTGTTTAAATTTAGAAAGTAGCCATGTGCTGTAGTATAATAAATATGAATGCAATACATTGAGATGCATCAAGAATCGTCAGGAGAATCATAGTCGAATCAAATCTTGAGCCCAGTCAATATTCACACCTTTACCAAGTTCTGGCAAAGCTTTCACATTATCATCATTTTAAAACCATATATGGATTTCAACATGTTATCAACCAAAAACCAGCAACAGCTATTTTTTCAGGACAGGAAACAACCACTGAAGTTTCTCAGTTTCACTCCTGACACATTTTCTGCTTTTTGTCTGAACAGTGCATCACACCAGACACGTACACATATTTTAAAAAGGAAGATAAGACAAACACATCTGAGCTGCAAACTAACTACAGAAGATCTGGTGGCTTGTGAATAATAAACAGTACAGTTAAAATACCACGCAGGCATCTCTTTATGAAACATTTAGCGATCAGTATCATCAGCTGGGCATCCTGCCAGCGTCTTAGCCCTTTTACAAGTTTTAACCCTCATTTTGCAAGACGAGCAGCTGCATTATCATTTACAGCAGTGGCCTGGGGGGGGAGAAGGTGTATTTGTAGGAGATAAAGAAAGTAAGTTACTGCACACACACACTGCATGACCACAGCTTCATGTCGTTGGCCACTAATCTGTTGTGGAGGCAGTGGGGAGTTGAAAGCGTGGCTGACAATGCCAAAGAAGGAAGAGGAAGAGCCATAATGACTTACATTCCCTGGATTTTCCAGACTGCTCAGGGATCTGACCTGGCAACCTTTATTTTCAGTCAGAAAACTTGCTTTTCTGACCTTTGGGGCACTCTTGACCTCTCATTTCCCTCCTTACACTATTCTTTACTCACTTCCACCCCTTTTCCTTTTGTGAGACCAAACAATCCCTACTTCGATTGACAATTCAAGAGCTTGATTCTCGCTGCGGTTCTGAGCAAAAGCGTAAAAAAGTAAAAGGGATTCATTGACTAAAGAATTTGTCTCTCAGACTCACCCATGTCCCGAGGGGGCAATGAAGTACAGGCAACAGTGGATTCGGCTGTCGGGCATCAGTCGTCTGTTCACCCGGGATTCTGAGTTCAGGTAGTCTTCAAACTTGCTGTCTATGTGGTCGATGATTGGCTGCCAGCTGAATAAAACACAAATGACAGCTTCCGTTAAAAACAAACAACCAGAAGCACCCCTTGAAATAGGAATGTAGGAGAACAGCTTTGACATTTTTAAGGATCCTAAATAAAGGAATGTTATCTGTGCTGAGCTGAAGTGGTGGCGATCCTTACCAGTTGCTGTTGTCGACGGCATCTCCGAACCCTGGAGTGTCAACTATTGTGAGCAGCAGCTGGACGCCGCCTTCCTTTATTAAAACCTTGGACTGCTCCACCTGACGGAGGGGAGAGAACGAAGAGTTGCATATTGTGTTTACTTCTGCCACAAACTGTGCCTTAGAAACCAAATCGTTTAAACCAAATGTAAAAGGGTGTGAAATAATTATCAGTCAGCAAATAGCATCACAGATCATTTATTTCAAGCAAAAAACACTTGAAGTGGCGTGCAGCAGCAGGCCATGTCAGACTGTGCCATTAGCTAACTATGCTGAGAAGCTAGAAAATACACACAAGCATCTGGAGCGAGCTACGCTGTAAGTCAGGAGCCAGACAGATAAAGTGCAGCACTCGAGGCACTCAAGATTCAGGACTACGGTGTGTAATTGGGGAAGAAGAAGATTTATGGAAGGAGCTGACAGTGATGCTGACTGGTTTGAGCCACAATGAGAGACTATGGTTTTACTGTATGTCTTATCCAGCCAATCAAATCTCATCACAATATACGAATAAATCTAAAAAAAGGACCAGAGACTTTTGTCACCAAAACGCATAATTCTCTTCTCCTCACAATATTCAGATGTTATGATGATGATGAAGAATATAATATAATATAATATAATATAATATATATATATATATATATATATAACCATGATGCTAATGTTTAACTTGAGGGGTGATTGTTTCTATGTTGATAAGGGCATGTTTACTTGCACCGTAATAATGTAAATCACTATGTTTTGTTAACAGTGCATTCAGGTATGTTTTTATGATAATACGTTGCTTTGTTAATGGTCCAGTTGCTCGTGTAACTCTTAACTAGCAAGTAGAGAAGTTTACTGTTACTGTATTCATCTTAGAAGTCTTTAAGGCAGTTAAGCTACTTAAGATGGAGCTCCCAAGTAGATTAACTGTGAAAGCACATTGAAAAAAAAATAATAATAATTAAGTTGGCATTAACACAGATGTATGGACAGTAAAAAAACATTTTCAAATAAAATGTCACATTGATGGTGTTGATAGCTGCCAAAGCTAGAGCATCTTAAACAGCCACAACCACAAAGTGTGAAAGCTTTTCAATGCCATTCCACTCTGGTATTTGGTCTACCAAGTGCTGTACAAAAATAAAAACCTGTGGCACGTCTCTCTGTCTGTGTAGCCAAGGTTATTTTTGTTGCTAACACCGTGTCCAACATCTCGGCTAAAAGGTTTTATACATTTGCCAAAATGTACCTGTACAGTCTTTTTAATTCGATGTGATGGTCCAGGATACTCTGCTGAATACAGGTCTGTTAGGAACAGTGAGTTGATCAACGTGGATTTTCCCAACCCTGACTCACCTGGGGAAAAAAGCAAAAAGGAAGAGAAATCAGTATTTCATGAATAGTGTGTCCTGTACTATTCATGTTATAGTTGGTAAGGAGGTCAGAGTGTAAAGCAATGCTTTACTTGGAATAAAACAAATATATTTATTGTACTTTATCCAGACAAAGATCCCCGTTGACACCCTAAAGACAATCAAAGGCCACGCCATCTGCCCGGGGATGAGACTGACATTTGCCCAGGACATTAATCCATTTGGGTTAACAGTTAAAAGGCTAAGACAACAACACAGACAATGAGTCTTGTTATGTGCAGCTGACTGGCTGTGTGGTCTGGGAGGCTTCTCAAGCTTGGTTGGCCATTGTGTGCCCAGTTTCCAAGCTCCCAATGAAAAGAATCATTAGTGGAAACGACCACTGACACTGCCTGCCTTGGCCGACGGCCACAAGTCAATATTTAACGAGCCCCCATTTACACCAGAGCTGCAGTCAAAAGGGTAATGTGTGGAGCTCGGACTGTAGCATTTGTTTGTGGTACATGTCCAGCCATGGGTATGCGCTTGTTAAATTTACTGCAGCATGCAGTGATGACAGGCCTGTGAAATGAGTGGCTCTGCAGTCTGTGAACTGAACAGGCTGTTGGGTCATGTGTTGCATGAGGCTTGGGTCGACGTGCCAGTCACTGCTGGTGATACCAGTCCCATCTCTCTCTCTCCTTCCCTTCCTCTTTCTTTCATCCTCTTTTCCTCTTTCACACCACACTGGTGACGCATCGCGTTGCACGACATGGACATGTGGGCTCAGAGCTCATCGGTGCCAAGAAAAGCTGAATATGTGTGTGTGTGTGTGTGTGTGTGTGTGTCCATGCAAGAGGGTGATACCACAAAAACAATGGCAAGCATTTAACTACCACACCCCCAGAGGACCTCCTCTACTTTCCTTGTTTGTATCTTTTCTGAAATTAGGGCTAGAGGCGATCCGTCGACGTATTTGCAGTCATAGATTACAGAAATACATCGATTGTCAGAATGTGCGTCGGAGCGTCGCAAGAATGGCTGCGCCCAGTCAAACCATCCCCCCCCCTTGAGACCAGCTGCAGCTAACAAAACTTGCCCACACGGTCCAATAAAGTGTGGGAGTATTTTAGACAGAGACCCAACAATGTGTTGCTCCGTATAATCTGCAAATAAAAAATGATATTGTTATGGTAATATGATGTTACATGCATCATCTAACATTGTTATTCAACTGTTAAACATATTTTCTGTTTACGTTAACTATATATGAGTGAGAAAATGGAATGTTGCTACAGTTTGTGATGTTTTTAAATGTTTTTTGGGTCCCAAACTGGTGAATTTATTTTTTTGGCATATTACTCCCGCGATGAAATGTCATAAATATATTAACCGTTTTAAGTCAAGTACTTAAGTAAAAATACAGGCAAACTGTTTCATCGACATACAGTAATTAAAATAATCTATGTCAAAGTAATCGTTTTGATTTTCATGTCCAATGTTTTTCTGATCAGAAATCCTATTGCATTTGATTGTTTTCAACAGAAGATTTACTAAAATATTGAAAGCTGACAAGTTTTCATATTTCAATTTGGGTTATTATACTAAATCAGGAATGTAAAAAATAATAATTAAAGTAACTGATAAATGAGTTATTAGGTTTAATGACTAAAGAAAAATATAACTGTTAGATTAAATCGTAAAAAAAATTATCATTAGGTGCAGCACTATCTGGAATTATTCCCAAAATGAAGCTTTTTGTTGCAAACACATTGAAGCATTCACAGAACCCAGAGGACTACTTGGTCACCGTCCAGCAGCTTTCACTGAGGACTCTGCAGAGAATAGAAGCGACCAAATTCCAAGAGCCTTTTCATGAGAATGTTCTAATGTACCTAATAATAGCAAAAACATGGCTGCACACGAACATGACACTGAAGTCTATCAGCGGTATGTTAGCAAAAAACCTGTAGAAACAAAGTGTGGTCGAAACGCAATGGGAGACGCACTATTCTTAGAGGCATGCTGGGTAAATTCTGTCGGTCCCACCACAGGAAATGGTTTTGACCCGAGGAAACATTTTCCCTCCAAACAGGGACTGATCAGCCGAGGAGGATCTTGGCTCAGTATCAACCACCACATCCAGACATTTTAAAAGAATGTCTCCATTTCTGATTCGCTGAGTGCAGCTCTCGATAAATCCATCCCAAATGTTCTGTTCTGGCAGACAGTGTCAAGGACCTGACATCAAGATGAATTCAAACTAAAGCAATGCAACGCTTTACCCCTCCTCTCTGACTCAGCAAGTATCACTACAAAGCCGGAGGCATGTCCCTTGTGTATAAAATGACTGTGCATGTGCACATACACAATCTTTCTTTTTCAAAAACAAACCACAATGAAGGAATTTTAAAAATGCCAACCACATTAAATACAATGAAATGATTCATACAAAATAAGAGCAAACGGAGGGCTGAGCAGCATGTGTTCTTACCCACGACCATCAGGGTGAACTCGAAGCCCCTCTTGACAGACTTCCTGTACACTTGGTTGGGGAGGCTTGCAAAGCCGACATATCCTTCCAGATTCTTTTGCTGCTGTAAAGACAGTAAAAAAATTACACACATTAAACCCACAAATAAAATCTTATCTTGCACTACAGCTTTAAATGTAGGATTAAAAAAAAGGAGTTTTAATTGCCACTCCCACACTGCCAAAAGTGAAATATAATCCCGGTCTTCTAACCACCTGAACCCTAATGTTCCCCTCCAGTAGATTCTAAATTAGATAAACATTTCTTTCCAATTATGTTTGACAACTTCTGCTTATTCCAGTTTCATTGAAGATATATAGAAATGTACAACTAATAAAATGTTCAAATCCAAGATGCAACAATTAAATCAAATGTTTTCAAGATGTTTTGAGCATGTTTATAAGTCTGGAGAAAACTGGAGATTCTGAGATATTGAGTGAACTTCAAAACTACGTTCTGCAGAGTTTAACGACGCTGGTTGTACAGGATGATTGTAAAAACCTTACTGATATGCTTTTTAAATGATAAAGATAATATCAATACTCACTGTTTGTACTGCTGTTTTGTGTAGATCGATGTAATGTTGTCCCAATGTGCAGGAAGGGCCAGCGTTTCCATGGTCAGAAAGCAAAGGGTGAGAGCACAAAAACAAAAAAAGCAACAGAGAATCAATCTCAGGCCATCTGACAAACAAACCATTCTGTCTCCAGAATCAGTTTCCCAAGCTGAGAGAAGCTTCAGGCAAAATGATTCACGATCTTGGCTACTGTAACAACACAGACAGTTGGCCAGTGTTGAGCATATTCCACTCTACTTGCTCCTTTAATGTCAGCAGCACCGTAAAGCAAGACCCGTTCACTGTTGCAGCTTTTTTTCTTTTAGCCCGTGGCTAGGAGAGGATTTCTGCTTCTCACTTTTGGAGCATCTGCCTGCCAACCGCAACAGCAACCCACATGTCTTCTGTGTGACACTGCGACTTGCAGATTTGCCTACAGGACGTGCAGTTTAATCTCAGCCGCATCGTACGGCTTCAGTTTGTGAATCATGATATATCCTGGGTTCTGCAAAAAGGTTAACTAGCAAACCACCACCATCTTTTATCAAAGCTGATTTTCTTTTAATGGCAAAGGAAATTGCGAGAACTGTCAATTTAAAATAACAACTGTCGGTTTCCTTTCTGGCCATGTCTGACAGGTCTGCTAAAGGAAGTGGTGGCAGATACATAGATAAGTGTGTGAGTTTGTAGTTGTAGTTTGAGGGAATCACCAGGTACAGTATTCTGACCCTGAGGTCTGAAGCCAATTAACTTTAAAAAAGAAAAAGTCAAACGTGAACTCTGAGGAATTAGATCCACTGTAATCCAGATTAGACGACAGCCAGCCGTGCCCTTCTTTATGCACCACAGTGACACAATCTTCCAGCTTCGGCTTTGTAGATGCATCATTGCACTGCACCTTTACTGCTTCTGGTTAGATGCTAAAACTAGTACTTGTGTGCAATGACAATAAAGTTGAATCTAATCTAATCTAAATCAATCATTAGATTAGATTCAACTTTATTGCCATTGCATAGAGTACAAGTACAGTTTTAGCATCTAACCAGAAGCAGTAAAGGTGCAGTGCAACGTGCTGGATAAATAACAGATAATAATAATAAAAAACAGTATAAACAGTGGATGTGAGATGTAATATATACACAGTATGTATCAATAGTATTGATCTCATGATGCAGCTCCATCTAGGGCACAAAAAAAAAACCACATAAAAAGCCAAATGCATGTTTACTATACAAATTACATTGAATTACATTATTATACAATATTTTTAGTTATTGTGGATCTTTTACTTTTATTTATTTAATATTATTTCCTGTTTTTATTACTTATTTATAATACTTGTTTTTTTTACTGCAGTACCAGTTAAAAGTTTGGACACACCTTCTCATTCAATGGTTTTTTGATATTATTATTATTTTATTTTTTTTCTACATTGTAGATTAATATCGAAGACATCCAAACTATGAAGGAACACATGGGAACACATGGAAACACACTTTTTCTTTCCTTTTTTCTTTGAACATGTTGAACTAATTACATATTGTATAATGTCACTACGCTCACACAGTTTAATTACATTAACATTTATTAAATACATTAAATTACATTATTTTATTACTTATTTATAATACTATTATTATACAATATTTTTAGTTATTGTGGATTTTTTACTTTTACTTATTTAATATTATTTCCTTTTCTTACTCCGTTTACTTATTTATAATACTTGTTTTTTTACTAGTATAATGTCACTACGCTCACAGTTTAATTACATTAACATTTATTAAATACATTAAATTACATTATTATACAATATTTTTAGTTATTGTGGATCTTTTACTTTTATTTATTTAATATTATTTCCTGTTTTTATTACTTATTTATAATACTTGTTTTTTTACTACAGTACCAGTCAAAAGTTTGGACACACCTTCTCATTCAATGGTTTATTGATATTATTTTTTATTTTTTATACATTTTAGATTAATATTGAAGACATCCAAACTATGAATGAACACATGGAATTTCCTGTTTTAATTACTTATTTATAATACTTGTTTTTTTACTAGTATAATGTCACTACGCTCACACAGTTTAATTACATTAATTTTTTACTTTTACTTATTTAATATTATTTCCTGTTTTAATTACTTATTTATAATACTTGTTTTTTTACTACAGTACCAGTCAAAAGTTTGGACACACCTTCTCATTCAATGGTTTATTGATATTATTTTTATTTTTTCTACATTGTAGATTAATATTGAAGACATCCAAACTATGAAGGAACACATATAAACACACTTTTTCTTTCCTTTTTTCTTTGAACATGTTGAACTAATTACACATTGTATAATGTCACTACGCTCACACAGTTTAATTACATTAACATTTATTAAATTACATTATTATACAATATTTTTAGTTATTGTGGATCTTTTACTTTTACTTATTTAATATTATTTCCTGTTTTTATTACTGACACACCTTCTCATTCAATGGTTTATTGATATTATTTTTATTTTTATATTTTTCTACATTGTAGATTAATATTGAAGACATCCAAACTATGAAGGAACACACTTTTTCTTTCCTTTTTTCTTTGAACTAATCACTATAATGCCTGTATTCTGCATAATATAGTAGTATTTGAACCTGTTTTTAAATGCAATAAGTTTGCATTTAAACCCTAACAAGGTGGCTTCTCATGCTGGCCATTAACACAGACAGAAACCTTCACTGGAAGGCAGGAAATGACTCTCACAGCATGCTAGTGAAGCAGCGGCTAGCTCAGTTAGCTTGTTAGCTCCATCCAGCTGGAGGCGGACGGACGGCTGGGCG
Organism: Anoplopoma fimbria; assembly: GCF_027596085.1. Classification (NCBI taxonomy): domain Eukaryota; kingdom Metazoa; phylum Chordata; class Actinopteri; order Perciformes; family Anoplopomatidae; genus Anoplopoma; species Anoplopoma fimbria. The sequence goes on along the minus strand of NC_072468.1, from coordinate 23,980,289 downwards.
TTGGTTGCTCCAGACAACTGCGGCACTGACACGTCATTAATAAAGTTACTACAATCAAACACAAATCATCCACAAAGAGGGGTTTTGAATTAAACATATACGTGCAGTCTCACCCATAACGTTGACTCTCCCTGCCGCCTCTAAACACCCGATCATTCACCAGCAGACATTCCCCTTCTCGTTGGGTGTGTTTTCTGAGCTACGCAGTAAAAGTGACGTAGCGCTCGGCTTACGCAACGCAGCTACGCTCGAAGAATGACGTAAGGGCTACGTGAATCGCAAAGGGAGGACCGCTACAGTATCGCGAGAACTTGGGGTTTTTCCTTTGAGTTTTGATGGGTTCTCGCGATACTTAGGAGATACTTTTTTTCTTTTTCTTTGAACATGTTGAACTAATTATATATTGTATAATGTCACTACGCTCACACAGTTTAATTACATTAACATTTTAACATTAATTACATTAAATTACATTAAATTACATTAAATTACATTATTATACAATTATTAACACACTTTTTCTTTCCTTTTTTCTTTGAACATGTTGAACTAATTACATATTGTATAATGTCACTACGCTCACACAGTTTAATTACATTAACATTTATTAATTACATTAAATTACATTATTATACAATATTTTTAGTTATTGTGGATTTTTTACTTTTATTTATTTAATATTATTTCCTGTTTTAATTACTTATTTATAATATATATTTTTTTACTACAGTACCAGTCAAAAGTTTGGACACACCTTCTCATTCAATGTTTTATTGATATTATTTTTATTTTTATTTTTATATTTTTCTACATTGTAGATTAATATTGAAGACATCCAAACTATGAATGAACACATGGAATTTCCTGTTTTAATTACTTATTTATAATACTTGTTTTTTTACTACAGTACCAGTCAAAAGTTTGGACACACCTTCTCATTCAATGGTTTTTTTTTTTTTTTTTTTTTTTTTTGAAGAGACAAACTATGAAGGAACACATAGGAACACACTTTTTCTTTCCTTTTTTCTTTAAACATGTTGAACTAATTACATATTGTATAATGTCACTACGCTCACACAGTTTAATTACATTAACATTTATTAATTACATTAAATTACATAATTATACAATATTTTTAGTTATTGTGGATTTTTTACTTTTATTTATTTAATGTATTTAATAAATGTTAATGTAATTAAACTGTGTGAGCGTAGTGACATTATACAATGTGTAATTAGTTCAACATGTTCAAAGAAAAAAGGAAAGAAAAAGTGTGTTCCTATGTGTTCCTTCATAGTTTGTCTCTTCAAAAAAAATAAAAATAAAAATAAAGAAAAACCATTGAATGAGAAGGTGTGTCCAAACTTTTGGCTGTTACTGTAGTCAAAAAACAAGTATTATAAATAAGTAATAAAAACAGGAAATAATATTAAATAAATAAAAGTAAAAAATCCACAATAACTAAAGATATTGTATATACAGACAGAATCATTTGTGTAATTAAACTGTGTGAGCGTAGTGACATTATACTAGTAAAAAAACAAGTATTATAAATAAGTAATTAAAACAGGAAATTCCATGTGTTCATTCATAGTTTGGATGTCTTCAATATTAATCTACAATGTAGAAAAATATAAAAATAAAAAAAATAAAAACCATTCAATGAGAAGGTGTATCCAAACTTTTGACTGGTACTGTATAACCACTTAAAAAAGTTATAAAACTGTAAACTCGAGGAACTCTTTAAAGAAAAAAAATAGCTATAATGTATTTATTTATTTATCCCAATCCTATTTTTATTTATTTATTTATTTAAATTACTATTATTGTTACCATTACCATTATGATGAGTATCCTACATGCCTCATTAGCTGATGTGTCGCCATTTGTATACTATATTAAATAAAGTATTTGTTGACTTAAGCTGTGTTTGTGCCTGGTACTGTAGTAAAAAAACAAGTATTATAAATAAGTAATAAAAACAGGAAATAATATTAAATAAGTAAAAGTAAAAAATCCACAATAACTAAAGATATTGTATATACAGACAGAATAATTGGTGTAATTAAACTGTGTGAGCGTAGTGATCTACAATGTAGAAAAAAATAAAAAAAATAAAAAATAAAAACCATTCAATGAGAAGGTGTGTCCAAACTTTTGACTGGTACTGTACAACCACTTAAAAAATTTATAAAACTGTAAACTCGAGGAACTCTTTAAAGAAAAATAGCTATAATTTATTTATTTATTTATTTATCCCAATCCTATTTTTATTTATTTATTTATTTAAATTACTATTATTGTTACCATTACAGTTATGATGAGTATCCTACATGCCTCATTAGCTGATGTGTCGCCATTTGTATACTATATTAAATAAAGTATTTGTTGACTTAAGCTGTGTTTGTGTCGACGGAGGAGCGTCTGTTGCGTCCATGGAAACCGGGACTCTCTTCTACTGCTTACCCGGATTAGTATCACTAAAACTGAACATTGTTTTTACTAATTTGCTAATATAAAGGGCGTCTGCTTTACCAATACTAAACAACTATGTCGCATATATTGCCAGCTAAGGATATTTAATGAGGTAAAATTCTTATTTAGCAATTGAAAAACCGACTGTCTGCTGCAAGTTTGCGATGCTGAAGGAATGGTAAGAGACCTTTGACTTGTTTTTATCAACCTGCCACACTGGGACAACCGCTTTTTGCAGCCAAATGCAAGATAAATATTATATCTGGCACTTATATCACTCTATCATTTACAAGTAATAGTCATGCATTCAAAACTGTACTTACAGTAGGCAGTATTAGTATAAAATATACTTACAGTAGGCAGTATTTGTATAAAAATATACTTACAGTAGGCAGTATTAGTATCAAAATATACTTACAGTAGGCAGTATTAGTATCAAAATATAGTACTTACAGTAGGCAGTATTAGTATCAAAATATAGTACTTACAGTAGGCAGTATTAGTATCAAAAATATACTTACAGTAGGCAGTATTAGTATCAAAATATAGTACTTACAGTAGGCAGTATTAGTATCAAAATATAGTACTTACAGTAGGCAGTATTTGCATCAAAATATAGTACTTACAGTAGGCAGTATTTGCATAAAAATATACTTACAGTAGGCAGTATTAGTATAAAAATATACTTACAGTAGGCAGTATTAGTATCAAAATATAGTACTTACAGTAGGCAGTATTAGTATAAAAATATAGTACTTACAGTAGGCAGTATTAGTATCAAAATATAGTACTTACAGTAGGCAGTATTAGTATCAAAAATATACTTACAGTAGGCAGTATTTGCATCAAAATATAGTACTTACAGTAGGCAGTATTAGTATCAAAATATAGTACTTACAGTAGGCAGTATTAGTATCAAAAATAGTACTTACAGTAGGCAGTATTAGTATCAAAATATACTTACAGTAGGCAGTATTTGTATAAAATATAGTACTTACAGTAGGCAGTATTAGTATCAAAAATAGTACTTACAGTAGGCAGTATTAGTATCAAAATATACTTACAGTAGGCAGTATTTGTATCAAAATATAGTACTTACAGTAGGCAGTATTTGCATCAAAATATACTTACAGTAGGCAGTATTAGTATCAAAATATTAGTATTAGTATCAAATATAGTACTTACAGTAGGCAGTATTAGTATCAAAAATAGTACTTACAGTAGGCAGTATTAGTATCAAAATATACTTACAGTAGGCAGTATTAGTATCAAAATATAGTACTTACAGTAGGCAGTATTAGTATCAAAATATAGTACTTACAGTAGGCAGTATTAGTATCAAAATATAGTACTTACAGTAGGCAGTATTAGTATCAAAATATAGTACTTACAGTAGGCTACCATAAGCAAAAGTAGGCAAACATCACTCATGCAGAATGGCTCAATTCATTTGGAGAAAATTTAAATAAATAACAAGTAGACTTTACTTCATAGGTCAAGAATAAAGAATATGCAAGATATCTGTTTTAAAAATGTAAAGAGCTCTAGGCTCTACGTTGTTAAAAACAAAGATGTTGTAATATGCAAAATATTAACTACAATGTCAATAATGTTCATATTAAAACAAACACATTTCCTACTCATCGCTGGTGGTATCTAGCTGCGCAGATAGTTTTAGGTTTTATTTACCAGGATTTTGAGATATCTATCTGCAGAGGTAGTAAAGTAGTAGTAAAAGTGGTTATACTACAGTGTAAAAATACTCTGTTACAAGGGAAAGTCCTGCATTTAAAAAATGTTTTGTAAAAGGGCTAAAGTTTTAGTATCAAAATATACTTAAATCAAATGTGGTCTTGATGCAGAATGGTCCGTTTCTGTATAATATATGACATGTTACTGGATTATAATCAGTGCTGAATAAATGTGACTTTAAATTTGCAGCTTGTAAAGGTGGAGCTCATTTGAATTCATTTATATACGCTGGGTAGCTTACACAATTTTATTTTGTTGATTTATATTTTGTATTAATAATGTTAATCTGCAAATTAACTTAAATTGTCAAATAAATGTAGTAAAAGTGCAATATTTGCCTCCAAAATGTGGTGGGGTAGAAGGAGAAATTAGCATAAAATGGAAAGTACATGTACCGCAAAATTGTATTTAAATAGTGTACTTGAGTAAATGTACTTCGACACATTTCACCACTGTCTAAATGTCACTTTGTGCCAAAAATGTCTGAGGTTAAACCACAGGTTACTCATGGAAACAAAGGGGGCCTCTGAAAATGTCCAATCCAGTTAAAAAAGTGAGACAAGTAGAAAAACTGCCCCTGAAGTCCAGAGGAATCCAAAGCAAGTAAGCTTCTCCTGCTCCAGTCATTTAAAGTCTGTTACATAAGTAAAGATGAATTCCCTGATAAGACAAAAAACAAACCATCTGATGAAGCCTGTTTTTTAGGGCATCTCATGATCTCAGGAGGCTTCAGTCTCTGCTTGCCAAAAGCGTTCCCAGACAAGAGGTGAGCAACAACAAATGACTTCACACTGAGGCAGTGGGGTCTAGACATTTTAACAACAAAACCAGCTCTTACGTCTTCAGGTCTGTGTTTATCTTTTAGTCAAAGACTCCCTTTGTTGCAGGTGGCAGCGTTGAGTCACAGTAAAGCACGCAGCAGTGGATCCAGCAGATCTCAAGGTCTGCATCCTACAAAAGACGCCAACAGACAGAGGAGTGAGAGCGACATCGCCAGTGAGGCCTCTGAACTGGAAAAATTCAGGTTTTTTATAAAGTTTTCTGTCATTTTTGCCACAAAACATACAATGAATTGGCTGCTAGAGCTCAATTTCAACCTTTTCTTATGGCCAAAAATATCAGTTTTCATGCACTGGTCCAATTTGAGATTTTGCACAATTCTTCAATAACATGTTTTCTTCCAGACTAGTGTAAAGAAAACATCCAAAGACCACATATAGGTGTTAATTTAACTAATTTGTCTATTTGCGTCTTAGATTTTTCTTAAAAATTCACCAAAAGTTACGCTTAGATAGTACCTAATTTGCATAATTAAACATAACATTTAAAAAAACTTGTAATACAAAAAATAATTGTGTTAATGTAAGTGATCAAACTGGGAAGTTTCATGGTGATTCTTATACATTGAATAAATTGCCCCATTCACCTGTAGTATTTTCAAAATGTATGTCATTTTACATTACATAACTTTTAAGGCTGTTTTCTCTAAATTTGTTTTTTCTTATACTCAGAGCCAGAAATCTCTACTTCAGTAGCACCAAACTTTGCAGTTTCATTCCTATCTATAGACATATTCTGACACATTTAACTCTGATATCTAGCCCCGCATGTGACCAGAACATGGTGGTGTAAAAAACATAGTCGAGAATGAAGAAAATATTTAACTACGACACCCATGATGCAATCCATTTTGAAGCTGTAAAGTGGACCCTGTCACACTCAATAGTGTTGAAAGATAGAAGTACATGAGTTAATGAATTGTGTCTGGTTTCTGAACATTCTGAAATTTCTTTAAAGGATCAAATCTGTACAATTGTGGACCTAATTATTGATACGTTCATTTTTACAGTATCACATACAGAGACCAAAGATGTTTCAGCAGCCATCCACTTCACAAACTCTTCTCTGACATTCTTGCGTCTTTGGTCAAGAACAGACTCTGCAGGTAAAAATATCTTTAAGCACTTCTTCTCTTGTCTCCCCCAAAAACATTTTTTTCTTACAATGTTTACTCCTTCTCTAGTGAATGGATTGATCATGCACTGCCAGAGTCTGTCCTTAGAGTTCTGATCTGCTTAAGATTACTGATCAGAGATCCCCACCATCAGGTAAAACAGTTCATTTTCAGAGTTTATTTGGTATCACTTGAATATTTCCACTGTATGAAAACAGTATTGCCCCTTTTAACTGCTTTTTTTTTTTTAGAAAATCCTCCATCAGCTCCAAGGCATTAATTTACTTGCCAGGGTAAATACTCTCTAATATATTTCTCACATGCCTAAATCTATCCTCACATATCTCATGTCGTCCTCATCGCTGCTCTCTGTCTCTTCCAGTATATGGAGCATGTCACTGCTGTGTATGCATCTTGCGGCGAACAGGCGTTTGCTGTGCAGAAGCTGGTCACAATGACCTGTGAGTAATCCGAGGGCATAATATCGAGACACATGAGTATAATAATATACATATGAGTGTTGTGTACGTCCTCCTCAACGCTGATTGCTCTGCAGACATATTTCAGAAGCTGTCTGCCGCTGAGGATCAAAGGGTCTGGGTCACCGAGAGCGGCGCTCACAGGGTGAGTGATACGTTGAGATAAGGTTATCTGTGATTATGGGCCGTTTGTTTTTCATATGACATCCACCAACTGAGATAAACTTCATGCCGTAATATGGAGTCATCACTGTTGGCCACACACTGCATCTATGTATATTGAATGTATTTGTGTAGGCTCTACAACAGGGTCATAATATATTTGTTTATGTAAGAATTTGTATTTTAAAATAGCAAATTGAGAATGTTTTTCTCCATTACCTATTTAAGTAATTTATTTTTATTTTAGCAGTCGTTTTATTTAGTACTAGGGCTTAAGGAGGACAATGTTGGTCATTGAATATCCACTGTAAATTCAATGGAAATACATTTTCCCCAGTTTATAACCTTAATGTTATTGGTAACCCTCTTGCTTTTCCCCTAGCACCAACATCAGGCTTAAAATTATGCAAAAAATATTCAAATTGAATGACATTCTTGCACTCCAGAGGATAAACCACATTATGACCTTTCTTATTCTTGACCACCACCACTGTGCAAGAAACCTCAAAATATAATTTAATATAATTTCATCCCCATTGAATTTATCAGCATCTTGAAGTGTCACCCACATGACACATTCGAAATTTCAAGCTCTATGGTCGCTGTAATAAATAGTTTGCACATTTGCTCCTGCCAATACTTAATAGTGTGGGCGATCGTGAACACTGCAGCTTCCAGGGTGCAAATATTTGCAAATATTTAGTTTAAGATGTGGTGAGCAATGGCAAATCTTTTACATTCTCTTTGTGAGATATTTTACCATATTAAGTCATGCTTTTCTTGTGGCATGATCGTCAGTGAGTGTCTTTGCTCTCTACTTATCATCTCAAATTGTTCTACATTTAATGTGCTTTGTGGAGAAAGAGTTAAGTCTTTCATTTAGTAAAACCGTTTGTAGACCCTGGTGAAGCTGCTATCCACATCAGATAGCAGTGTGCTGCTGGGAGCCCTGCTGGCACTCACCACTCTGGCTGAGAGGTAAGCAAATGTGTCCTTTAATGCATTGAATACATTTAAGATTTCATCTGTTGTTAAGCCTTTTTTTTCTTCTGCAGCCCAGAATGCAAGCAGGAGATTGGCCAGCTACCCATTGTGGAGAACCTCCTTGTAATACTGCAGGAATATGACCTGCTGTCAAAGAGGTTAGACACAACAGAGAAGTGATTTCTAAGATGTGGGAACTTTCCCTCCTTCATGAGATGCTGATAAAAATACAAAAAACTAGACAAACAAATCAAGTTGCTGCTTCTCGTCTTAGCTCATCTCATGTTGTCTTATCTGAAAGTACACAAATACACATTACTTTCGCTACTGCAGGAATTGAACATATGACCCTTTGTATACGGAATGATAAACTAATAATCTTAGTTTCCACAATTTAAGTGCGGTTTAAAAGCAATTTAAAGAGTTTTAAATGACATAAAACCTTTGAAACAAACAAGACTACACTGAACCTGATGTTTTCCTCCAGGATGAGTGCGGAGCTGCTGAGGCTCCTGTCCCCCGTGTGGCAGGTGAGGGACCAGGTGAGGGAGCTGGAGGGTCTTCCAGTGCTGCTGAGTCTGCTGTACAACCAGCACCTGAAGCTGCTGTGGAGCGTCGCCTGGGTCCTGGTCCAGCTCTGCGAGGATCCCGACACCAGGACGGAGATCCGGAGCTGGGGCGGGGTGCAGCAGCTTCTCCGGCTGCTCAACAGGTTTGCGAAACTGAGAAATTAAAGCATATTTGATGTTTATATAAATGATATGCATTGCATTGTATTTTTCACAACTGTAGTCAAAGCTAGAACAGACTCTTTACAGACTTAAAATGTGTTTCAACCAAAGTCTTTTGCTTAACGCAACCATCTCTTCTTTTCCGAAAAATGAACTGCAGCAGATACTTTTCTGTCCACGTTGACTTAACTTGTGGTTTTAAAGGGTCACTCTCACAATTTAGAATTCGCACTTGCATACAGTTGAGGGACTCGCAGAGACAGATTAAAAGAAGAATGATCAAAATCTGACCAACAGAAGCCAAGAAATGCTGACTTTTAGTCGCTAGTATAGGTCAAGCTCCATAAACAACCGATCCTACATATCCCATAGTGCAACTCGATAGTGTATTTCTTTAGATTTATAGTCATCTCAGTTTGGGAGACTTCAAATACCTGTACTACAAACTGGAGCATGGAAAGACATCAGAGTTACCAGGCAGGGAAGGTCTAGCAAAACTATGCTGCTGGTTGCATTGTGGGAATTGTAGGATCCGGTGATTTTGGTGCTTGACCCATATACAAGTAAGATTATCTCAGCCTCTGCAGCATCAATTTTGACCATTCTTCTTTTGAAATCTGTCTTATATGAGTCCCCCAACTTTATGGAAGTGCAACACTAAATTTCCTGCAGTACGTCAGAGTATTTGAAAAGTTAAAAAAGTTCAAATTTTTACTGCCCAATACCACAAAATGTACCATAATACTGTATATCTGCAGAATGATTTCTGGCCTTCAAAACTACCAGATTTACCTCCCAGTATTGTAACAGTTGATGATGGAGGATGCATCACTCTCCTAGCGACAGGCAGTACGTCTGTGACCGCTCATCCATCGAGACTCTCTCCAGCGCCAACGCAGCCGGACGCATCCACAGAGAGCACATCAGAGAGGAGCTCAGCCCACAGGAGGAGGTGGACAACACTGTGGCCCTGCAGTCAGGTCAGGGACGATACAATTTACTATGTAGCATATAAAAAGTATTTTCTTGAGAGTCAGAAATCCCCCTTAAAATACTGTGCTGTTAACAATGTTAAGTGGTGATAAAGGCCTGTGTGCTTGCTGCTGCAACGTAAGTGATTCCCCCAAAGGAGTCTTATCAGTTACTCAGAATGTAAACAGCTTTTTCCTGAAGTGAGAGTCCAGATCTGTTGAGAGTTTGGAGGAAATGGTTGTAAATTTTCTCTTTCTGAATGTCTAAATACAGGACTAATAAGGGTAAAAAACATTTTGTTTTGTCTGTCCCAATAAGAAACTGGAATTTTTTTACATTTCACAATCTAAAGGCATCAGTGTTTTTAGATTTTGTGCTTCCTGTGGTTTGGGAAGTGAGTTATTAATGTCCGCAGCTGTTTTCGTTGGACAGTCTGAGATTGCGTGTATGAGTTCTTAAATTAAGTCATATCCCCTTTAATCCCTTTTCCAGCCTGCTGCACAGTTCTGACTGAGCTTAGTCTGGATGACACATCTGCTCACCACATTGTGCAGGTAATGCAAATGTCTTTACATGAGGACGGGAATTAATAAGTCCAACATTATATCAAATTACTAAATTCAACATTATATCAAATTACTATATGTAGAATATTTTAAGCTCTGTGTCCATTCATTTTGACATTCTTTTCTTAGGAAAATGGGGTTTATATAATCTCAAAGTTGATTTTACCACAAAACTCTGGACCAAAGGTCACATCTTTACAGGTATATGGCTTCATATATGTTTTAAATTACATTATAATGTAAATACAGATTTCAAAACTAACTGAAAATAACCTTTGTACATTTTTTTACACATAGTGCTATGCATTTAGGACCCTCCGGTTTCTCTTTAGCGTGGAAAGAAACAGGAATCTGTTTAAAAGGTGAAAACATGTATAATCTTAAATTCCTTTCCTGCATAAATTTGGCTACTGTTGGAAAAAAAATCTCATCAAATGTTCTCAAGCGCTGTTATGTAATCTCCCATCCATTTCAGACTCTTTCCCACAGACCTCTTTGAGTTGTTTATTGATGTTGGACACTATGTACGGGACCTCGCGGTCTACGAGGGACTGCAAACCAAAGTTTCACTCTACACTGTAAAAGAAGAACTTCTAAATGAATTCATCAGTTTATTCAGCTGGTTTTTGGGCTTTGAAATTAAAAGAAATATCACTGTTCTTTACCTTGCATATGGATAGAGTTCTGTGTGTTTTGTAATGCAGGAAGAGGAACTGGACAATCTAAGAGAGGGCATCGAGGCTGTGGACCAGAACCGACCTCCCCTTAAAGTCATCAACGGTTACTCCATCCTGGACCATCTTGGCACCGGCGCTTTTGGAAGCGTCTTTAAGGTAAAAAACAGACGTGTTGGTTAGTTCTCCTTCTTTGTATCCTCACGCATTCAAGTGTCTTTGGTTCCAATAATTATACTCACATGACAGGTCCGAAAGCAGAGTGGCCAGAACCTTCTGGCTCTGAAGGAGGTGAACCTCCATAACCCGGTGTTTGGTAAAGACAAGAAGTCCAGAGACAGCAACGTGGATAAAATCATCTCGGAGCTCACGATCGTCAAAGAACAGGCAAAAAGTTACAGTTTTTATTATTGAGGCTGGGTTGCACCAAGGAGGATTCATTTTTAAACCTGATTTAATAATGATTTAACTGAAATTTAAACCTCTCTTTAAAGGGTCAGTTTCTTTTACATTTAATTCTGTTGAACCAAAACTTTGGACTTCAATTTAAACTTTGTTCCATTGTTAACTTTAAACTTACACTTGCAGAGGTTTTACTTTTAAAATGGCCGACTTATTGAAAAAGTGAAGGTACAGACTCTCATGATACAGTTCAGCAAGGAAGCTGTTATGGAGCTGAAGGGGATGATTGGACTATTTTCCTTACTGTGAAAGGAGTTTTTTTCTTTACTGTGCTATGTTTTTTAATTATTGTTTTATTTGGCTTATGCACCATTAATTCCTCCAACAAGTTTTTCTTAAAGGAGGAGAAACTACAGCTTCTCTGCCGAACAATTTTATGTTTTGTTAATAAAATACAGAGCAACCAAACGGCTCCTCCCCTCTCTTATAATCTACTTTTTAGGTCCTGAGGGCAAGCTAATTTAATTTTTTTATTATTTTAGTGTGGGTAAGCAAGCGTCTCCATATTAATAAAACTCAATTTAATTTATGTTTAAACTTCGATTTACTAAACGTTGATACATTTTTAACTGTGCAACCAAACTATAATAGTCCTTGTTGATGCAACCCAGCCATAAAACTTGATTTAATAACATGCATTCTGAACAAATTATATTCTGTAATGTTTCTTCATTTTCTAGATGACACACCCAAACATTGTTAAATACTACAAGACATTTTTGGAAGGTGAGGATCATTTTAGACCCCAGCATCTGTGAGGAAGGAATACAACAAAACTTCAAATCAGAATAATCCCTCATCATTCTCTTCACTTTAGGAGACAAGCTGTACATCGTGATGGAGCTGATCGAGGGAGTGCCACTGGCTGAACATTTCAACTCTCTGAAGGAGAAGCAGCACAAGTTCACAGAAGACAGACTTTGGAATATATTCATGCAGGTAACAACTCTGGAACTTAATGTTCTTGATGAAACAAATCTTCACTTTGTAAGGTATTGATTCAATGATAATGCACGTAGATGTTCAGTGCAGTGTAACTTGCCTGTTTGATTTATCACAACCATAACCCCGTTCATCCTGAATTTAAACCAAGACGATAAAATACTGAAAATCTCAAGTGTTGTGGGAACAACTTGAAGCTCAACAGAATTTTGACTGACACCTTCTTGACACTTGATTTTTAGTTAAAGTAATAATCTTAAAGATTTTCATTTAAATACATATTTATTAAGTCACTATCTATCTATCGCAGAATTAAATATCACTATGTTGATTGAGCCAGTGGCCCACTGCTAGCCCTAGCATTTGCAGTATTACCAACTGGGTTTCTGTGGCAACATTCACGGGAAAAATCAGTATCACAAATCTGTTTTGATCTCAGGGAAGTGAATTTCCAAAATGAAATCAAAGGTGCCGCCAAAGAAAACGAAACGTAGCTCTTCCTGATTGTAACTTTAAAGAAATATTTCCTTGCTTGAAAGATGATCTTTTCATAAATTTAGGCTTTGCAGTAGAAAGGAGCAAATGTTTTTGAAATTGGTGCAACAATACTGAAGAAAAAATGAGAAAGGGTCCAAGGTATTCACTTATGCTCGAAAGGTAGAAAACTTAAAAACACCCAGAATGCACTGGGCCGGTTGCAGCCACTGACTACAAGGTGGTTTTTGATGCTTCACTCCGGTGGCATTATGTTTTTTCTTCAGATTTGGCACAAAAGTCCATGTGGAGTCGAGGACGAACTGATTAGATTTGTTTGTGCTCAAAAGGTCAAAGGTCACTATGACCTCACGTCTGTTTCATTCTCCGGAACTTGATATCTCAGGACTCCTTGAGGGAATTTCTTCAAATTTGGCATAAACAACACACACAAATAGACAGAGTATGACACTTTTTGCGATAAAACTTAATGCTACACTTACAAACTGTTTTACAAAGACATTTAAAAAAAAGATCATACTCTATGCTCAGACATCAGTTTTGCCACGCTGGCTTCAGTCGTTTTTCAGTTTCTTTTTGGGATCCTGAAATATGTCTCTGCAAAACTCTGTCCATATGTGTCTCACATCTTGGGTGTATGTTACACATGTGTTGTACTTGGCTGGTAAATGACAACGGGGCCCCTGGCTGCTGGCAACACGAAGGGAAGTTCAGCATTGTTCATTTGCTTATACTTCCCACATTGTAATGATACAATGCTGGTTGAAAATCCGCAAAGTCTCAGTAGAACAATCATGTGGGGTACTTCTATATTTGCTGTGGACGGTTGTGGAGGAAGTACTTTCTGCAATTGACAGTGTGTGTTAATAGAATGCTAAAAGTAACATCTGAATAGTTTAAAATGTCAAGCTTCTGACACTCCAAGTAGTTGTACGAATGCAAACCTGTGTACACCTACTAGGATAAAAAAAAGATTGAGTTTAAACACTACTAATATAAATGCATTTGGAACATGAACTGGTGTTATTGGTCTACTTGAGCTCATAAGATAGGAAAGTTGGTAACCACTGCAGTACAACACTGTTTCCTGTATTCATATTCCCTGCACTACTAAAAAGATCCTTTTTCAGTTTCAGTGTAAATCATTTCCATTTGAAAAGGAGAGACATTTCGACTGAATGAAAAACATCTCAGTCTCTCCAAAGTCCTTTTAAAAACTTTATTACTAACTGATATCTCGTCTCTATATTCCCTCAGATGTGTCTGGCATTGAGGTACCTGCACAAGGAAAAGAGAATAGTGCACCGCGACCTGTCACCGAACAACATCATGCTGGGGGAAAAGGACAAAGTCACCATCAGTGAGTGCCAACAGTTTAATATCACTCTCCCTGTCTTGTCTTATTCTAAGAGTTTAACCTGTGTGTTTCTTCTACTTGAAGCCGACTTTGGCCTAGCGAAGCAGAAACAGGAGAACAGCAAGCTAACGTCAGTGGTCGGCACCATCCTTTACTCCTGGTGAGGAAATTCTTTTTAAGCATAAACGAAGCTGCTTTTAGATAAAATGCTCGTTTTTAAGGGGTAGATTTTTCCATCAGGACTGTTTCTAGAAAAAGATCTGTTTAAAAAAAAAAAAAGCATCTTTAATGAAATGTCATTGTTGTTAATTGTATTGAGAGGGGGGATATCTCAAAACTTGTGCAAATAAAACTATTCGTGGCCCGAAGGAGGTGAGAAAATGTGTTTTTGGTGAACCAACCCTTTAAGCAAGTATAGCAGAGCTGTATTTTTATGTTCCTACAGTCTGTTAGCAATATAGATACACAGCAAATGCTACAGCTCAAGTGTATTTATTGTCCTGACAACAGCTGTGTGTATATGTATATCCTCTCTTTGTAAATGAGCTGTTGTTTTAGGGTTGGTTAAGATTAAGTTTAGGTACAGTAGGGTTGGATACACAGGAATGCATTAGAGGGTTCCTCTCAAGGTGACACGCACAATAATTTGTGTTGTGTGTGTGTGTGTGTGTGTTGTGTGTGTGTGTGTGTGTGTGTGTGTGTGTGTGTGTGTGTGTGTGTGTGTGTGTGTGTTAGTCCAGAGGTGGTGAAGAACGAGCCGTATGGAGAGAAAGCTGACGTCTGGGCTTTGGGCTGCATCCTCTACCAGATGGCCGCTTTACATCCTCCGTTCAACAGCAGTAACATGCTGTCGCTGGCCAGCAAGGTTACATTAACACACACACACATACACGCAAACACACACACACACAACTTAACATGTTTTCCTCTTGCAGTCTGTTATTATTCTTTGCTTCCTATATGTGCTGGTAGATTGTCGAGGCCGTCTACGAGCCGATTGAAGAAGGAGCTTTCTCAGAGAGAGTCACAGACATGATCAGATGGTGAGACTTTTATTTTGAAATGATGTATATTAAGTTTAACAGAATCCTTAAAGGTAAAACTTAAGTGTAAGTCGGACTGTAGCCCTACTACCATTTCATATTGCGGGCAGTCATTTTGATATGTTGGTGATAAAAAAGGCTTTTATTGTCTTCAACTCACAGGGTGATTCTGCTTTAACAGACTAATTGATTAGAGCAAACAATTACTATTAATGCTTTTAAAATTGGCTTAAAAAAAACTAACTAGCATAGTCATTTATTACATACATTTTATCCCATTTATAGTCAGTAAATCTCTGAAGTATTCATACAGTACTTTGTTCTGCTATGGGACGTCCTGTCAGGTGTTTGAGTCCAGATGCAGAACAGCGGCCGGACATCGTGGCCGTCAGCTCCAGGATCTCTGACCTCATGATGAGGCTGATGGACGGCCTCTACACTTCCCAGAATGCACTGGAACGAAGAGCAGACAGAGACAGGAAGCGAGCGCAGAAGTACTTCCTGGAGAGACACAAAAGCAGGACGGACTGCTGTCACTCGAACCCGTCTCAGGTGAATTGGATTTAGAGAAATGTCGTCCTTGAAATGACGTCCTTGAAAACTGTTAAGATTAGATTTATTGCAGTACAATGTGGCTGTTGGCAGGTAATGAATTGTGAAAAACAAGACTTTCATACATACTACACCCTCTAATTAAGAAATTGTGTGATACTTGCAAATGTGTGATTAGACATGATAGTTGTAAATAACTTGATATTTCAAGTTAATCCTGCAGGGTTTTTAAATAACATGCTGCCCTTTTTGCAGGAAAAATCCATAATGAATACTGAATCTCCAACTCCTCGCTCTCCTGCAGCCTGCAATTCAAACCACAGCGAGCACAACATCGGTCAAGGTGACTCTATTTTGAAAAGCACTGAATTTAATTACCCCGGCAAACAGGAAAGGATTTGTAATTAAAAACGACAATATGTTTTTTCAGATGATGCCTCAGATGGTGATGTAGAAACATGCGATACCAACATCAGCACCACTGCCTTTACGGGGAAACACTACGGTGAGTTCTCTGTCAGTGAGATAATTTAAAAGATAATATATAAGAATATTTATCATGAGGTAAAAGGGCAGATTATATGACAATAGGCATTAGGGGTTTTGAACAGATGGTCTTACCGTTACTGTTGCCTACAAAGCTGGTCTTTTAAAGCTAGAAGCTACTATTGTTTTACGTTTTTCAGATTGGTTGATTCACTATTTTTTATTTGATTTTGGCTTGTTTTATTTTGATCAAAGAATTAAAGTCCAGTGCCTGCAAAACTCCAGACCAAATTCAATCTTGGTAAGTGAAAAATCTCACATAATCTATTTCTGTGTTGTGAAATGTATATTGTATATATTGGCCACAGTATCATCATTTAGTAATGCAAATAAACTGTTATCAGTAAATGCCTTTTCCTTTTTCTTGTCGTCTCAGTGGTGACTATGCTGCTGCAAAGATTAAACCAAGACCAGGTACATTTTTTCAGTTTCATGCCCAACACAAAACAACCCAAAGAGCAGACGTTCTAAAAGTATTTTATAAAATGTGTCTGTTCTGTTTGTTTAGTGTGTTTGGTTCTGCTCTCACCTCAGTGTCAGCAGGGATCTGTGTCTCCCAGAAGAAGGTTCGTCAGATTGATGATCCCATCCAGAGGCTCCTCGTGCAGCTGCACAAAATCATATACGTCACTCAGGTACAGTAATATAACTACTTTTGTTACATCTTTATCAAAGGTCAGTTTAACGCTGCAGACACATCTCATCGGTCCAAATGTAGTGATTCTGGTTTTATCACAAATCCATTAGAAACCTAAAACCACATGGTCATATATCTGCATAATATTCTGTTTTTCATCCATTTCATACTTAAATGTTTATAAGAAATATATATTTTTTCTCCCCCATCCTCCAGCTTCCACCAGCTCCACATCACAACATCAAACGACGGATCATTGAAAGATTTAAAAAGTCTCTGTTCCACTTTGGGAGCGATCCATACAACCTGAAAGTGGAGCTCAGCAAGGTTTGTTCGCTCGACTTACCAACAGTCCGAAACCCAAAGATGTATATCGTCATATGAGAACAAGGAAAGCTTGAAAACAAGTTTTTTGAGTGTGTTTTTGGTCAGATGCCTTGCCGCAGAGTTTATTTTCTGCAATAATCCAAAATCCAATAGAAAAATCTCATTAGCCATTTGTTCAAAGAAAACAAGTGAGATGCTAATTTCCTAGTTGACCTACAAAAATAGGTCATCCTTGCAGCACTCCATTATCTGTTGTAATTCATAATCATGTTTATTATTAGAAAAGCAGGGTATTAAAGTTTAAACTGGGGTACAAAATCTTACTTTCCAATTCTGTTACACTATTTTGAGATATTAGGGCAGAGTGTTCTGGCCCCTTTAATAACAAGTAGGACCTCCTTCCTGTTTCCCTGCAGCTCCTCCACGCCTCTCCAGAGCTGATGGAGTTCAGCACAAACAGGGCAGACTGGTGGCCTCTGGTCCACCACTTCACAGGAGACCCCCACGCTGCTGACAGCACAGGGAAGAGAAACCACAGCTTCACCGTACATCAAAACACAAAACTCTGCAGGCTCTTTGGCAGATCTGCTCTTACACACACCATCAAAAGGAAACTATTGATGTGATCTGGTTTGAATGCCAAGAATGTACATCTGATTTTCTCTTTCTCTGCTCCTGACAGGTGATGGGAATCTCAAAGATGGAGTCACCTATCAGCAGATGCAGGTCGGTTTTTCTGAGATGGATTTTTGTATGTCTCCTGTTTTAAATTTTGAAAAAACAAGCCATTACATGATTGTTCATGATTTGACATTCATAACATATAGGTTGTCAGTAAAAACTTATTCGGGAAATATGTAAGGTTTATTAAATATAGAACCTTTCATAAAACAAGTTCCCAAAGTGCTTTACCAGAATGGAAATAAAAAAATAAGACCATAAAAAAACTAAAAACAAAACAATAAAACATAATCAACAACAGACCTTAAAAACTAAATTACACACAGTAGATGCTTATTCTCTGTTTTAGCCGAGTGTTAAGACTGGAAGAGACTGGAAGCAGGGCCAAACAGCTAGCCACTGGGTCCGGCCAAGAAAAAGTTCCAGCACTTGACCCCTGTAAACTTTATTTCTACACTTTGGCATTTTAACAGATTAATAAAACATGATATATAGTGTTCATTATTGAGATACTGATATTGTTACAATTGTTTGGACAGATCCAGGCTAGCTGTTTCCCTCTCCTTCCAGTCTTTATGCTAAGCTAAGCTAACTGGCTACAGGAGTGAGAGCGGTTTCAATCTTCTCATCTAACGATGGGCAAGAAAGTGAATGGGCATATTTCCTAAAATGGTGAACTATTCCTTCTGTGCAATCAAGAATGAATACATACTTTCTTTAATATACAACACCTGTATCAATACTTTGATATATATTATTCTGTGAGAGCAGGTGTCACCTTTGTTTTCTCCTGCTGGATCTAGTTTTTCATTTTGAAACAAAGTTCTTTAATTTCCGCTTCATGTTCATATTGAATGTCTGTCTGCCGGTGAAGTGATTTCCTGTATGTATGTTCCTTTTCAGGGGATCATAGAGGAGCTGGTGGAGGAGAACAGCTACTATGAAGCAACACACAGCAGGTGGCATTTTACAATCAGTCATCAGTAAAAGTCTATGTTGTGATCAGGTGTTAAAGGGTTAGAGAATTATTTGACTGATTAACAACGCAAATGGGATTATAGTAAAACATTATAGTAATGAACACTTTCTTTCATTTTCAGTGGTTAAAAAACGAATCCTGAATTTACTAAACTGAAAATAACCTGCTTTGGTTTAGATGATTATAATATTTGATGTGTTTGTGTGTTCATTTTAGGATCTCCGAGAAAAGAAATGACCAAGAACACAAGTGATCGTTGGCTGTTTTCACTCTCAGATGTCACAGAAGAAGCAGAAAAGATAAATTATTCCAGCGTGGTAACATTTGCATCAGAAGTAATTTATAATTGTATAAATTTAAAACCATAAGATCTCTAAGTATTTGTTTGTCCATAAACTATTTACAACTTAGCTTAGTTATTGTTGTGATAGCTGCTGTAACCTGATTCTAAAACTGACACCACTCAGGGCTGCAATTAACGAACATTGTCATTATTTTCAATTATATGAATATTCACTGGTCCAAAAAAAGCCAGAAAAATTTGAAAAATGTGGTTCACAGTTTTCTAAAGCCCAGACCGATGTGATCAAATTGAAAATCTTGTTTAACAAACAATCCAAATTCCAAAGACTTAATGCAAAGATCTTATGCAATTGACATTATGCAATTGACATTATGCAATTGACATTATGCATATGATACCACACACCTCTTTGGTTTTCAGGCATTTATTATTTGTACAAATTTAATATGACTGTGTAAATCTCCAAAGTCAATTTAATATATGTAAATTGCATGTGCTTGTATTTATTTCTGTCAGCTCAGTCGATGAGAAGCTGCTGATATCAAAAGAGAACTGACCTGTAACCACCACACACACAGAAACGACTGACTTAACCTCAGACACTATCCAGAGCTTTTTTATCTGCATGTGTTAAGTTTTATTTTCTAGCACTTTAAATTCTCAGGAACAGACTCAGCGGTTTGACGGTTTAACTCCTCTCTGCAGGGCTGCAAGTCACAGCATGTTTCAAACGGCTGTGAGCAAAAATGAAACCAAACATTCACCTCAATTCAACATACATGTTTTTATACATATCACAATGTCTGACTGCAGCTTTACTAGCAGCAAATATATTAACATGCACTCTGAGACACTGTTATCATTTTCAATATGATTAGTATCCAAATATACTTTTTGATCAGAGAATGTTTTCATTTTGAAGAGTGGAGCGCAGCGGAAGGGTTTTTCATATGCACTTTGATCCAAAAAAGGGATTTGTCTGTATAATCTGTTTAAGGAAAATCTATTTTAAAACGATATATGAAATAAACTATTTAATGCAGACAATGTCCATGTTATTCATCACATTGTATATCATATAAAGTTGAAGCATTTAGCTGTAAAGAAAATAAAGTGAGTGAGCTGAGACAAATGTTTGAGATTAAGCCGTTATAATGAGTAATGGTTAAAATATTTAGAATTCAAGATAAATCTGAGGGGTTAGTTTTGTGTGAAATGTTGGATGATAATTTGATTTTTTTGCACCTTGAAAATGATTTAAATACAATCATCTGAGAAGTTTATAGAGAGAATGTTTATTTGGTTGAACTGCAAACATTCCCAAACTACACTCTGCTCTTTTGTGAAGGAACTATAAATCAAAAACATTTGTGAACAACCATTAAAAAATGCAATGTATTTAATAAGTACATATGTTTATCATGCAATATGTTAATCTGAAAAGTAACTACAGCTGTAAGATAAATGTAAGGGAGTGAACATTATAATACTACCATCTGAAATGGACTGAAGTATGAAGGACAGAACCTGCAAATAAATAAATAAATAATAATTAATACATTCCAATGCCATTAAATGCACCAAAAATAATATTAAGTATAAATGCAGGTAATAATCAATTTATAAAATGTGACATACATTTAGCTTATTTATCTATTAACCTTTATAATAATTCCTTTATTATCTACTATACTATTTAATTTTCCCTTTTATTTATTTTAGTTACCTTTGACATTTAAGGACCCAAATGAAGGGATTTACTGCAAAAATTAAAAAAAAATAAAATGACAAGTCCAAAAAGAAGCAACTGAGAATCCATAGCAGGCTGGAACAAGTTAGGGTTCAGGGTTCAGGGTTGAGGGTTGAGGGTTGAGGGTTCAGGGTTCAGGGTTGAGGGTTGAGGGTTCAGGTGGCTGCACCACTACAGAACACGAAGCAACAAATCAACCTGTACACTGACTGGGGAGGAGGGGCTGGTTTATGAACTGACAGGGTGATTGGGAATGAGACACAGGTGAGCAGGGAGAGGAAAGTAGTCCGAGGGTATCTAGTGGACAGGTGGAGAATGACATTAAAGCTTAATAGAGAGTCAGGGGCTTTGGATGAGTCGCAGGGAGACGAATCAGAGAGGCAGGATGGACAGAAATCATCATCAAGAAGCTACATGCGCTAACTTTTATCATCCTTTATTTTTGGTTATCTAGGAGCAATGGTGGATATACTATACTTGAGTACAATTTTAAAGGTACTTGTACTTTAATTTAGTGTTCCCATTTTCTGCTACTTTGCCATTCTTCTCCACTACAGTTCAGAAGGAAATATTGTACTTTTAACTCCACTACAATTATTTTATAACTTTATCTACCTTGCACATTTACAATAATGATACAAAATATAATCAACAGATACATTATTGATCCCTGATGAAAAATTCCCAAGATACCCAGCAGTAGTATTATTATATATATATATATATATATATATATATATATATATATATATATATATATATATACACATTTCAAAGCAACTGCAACATTAAAGTGACACATGAATGCATCAATAATTATAATCCAATAACACAATATGAATTAATTTAAAATAAATTGACTCATTCTGCACAATGAGCACTTATTATTTTGTTACTTCAAATATTTTTGGACACTAATACTTTCGCACTTTTATTTAAGTAAGATTTTGAGTGCAAGGCATTTTCTTGTAACAGAGTATTTCTTTGCAAATATCTACACTGTGGTATTGCTAATTCTACTTAAGTAACATATCAGAGCTTGGGCGCAGACACGGATGTCTTGTTTAATGTTTACTAAAATAAACTGTCCTTATGGTGACTTTTTCAGATTTTGAAAAAGATATATGTGAAATATGTTAAAAGCCTTAAAATAAGCTTCTTTATTCTTTAAAACTTTAATTTCTTTACCATTGAACAGATAAACACAGTGGATGTCATTTTGAATATTAACTGTGCTGGGGTGCAGTTCCCTACAGATACCACAGGGGGCAGTGTGAACCCAACAACTGAAAGAAGACAAGCTGACCTCAGACAACCTCACAACTCCACAACATGAAACAAGAACTGCCATGTCGCCTCAGAAATGACAAAAGCCGGCAGCTTCAGTGGAAACATGACACAGCAGAATTAAATCATATACACAAGACTTTAATAGAGCAAAAAAAACAACATACGAAACGTGATGAAATGTTCCAGGTTAATATGTAAAATTCAGAAAATATGGAAGACGTTGGCTCGTCTGAAGTAGGCACATGAGTTCTTAAAGTACACAGGCTGCTTGTTTTGTTACTTACAGTCGATATTTTATACACTTAAACAAATTCCTTCTGTTTAATGGAATGTACATTTTTCTTGAGGCACAAATGTAATTTAAGTTTCTGATGTTAAATCTAAATCTCATTTGCTTTGCCAACAATGAGACAATGCAGCTGTACATATTGTAATATTTGAACACTTTTCCCATAATCCTATTTTCTCCTGTTGCAAGTTCTCTTTCTTTTTAATTAGTATTATTTCTATAGTAAACAATATTTCATTTAAACATAATGAATAGACGCCAATCTGTGATAATACAATATCAAACAACAATGCCTTTCAAAAACAAAACTCTGTAGAAGTTTAAAAACAATGATCTTTTCATTATTAATTCTGAAACTGAAACATTTCGGTAAAAATCCAGGCCCACCAATAACTGCAAAATGCCATCTGGGATTAAAACTTTGCATGTAGAATATATGTGAAAGAATAAAGTTGTGTGTTATCTTACTTACAGTGGAGCTATATTTGATACTGCAAAAATCTCCAGCAAAATGTTTAACAACTGCTCCAAATGAATGACAAGCTTTTAAAGGAGTAGTTGCACATTTTGGGAAATATACGTATTGGTGTTCTTGTGTCTGCACAGTAAATATAAAGCTGGAGCCAGCAGCCGGTTATCTTAGCTTAGCATTAAGATTTGAAATGAGGGGAAAGTGATAAAACAAAATAACAAAATTCACCTACCAGCACCTCCGAAATCTCACTTATTAACATGTTTAGTTTAGTTTAGTTGATCCAAACAAAAAGTGTAAACACAACAGTTTGTGGTTTCTACGGGGGGATTTTTGTGCAGGGACCGTTTCTTGTGTCATGACAACCACTGTCTTAGGTTATGTCGGAAATCTCTCCGTATTTACTATACCGAGCTTTAAATTGACCAATCCGACATTTTATTTTGTGTGAGATGAGTGCATTTTATAGTGCTCTCAACAAAACATCCATATCTAATATGTTCATATCATTTACACTTCTTTCTGCAAACAATCCCACCATGCAATGTATCACATTTTCGGGCCGAACTTTTGTGAAAAAATATCTACTTCCCATTATTTTAACTGATATTGCCATAGCGATATAATTTGCGATGTAAGAGGGAATTGTGTTTTTTACATCATTATTCTCATTTTCATTGAAAAAACATATTCAAAATGATGAAAAGTAGGGATTTGTACTAAACAAAACGTTTTCTTAAGTCTGTAGAATATGACGGGTAAACAAGGACATCTCCTCAGTACCACAATATTAACTTTAAAATGTAATTTTGCAATCGGCCATATTGTGAATTTCAATACAATTACAATTCATTTTTAAGCCCTATCCCATTTTACAGAAAACAACCACTGTGTGATGAATCACTTTTCTAATTTGAAACATTTCGTTCACTTCAAAGATTCATCACTGACCATGTACTTTATTCACCTTTTTGTTTCGAGGCTCAGCAGTTTTCTGTCCTTACTTTCCTATTTTCCGTTATTAACTCAGTCTTTATACGTTGTGAACTTGCCAGTTATGGATATTCATCTTTTACGAGTATGAGCTTCTACATTTCCCTTTTCTGCAGATAAATCTGCTCTTTTTTTTCCTCAAATATGTTCAGATATTTTAATCCAGAGCTTTCTTTTTACACATTCGGAAAACAATAAATTGCGTGTACAACCAGTGGACGTTTTAAGTCCATTTGTTCACAAACACTTCTTCCCTAAAGCTAATAAAGTTGTTATTAAATGAGGTAAAAGTAATCCATGCAAATATAAATACAGTAGAAACCTGTGAGATTCCCAGTGGTTATGAGGTGACTGACAGGAGGGTTAAAAAAATGAAATTGTGATACAATTTTAAACTTTACTGCATCATTCTCTCTCTTTTTTCCACTTTGAAGCAGAAATTAGTTCTTCGTTCATCAGTGTAAAAACTGAATCTCTTCTTCTGTGAGACTGAGGTAAGACACTAGAAACCCTCTGGACTGCATCTTTAGTTTATACTGTTAGCGTTTTCTCTCTGGGAGGGAAGACGGGAGACAATGTTCAGAGTGAGAAGTCAGAGGAGTTTCATGTGCTGAGAGGAGATGATGTGTGTGTGTGCTGGCTGCTGTTTGCCTTCACTCCGCCCTCCTCGGAGTGTTTCTCCAGCTCCTGCAGGTCCTCCAGCATCTCCTCGATCAGAGGCGGCATCGAACCCGGGATCTCCATCTTCAGCGTCACCACCCTCTCCGCTCCTGTGGAACAACAACAACAGCAGCAGACTTTACTTTTTTTGTCATTATGGAGGGCTGCAAATAAATTCTTGTTTCCTCAAGTGTTTTTAATGGGTTTTAGCGGTTAGATGCCTGAAACAAGGTCTGCGGTTAACCCACGCTTTCGAGATTTTCACGTAATGTTCTACGACATATAAACAGATGATTAATAGCCCCTCTATGCATGGGATGATATGAAAATTCCATGTTTCATTTCATCCAAAATAATTGCATTTAACGTTATTATCCCGATAATCATCAGAATATGCTTTAAACTCTTAGAATGGCAAATAAACATACTGGTATCCCTTTACCTGACGTTTTGTTAAAAAAATAATATTTTTTTATAGCATCACTGTTGTTGTTGTGAAAAACAAAAAAAAACTTTGCGAGAGTCTGTTCTTTTGTTTTTTTGTTTGTTTTTTTACATCCGACAGCTCTTTCAAGTCACTCATGTGAGGATATAATAATATAATATAATATAATCCAGATAATGGAAATTCACCACTATAAACTTAGTGCCAGTGTTTTTAATCGGGATCCACAATTAAATCCCATATTGTTCCCTATATATCTTTCTTGTGAATTTTAAGCTATAATGTGTCTTAATGGGGGTTCTATAACAAGTGCTGAATGAGACTAATAAACTTCATCATGTCTTGCATCTACTCCGCCTTCACAGTCTCGTTGTGAAAACAAATACGTCTTCACTGCACCACTCTATTAGATGATAATCAGAGTAACCACCGCCAATCACAGATTTTTGTAATAGAAGTTATCATATCATTGTTATAATCTGTGACAAATGAAGGATTTTATGGAGAATGATCCTCTTTCTGACCTTTGGCGCTGATGCTGCGCAGGTCGGTGATTTTCATGAGGGCTTTGGGGAACATCAGCGGCATGCTGGGCCGCCGTTTGCGGGAGTAAATCTTCAGCGCCTCCAGCAGCGGCTCCTGCAGCACCTCCACCTTAGACGGCTCCTCCAGGTCCTGCCGGTCTGTTTACAGAAGTGAATATTTAGCTTGTATGTTAAAAGAATAGCTTTTTCCCAATAAACTATAAAAATAGGGTTGTATTTTCTTTCTGAGCTTCAGTACCTCCAGAGACGAGACAGATGGCGCTGAGGAGGCCGCTCTCTGTGTCGTCCATCTGCAGCGGCAGCAGCTGGCCGGCGAATGTGAAGACCTGATCCGTCAGCGGTCCGAATCCGGCGTTGTGGATCTGAGTGCGGGTCAGGGTCAGCCCGTCGGAGAAGGTCATGGTGTCCTTGTCGGGAGTGTAGCGAGTGCAGATCCTCAAGATCTGGATGGAAGAAGAACGGAGCGAGGAAGAGGAGGAGAACAGAAAGACAGATTTGATAAATGTGATTAATATTGAGATACGTATCAGGTCATAAAGCAGGAAAGCTCTGAGAAATATTGAAATCATACGAAAATACCAAAAACACAATCTTAGAAAAAGGGACATCCTGTGTTGGTTCTGATCAAGCTGGACGTCATATTTGTACCCGTTTGTACTTCTGCATCTCATTATCTTGGACATTTTATTTTTGCATTAAATCAGCAAATGAACAGCAGGTGATTTTCAGCCTGTTATGCACCACCCACCAGACACCATCACGAGAAATACACACTTTCCCAATAAGCTCCGTTTTCAAATCATTTTTTTTTTTAACCTTCACTGCAGAGAGATCCACTTTAACAAGTATTTTGTGGAATATATTACAATGAGAATATTCAATGAGGTGTCTTCCTGTTTGCTTTGATATTTAGCCATTGCTGCTACTTGCTAGTCATCTAAACTTTAATCTTCCCGCCAGCCGCTTAGATGTCTTTGTTCGCAACCTGTATGACAATCTGTGCCAGTAGAACTCATATTATCATTGGTTTGAGACAGACAGATGGAGAACAGTATGCCCTTTAAACATTTGCATGCATACAGTGTGAAAAATAGCTGTGAGTTATGCAAAAAGGATGTAAATATAAGTAAAAAGAATCATTAGTTAGTCAGCGTTGCCGGTTTTGCAACTTTCTTGCTAGATTTAGTGACTTTTAGCTACTTTAATAGGAAAAGAATTGGAAAACTGGGTAAAATAAAACTAACCGCTCACTCACAAGTCATCTTCACAAAGTTTTCTATTGAAACACCTAAAAGTCTAGAGGTAGAAAGTTATTTTTGGAATGACGCAGACGTACCAGGATGTCCAGGCAGGCGGTTTTGAGCAGAGTGATCTGGTCAGCGATGGTCAGACCGGTGAAACCCGGCACTCGCTTGGCGAACTCCACCACCTTGATGATGCACTTGGTGGCGAGCTCGCTGAACTTGTCCCACAGCCCGAGGTCCAACTGGATCCTGTGGTCTGAGCTGGAGTTCTGGATGGAGGAGAAAAGACCAAGAAGTTGTTTGAGATATTTAGCATTTAACTCTCAGCGGAGATGCAGGATTCAGAATGCCACGATGTGACAGGATGTTATTAGAGATACGAGTCCAACTTCATTATCAAATCAGGCTATTTTCATTGTGTGATGATGGTTTGCAGACGTTTCAAATTGAGTTTTTTTGCCATTGAGGGGCCAGACATATTGTCACCTTATAAAGTTGATGGGAAGAATTTGCATTAGCAGTCATTTAGTGCCATGTTTTTAGAGACCTGATGAATGTGACTCCAATATTCAGTCTTTTCTTTTTGGCTCTGTTTCGTCTCCATTAACCCCTCGACATATCTTGCTTCACTGTAACTTCGAAATGCAAATGAACATCATGCTGTATTGAAGAAGACTTGAAACGAGTGAATGAGACCATAAACTCATGTTAACAATGTTTACGGAGGTAATAAATCCAGAGATAAGTAGGGTCCTTTTCTCCAAGACTTCCAAACAATCAGACTTCTTATTGCAACCAGCGGGGTCAGAAAGAATGCATGTTTAAAGCACTTCAGCATTGGCTTCACTTTTCACAACCGGAGTTTTCTGTTTGTCGGTACGAGCATCAACTTTTACATGAACATTGAAGTTGGATCCATTGCGTTATAAACATAGAAAATAAGGAAAACCCACTGCACACGACCAACGGCAAAGACAAAACTGCGGTGTGTGTAATTAACTGTCAAAGTCCAATCAGAAAAAATAGCAGAAAGAGTCTTTTAATTTAAAAAAAAGTCAAGCTCAGTGGATAAAAATGTATAAATGTTTCTAATGTGACTTATAAAATAATTTCGCTTGAAGATTTTTAGTCCTAATAATGAATAAAAAGCATTAATAGAAGAGAAAATACTATGACCTCTACAGTAAAACTACTCAAAAAAAACATTTTGAGGTATTCAGATTTTTAAAAGTATCCTGATAAATCTGAAACCAGGAACAAACCGAATGACAGAAGTCTGTACTTCCTGCTTTCAGTCATTCGGTGCATCCAGGAATCGCTCCCTTCTGCTGACTCATATAACCATAAACATGTGATGCCACATGCAAAGCAGTGTTTGTGGAAAGGGCACACCCAGACATATTCGCACCATTGGTATAACCAAGGGGAGTTTTTGTCTTTTGTCATTAAGGCTCAAGTTGTTCCTGTTTGTGATGCACGTGTGTCACAGTTTGAATGAACATCGTGTTCTCTGTTTGTGTGTCCTGTTTGTTGATGTTGAGAAGCAGAAGTCCTGCCTTAGTTTTTGAAATATGCATGAGTACACAGTTTCACTAGCAATTACTAACCTTGGTTCAGACTGATTAATCGGGTGCAGCTGCTATTTGTGTAGATTTTCATTCCCTCAATCCATAATTCTTGCCTATTAACAGGAACGCTTTAACCCTTAGAGACCCTCATAGTGTGTGTCAAGTGATTCTTGTTAATAACAAGAAATAAATGAATGAATTAAAATACTTTGCGAAATAGTATAAAGGTTTAGGACATTATGAAGGAACTCTATGGTTGCATTCCCCAATCACATCTGTCCTATAAGTTGTTGCAGCAATCTTTGGGGTGGTTTGGTGCTAAATTTAACAACTTTCAACTGCTCTAGAATTGGTAAGAATAATCAGAAATTCCTCCAAAGTACCACATTAAGAGACCAAGACATTGAGAAACTCCATAGAAATCATAGAAAATCCATGCCGTGATTTGCTATCAAAAACTTTTCACATTTGGAGATTTCTGCAAGAATGTTTTTTTTCTTTGATTGGATGGCGAGCACTTCTGTTCTGGAAACTGCTCAGAAACTTCCTAATTGTCAAAATAACTAGAAAAGCCATACGTCCTCTGAAGGCCTTCAGTATCTAGTTTGTGGTTGATAGAGTGACGTCTAGTTTAAGAAAGATGGTCTCACTATATGAAATGGCACACTAATATAAGTGAGCCCATTGGATTCACAAGAGTTTCAGCTTTACGGTCAAACCCAGTTTATGTAATTCCACGACTGTTTAAGGACCCTAGCATACAGAAAAATTCAAATAAAACATTTTTAGATTAAGCAAAAATAACACATTTATACTGCATGCAAAAAAACTGTAAAGAGACTCGTAGGTAACATTAAAACATTTTCATTCACAAAATTCCTCTTCAGTAAATCTATAACTTGCTCAAAGGCCTTTTCACAACCTGGACAAAACGAGAAAATGAAGCAAAAATAGATTAATTCACAATTTCTCTCACCAAGGCCAACATGAATATTCACGTTCTGTATAAAGTCAAGCAATCATTGACTCAACCCTCCACACTGTAAACAGGCTCATTACAACAAGAGTGCAAATACTGTGTATAGAAGTTACAATGTGGTCACATTTCCCGTTGGTGGCGCCAAAGAAACGTGTTGTTGTTAAAGCTGAGCTTCATTGCAAAGGTTTTTATCATTCATAACTGAACAGAGTGTGAATTTGATGCCAAAACAGATGCCAGCATTCACACATTCACACACATTCAGACAGATTCACACACGTTAACACACACGTTCAGACACCTGCTGATCAGCTGCAATAATCACTCACATGCACACTCACGTGCAATGTGTGGCTCAATCTGTTACCTAAGGACTGTGAGATGTAACCTGCAGGCATCAAATGCTTCCACTACTGGCAATAATAATAATAATAATAATAATAATAATAACAATAATAATAATAATCATAATAAAAATACTACTACTTACAATAATAAATAATTGATGTTACACTATTGCTTATATAATAAGGTCTGGTTTTATAGTATAAGTTTTTACAATGACTACATTTGTGACACACAAATGCTGAGTATCACCAAAAAGAATGAATCATAACTAAGATGAGCTCTAATCAGAGTAAAAAAACAAAAAACAAAAAACTAGGTTGAAAATGAGTAAATCCAGATTTAAAATTAAGCTGATCTCTGTTTCACAATTGCACACTAATCTTTGTTTATTAAAAAAAAATGTGTTTACCCCAAATGAAATGAAATGAATATATTTGTGTGCTGTCGGGACCTAGTGAGTAGTCTTTAAAAGAGGGGGAACCATACTTTCAGATGCTCTGTATTCCTTAACGACAAGTGACATTGTTTGTTGGCTAACTACCTAAAAAGTCTGGCAAAGAAGCTCTAATTTCTCAGAATTTGGCCAAATGAATGGAGCAATATGGCCAAAGAGTTTCGGTGCAACATAATTAAATTTTAACTAAATTGAGTTAAAATGCAGATCTTTGCAGATTATTTTCTCTCTGTAGAGGAAAATTATTGTTGTGTCTCTACTCACTGTGGTGTATTTCCCCAGCTGGCAAAGAGAGGGGAATGTCTCTCTGTGAGCCCGACAGATCTTCTCCACTATCAGGCCGAGCTCCGCCGTCAGCTCGTACGTCTCCATGATGGTCATCTTCACCGCCTCCTTCTTCCCCTTCCGGCTGCTTCTGTCGTTTCTCACCGCTGGAGGAGAGAATGGTGAACGTTATAAGATGTTTAGGGAAATAAATAACTAAAAGGGATTCAAACAGTACAAAATGATGGTGCTTGCTTCAAAACATTTTGATGTTATTCTTTTTTTTATTTAAATGACATGTGTTTTCACATTATCATTGTAAATGTGCTTAGCAAGCCCTTCCACTACATTTTAGTCTTTGATTGTGAAAATACAGGATAATTGTCCAAACAAAAACAGTGTTCTACATGATTTATATATTAAAAAAAAATATATAAATATACAAACATATATTTATATATATATATATATATATATATATATATATATATATATATATATATATATAAAATATAAATAAAATGAATTTATATATATATATAAAATACTTTATATATATTTTTTTAATTTAAAATATAAATACTATATATATATATTTTTTTATATAAAATATAAATAATATATATATATTTTTTTTATAGGTATATAGGTATTTTTATGTAAAAATGTAGGTATATAAACTATAAATACATATATATATATATACAAAATATAAATACATACATATACATATATATATATATATATATATATATACATATATATGTATATATGTATATATACACACACACACACACACACACTGGAGATACATTGAGAAATCCCATGGAGATAGATGGGATTTCAGTGGTTTGAAAACCCTCTAAATATGATTTAAAATTATGAATCTGAACAGCTCCCATTGGAACTCTTGCTCTGGTAGAAAAACACAGTCTACAATGCAATCAGCTGGCGGTAAGCCGTGCGGATTAACTGCTTCTCTAGGGAGCATGAGAAGCAGGCTAACACAACCGAACCAGGTTAGCCTTTCATAATCACTTCGGTAACGGTGTCAACACGTTTCATGGCGTCCCAAGGACTTGGCTCAGGCAGCTACACACATGCTCAGAATTATGCAACAGCCTCGTCTCTGTGGTTCTCACCAACGGCCACTCCTCCTCCTCCTCTTCCTCCACCCCTTCCTCCTCCCCCTCCTCCTCATCATCATCATCTCTGGGTGCCCTACATTCAGTCGTCATTGTGTAAACACTCTAAGTGAGATCACATTACACACTGACTGTCTGAGTCGGTCAGCGAGCAGTTACATGGCATCCACCTGTCTGCTACATGTGATGTATTTATGTAATGCGTGTGTGTGTGTGTGTGTGTGTGTGTGTGTGTGTGTGTGTGTGTGTGTGTGTGTGTGTGTGTGTGTGTGTGTGTGTGTGTGTGTGTGTGTGTGGAGCAGCAACAATGAGAACATGTGGGTGGGTGGACTCTTCAGCGTTGCCCGATCGCTTTCCATAACACACACTCTGTTATCTAGGTCGAGTTCACCGAGAACTTCTCAATGACTCATTTAAAAATGTACATCTTCAAAACTTTGTTTCAGAGAAATCATAACTTCTTACTGCTCATTTTGTCTGAACATTTTCTGATGTTCTTATTAAGGATGTCACGATGCTAGGAGTTTAGTAGTCGATACCAGTACCAGTGAAATTCCAAAATTATCGATAACAATTTGAAAACAATAAAAGTTAAACCATGAATCCAATGTACTGTAACATACACTCTTTCTTACTGTTTCCATAATGTTTTTTGGGAAGTCAAAAGTATCATATCTCCCTCTCTACTTTATATTTGATAGTGTTGTGAAAACTTATCCTTCAAACAACTATATTTATTCAGTTTACTTGCTCAAAACTATATTTTGCAGGATTACATTTGAACACATCATGAAAGAATTTGAATAATCATTTTTACTAAATAGAGCCTGAACGCATCATGATGTAAATCAATGGCACCTCATGTTAGCTGTTAGCTCCATGCAGAATGCGTAATAATTAATCCCACTGCTCTTCTTTGAAAGACCGGCCCTGTGTAGCTGGATGATGCCAGGCAGCAACCTCTGGTTCTGAAGAGTGAAGCCAATGCTGAAGTGCCTTAAACTTGCATTCTCTCTACTGACCAGCAGGGGGCGACTCCTCTGGTTGTAAAAAACAGGTCTAATAATATAGAAGTCTATGAGAAAATGACCCAATCCTCACTTATTTATTACCTCAGTAAACATTGTAAACATGAGTTTATGGTCTCAATCTCTAGTTTCAAGTCTTCTTCAATACAGCATGATGTCCATTTAGTGAATTATGGTCCATTTAGATAATTTAGGTGAAGAGACCCTTAAAAGACCCTGAAAAAAAAAGTGTCTCTATGAAATCAAATATACTAAATTCCAAATTGAGAGCATATCTATTGCCTCCACACGGCCGTCATGGCAATGGCTGAGCCAGCGGCTAGATGCTAACAGTGCTAACAGGGAGAACAGTGCAAACAACAAGCAGCAAACAACAAGTAGTTGTTAAATTCAAGTTCTAAAGTTACGCACAATTAAACAACACTTGGCAACTGAAACAGATATTGTCACTTTGGAGTGATAGATGTTCTTCACACCCGTAAATTAAAGTACAATTACACGAGTAAAACTCAACATGTAGGCTGCTGAACTGGTTAAATCCAGATCAGCAGTATGTTGTTAAAAGTAAAAGCTGTGTATCCACTGTAGTGGTTTCTAAAATGTAAATGTATTGCACTTAGCTTTTATGAGCCACTTATGTAACATGTTGCTGCTTCTGCCAAAACACAAATGACTAACCTAAGTTGATAATTAGTTGAGACCGACCTTTCATCACCTCTCATATCTTCCTCTCTCTGATCAACGACATATACAATCCATTGTCCTTTATCTACGATCTACTCTGTCCCTGAAGGCCTCATCATTTCCCCTCAGTGTCTGACGAGGCCTCCAGCTGAGTCGGCGTGGATCAAGACACTTACATTCCTTGGACATTCCTGCAGCGATGCACCTCTGGAGCCGACAGTACTGACAGCGGTTCCTTGTGATCTTGTTGATGATGCAGTTTCGGTCTCGGTGGCAAGTGTACACCATGTTTTTCTGCACGCTGCGGCGGAAGAAGCCCTGCAGAGGCGACAGGGGAGAGTAAAGAGAAGATATATTAATGATTCAAGTTACAAGAGTGTGAAATAATCTTTTTATGTTCTCTGGAATCCTTTTGACAATGTAAAGAGGTGAATATTTATACTTGGATAGTTTATAGGGATATTAGTGGTGTGCTTCATCAAATACAGCAAGCAATAACTGACTAACGTGACTGAACGCAATAAAACTTACTTTATAAACGTAATATGCAATAAGATATTTACTCAATTCACGGTCAGGGAATCATCCAAGTAATTAAGATACAATACATCATGTCTGTACAGAGTTTTGTGACAATTAATCAAGTAAATGTTGAGATATTGACTTGTACTGTTGTTGAAAAATCGTTATTATAGTAAACGGTCAAATAAAAACGGCCCTTTTGCTTCAATGTTTACAAAATTACAGACGTAAAGAAACCTTTAGGAGACTTTTATTGTCCATTAAATTGGGAATAATAGCACGTTCCAATGATATGTTTTGACAATAAAACTACTGTTATGTTTGCTTTACTTTTTAATCGTGCAACATGCTTTTAAACCTCAGTTTGATTCTACAAAAATGCCACTGACTAAAACTTGAAATGTGTTAAAAAAGAATCTGTTGGGTGGAAAAACATCTACAAACAACACAAACACACATCTGGAATCACACAAATCAGATTGTTTACAAGAGTGTGTCTACGTCGTCTAGACGGAAGTCCCTGTTTCTGTAATATATTGACTGAACAACATGTTTACCAGGACAAAGTTCAGACTCTGAGGTGGTGTTTGTATTTCTCTCTGTAAATCAATATTTATTTATGGTTTATTTGTTGAGGAGAGATACAACATAGAGAAATTGAAAAAAGCTATCAGATGCATGTTTAAAGCAGACAACATTTGTTCTTAGAAGGGCGTTTATGAAACTAGGAGATTAGAATAAAGAGGTTAAAAGGTTAGACAGGATACAGCAAAACATTATTTATTAGCGAATGATAAAAAAATAATACATTTTAAGTACAGGTTTGTTGCTGATATAACCAGGATTTGGTAGCTCTGTTAATTACTGGCTAATGTGACTAACGTGCTGTAAAAATGTTTTATACATAATCAAATATATACTTTTGAGGTGCTGTTTTCATCCCAAAATGAAAAAACATCCTTTTTTTAGAGCATGTGAATGCAGTTCTTTGCTGACCCCTTTACTGGAGCATAACAGAGATATATATATGTATTTTTTTAACACTGCCCTGACATGTTACCTTGCAGCCCTCGCAGGCGCTGACCCCGTAGTGGTAGCCTGAGGACTTGTCTTGACACACGAAACAGGGCTTGTACGTGCGAGGAGGCGGCGGTGGGGAGGCGGGGCTGGTGAACAGGTCGTCTGAGCTGGAACTGGAGCTCTGACTTTCTACGGCTGCAAACAAACAAAACAATATGAGACCATAAAACACTGATTGACAAGAAAAACAGGGAGAATGTAATATACTGTCACTTATAAGTCTAAACCTTTTGGGTTTTACTTATCAAAGAAATCTGATTAAGCACTTCATTTCAAGACAGCAGCATGATAGTTTGATAGTATATAGAAGATCTTTGGGTTTTGGACTCAATCAGCAATTTGAATATGTCTTCTTGGGCTGTGGGAGATCTTAACAGGCATTTAAAAAATGGTTTTGACAATCGATTATTAAACTTTCTTTCATATCAAATTCAAAATGTAACATCTATACTTGCAACGTTCAAAACATTTTGCAGTTTGCCCTTTGGTCCAGCAGCAACAATCTATTTAAAACTAATTTAAAAAGGCAATGCGCCACAGCAAACCAACCTCAAATCTATGTGAAACCACAAACCTGTTGTTAAAATGACCCAAATGAATTACTAACAGTTTATATAGGACAGGTTAATCAGGTCGACAGTTTAACTTGTACACTAGAAACACAAAATAATCTACTTTACTGGACAAAATGTCAATTTTCACCCACTATATCTCATAATCTAATAGGAAGATATCATTGAACACTGCTGAGGATCTTCATGCTTTTAATCCTGTAACATTTCCGGGGTTTGCTTAAGGGAAAACTTTACATTTTGCCAAAATACAGTTAAAGTACGAAGAATATGTCTATTTAATTTAACAGTGTTGAGTACACAATTTAACAAAGGCAAGGAAAACAACAATAGAATACATAACTATCATATATAACTGATCATAATACAAATGAATAAATTCTAGGAGAAAGTATTAATCCGAATCATTGGGTCAAACGCATTAATAAATGGTCTAAATCCCTTTGGTATTATGGATTAAAGCCACTAGGAGATGCAAGTGGAGCTTTCTGTCCTACTTCTCAAAAGCAAGCTTTGAGCCAAGATTACACACCAAGGAGGAACATCTGTTAATAAAATATTCATAGGAAGATAATGTGAACATTTGCTTATCCTCGTAGAGCCAGAGACTCTGCTAAATGCTGAGGCTGTTCAAGTTCATTAAAATGTTATGAGATTGTGTCAAGTAAGAGAATTACTTCACGGTCCTCTTGTTACTGGGCAGGACCTTCATGTAAATCTACACCGCTCTTATCAGCTTTATTCAATAAGGAGTAGACGCAGTCGCCGTGATGTCACCCAAAAGGTGAGGGGACTACGGTTTTGAAGCCTTGAGTTTTGCATTTTTGCTGTCACCATCTTGGTTTTATGTACCAAAAGGGACACGAGAGGGTGGAGTTAAGTAAAACTGAACGCTGAATAAGATATTTACAATGAACTGAAAACACACTGTGAAAGTATGAAACTCCCAGACTGGACAATGTCATGGTAGCAACCTGTCAATCACTATAGCCACGCCCTCAAACGTACTCTGCTTTATGGTCTATTTGACTCTAAATGGACCATCATTTACTAAATGAACATCATGATGTATTGAAGAAGACTTGAAACTAAAGATTGAGACCATAAACTCATGTTTACAATGTTTACTGAGGGAATAAATCAAGAGAGAAGTAGAGTCATTTTCTCATAGACTTCTATACAATCAGATGAGTCGCCCCCTGCTGGCTGATAGAAATAATGCAAGTTCAAGGCACTTCAAGCTTGCCGCCTGGCCTCTACCAGACTCTGATACTGCAACACTAATTTACACATATAAAAAATGTGGAGTTACATATCCGCACTTGTCCTTCGTCGACTAAAAAAACCAAACTACAGAGTGAAAACCCAAACTGGGCCATGAATAAGAGAGCATGTCCAGAGAAAGCTGCTATCATCAGTCACAAACCGGCTCTTTGGAAATGAACACAACGTAGAATTTACTTCTCCATAACGTACACACAGCTGTGCCTATTGAGGCAAAGCGTTTATCTCAATTTTTCCAGTTGAATGTATCATTTCTCAACACTCCCACCCTCCCACTTTAACACCACTTTTGAGGGTGGAGAATTGCTCTGGTTTTTGTGGTTTCTCGCTCAGCCTCCCCGCCGGCTCTCTGATCACCTCCACCGCTGACAGAAAACGAAAAGAAAGTCGTTTTTTTTTTTAAAAGGGGTGAACAAAAAGAGAAAAATTGCTCATCTACATCCCCTCGAACCCGTGGCCTCTGATTGAACCTGGAATCATCGGGTCAATCGAGGACACCCCCATCGGCCCCGCGGTCTCCCCAACGCAAAACAATGCCGGAGCATGCCACGAGCCCAGCTGACTGATGAGAGGGAGGGGGAAGAAACAGAAAGTGTGTGCGGTGGGGCGGTGAGAGTCATTTAGTTAGAGGGGGAGGGGAGAAAGAGGTGACATTTGATGTACGCGACAACGCATTGTGTGAGTCAAACATTTAAACCAAAAGATTTTGTAGCCTGAAAGATAAAAGATAAAAGTGAAAGAAGTTGTGTGAAAGCTTGTTATTTTGGGTTGTATTATATAAAAAAATAAGCTCTTTTTGTGATTAACCTAATTTTGCTACTTGTACAACATCCATAAATCAAAATTCAAAAGAAGCTTTTTCTGTAGCAACAAATTCACCTATTTCCTCGACTATTTGTATGTTTGTTTAATCTATAAAATACCAAAAAGTAGCGAAAACTTCTCATAATAATTTCCTTAGAGTCCAACCAACAATCCAAAAACGTCAAACATTTAATTTACTGTCATATTTGAAAAAGAAAAACTTCAAATCTTCACATGTGAGAAGCTGGAACCAGCTTGAAAGGTGACCAAAAAATATGTTTTTAAGTTCTCAAAATAGTTGTTAGTTTCAATCAATGATTCAATTCAAACTAACAAATTGTTGCAGCTTTAGGTTATTTATTTGTATATTTTTTTTGTAGCCCTCCCAGCATTTTGTATCTTCCACTGATGAAACTTTAAAAATTATGAAAAGTACATTCAGTGATTCTTTTTGTTGTGTTTCGAGACGTGAAAGCAGCAACAGTCTGTAAGTTTAAGACGCCAAAAGATGTCAAATTATTTCACAAATGTATTAAAGTAACATTTTATCCTATAGTTGAATACACATTATTTTGGCAGAATTTTTTTTCTCCATTCAATAAATGAAACTATCCAATAATATCACGTTATAATATATAATCAGACTCAGGGGCCATTTCTTCTCAGAATAAATACTTTTTGCATGTTGTATCTATGTTTTCTTGTTTTTGTGTTGTGTTGTACTTTTACTTCTAGGTAAGTTTAGTTTGAAGGTACTTCTTCCACCACTGGCAACAGTCTGGCTCTCCTCTGACCTCGTGAGCCGCTGACCGTCCGGTGAACCCCCGGTGACCCCAAACTGACCGGCCCCGTCCCAAACACAGACCACCACACTGTCAGGAGCCAAAGTTTCCTGTTTACTGCTGCCTCTGTTAAAAAACAAAGCTCTTGAACTCATCATGAAAAGCATCGCAGTATATTGATCAAGAGATTTACTTTTCCCCTACTTAAGTTTTATAAGCAATTTATAAAAACAATCAATAAATGTGTTATAACACTCTTTAGTTTAGTTGTACCATGATAGCTTTTTAAAGTTTGTATTAATGTAGGGTATATGTCAAAAGTTATAACATCGCATTTGAAGACATATTCTATATTATTAAAACTGTGTTTTATCATATTGTCGTTCATTATATGTCATGGGGGCCCACATGAACTATAGTTGTTGACAAATAAATTAGTAAACATTTAAATCTACTTACATGAAACCAATAATCAAACATTTATATTCTGCTTATAAATGTTAAATAAGGGGTTCAAGTAAAGTCTTACAGTAGAAGGTAAAGTCGTTCAGACATGAGAAGAGGGAAAAAACTCAAATTTCCATTAAAAATGAAAGCAACATGCTGTACTACACAAACATACATTAGCTTCCTGTCAGTTTTTGTATTTATTCTAATAATTTTTTGCTTCTTTTTTTTTTTTTAAACACACACAAATGTTGATATCTATAAAAGTTAACTTAAAAACCTTCCTCCTTTAGCCTGGATTTTTATTAGTATTATGTTTTTTTTAATGTTTTTTCATGGCCATTATTTATTAATTTATGTTCAATGCTCAAAAATATAATTTCTATTCAATTTGATCTTTTTTTGTCTATTTTTCATCTATTAATTCATTTTCAGCATTTTTTTATTTGTTGCCTGCATTAGTCTCAAATTGTTTTGCTGTTTACATTTGCACAATCTTATCATCAGCTTTGTCAGTCACCTGTAAAGGTCTTTGAATGGCACTACCTTGTATGAAAAGTGCTATACAAATAAACTTTGATTGAGTGATTGACTGAATCATGCTGTGGAAAAGTCACAACAGCACAAATTACAACCAGTGCAGTGGATTAATCCCCTATTTCTATCTGTATGTTTATATTATCAATAATCATCTTTCAATCA
Source organism: Anoplopoma fimbria (assembly GCF_027596085.1). NCBI lineage: Eukaryota > Metazoa > Chordata > Actinopteri > Perciformes > Anoplopomatidae > Anoplopoma > Anoplopoma fimbria. Next base: position 23,940,864 of record NC_072468.1, on the reverse strand, counting down.
GTGAGCCCTGATGTATTAAAATGTAATTCTAAATGGGGAAATTGTTCTCATGCATACATGTCTATATGGAACCTTACCATTAAGCTGTTTGTACTTTATGATCCATACTGTTAACCCATTTGCACATTTTTAGGCTGTGTGTAAATTTGTGATTTGCACCTTATTATTGTTATATATTTTATCTCTAAATATTTGCACTCTTTAATATTTTGTGCTGCAACTGCTGCACAACAATTCCCCTCCTGATACCTAAAGTTACACCTTGTTTTAGCACAACACCTCACCTTGCATAACAAACTACAGGTATATCATTTGAAATCTCTTAATTATTAGATGCTTGGCTAAAAAATGTTGACCTGTAGGTTAAAGTCTTGGTGAATGAATCACCTGATATATGGCCTATATAATAAAGTATATATAGTATTTGAGGCACATTTCTGGTTTCTGATTTTGGGCCACATATCTAAGATTAACTCTGTTTCATACATCCATGATATTTTCCCATATGGATGCAACCAAAACATCACTGCTTCAAATTGTTTGTCTTTTTTAGGCTTTGTGTATATTTGTGATTTGCACCTTATTATTGCACCTTATTATTATAATATTATCGTATCAGTTCGCTGCACTTATTGAATTCGTATTCGTTTACTGCACTTATCCTATTCGTAGTAGTTTGTAGCACTTATTGTATTCGTATTAGTTTGTTGCAATTATTGTTTTCGTAGTAATTTGCCTCTGCACTATACTTTTGCTCTGGTTTATGCTTTTAGATGCTTGTTTAAGAAAGGAGATGCACTTATGACTTCTGGTGACTAGTAGTTCTCTTGAATACCTATGTTGAATACACTTCCTGTAAGTCGCTTTGGATAAAAGCGTCTGCTAAATGACTGTAATGTAATGTAATGTAATTATTGTTATATATTTTATCTCTAAATATTTGCACTCTGATGTAATTTAGTTTGGCCTATATATTAAAGTATATATAGTACTTGAGGCACATTTCTGGTTTCTGATTTTGGGCCACGTATCTTAAGATTAACTTGATTGATTTCTGTTTCATACATTCATGATATTTTTCCATATGGATGCAACCAAAACATCACTGCTTCAAATTGTTTGTCTTTTTTAGGCTTTGTGTATATTTGTGACTTGCACCTTATTATTGTTATATATTTTATCTCTAAATATTTGCACTCTTTAATATTTTGTGCTGCAACTGCTGCACAACAATTCCCCTCCTGATACCTAAAGTTACACCTTGTTTTAGCACAACACCTCACTTGACAGATTGATTTCTGTTTCATAAATCCATGATATTTTTCCATATGGATGCAACAAAAACATCACTGCTTCAAATTGTTTTGTAAAAAATCACTTTCCACCTACATTGCGAGCACCGGTGCTGCTGCCAGTCCGCCTCGATCAGCTCCGGGAAGAAGGCTGCCAGATCCTGCTCCTGCTCCTGCTCCTGCTCCTGCAGCATGCATGATGCGGGGCTGGATGTGGACGCGTACAAGTCCATGATCTCTCCAGGTCCGAACGCCTGAAACTCCAGATAGTCGAACATGTTGGGTCTCTTTTTTTTGTGGTTTTTTTCTGGTTTTTTTGATGCAAACGATTGTTTTAAGAGTAAAACATGCAAAGGTGTGTGTGTGTGTGCTCTGGAGGAGAGAGCGGATCTATGCTTTCTGCAGAAGGCTCAGGGGAGTGTTTGCATCGCATCCAGGTCTCCTTGGCTGTTTTGCATAACAAAGTTAGTCCCAGGACTTCTTCCTCTTATCTCTTCTTTATTGACGAATGTCTCAACTCCAAGCCTGCTTCATCCCAGTTATGTCAGAGGGAGCGATGGTGTTACCTAATGTATGCTGGTGAACTCCCAGTGAACCCTCCTCCGCTGCTGACCTTCACATGACCTGCCTCGTAGTGTGTGACGTCACCGGCAGAGCTTGGATACAAAGTACCAAAGTCATTTCCTCAAGTGCGTGTGTAAATGCTGTGTTAGTATCAAAGTTTACCTTTTTTTAAAAAGTACAACATTTTCAAGATATAATATTTTTTTTCCTGGTGCCTACAATCCCCATAATGCAATTCGAGTGTTGGAAACGAGTGTTGACAGAATGTAACTTAAGTGTATTTGTTTTTTTAAAGTACTACACATTAGTACAGGTTAGAAGTACTTGTCTTTTACTTAAGTATATTCATTGTATTCTAGTGTGTTTTATAAAAGGCAATACTTATTGCATTAGGTTTATACACTTATACACTAATAATAATAATACTATTACTATACTAATATTTTTATAGCGCTTTAAAAGGTACTCAAAGGCACTTTACATATTAAAAACAAAATACATTTAACCCCTTATTGCCTGAATTTATTTACAATTATATATAAAAAAGAAAAATGATTTGTGTTTTTTGCTGTCATGCAGATGCTAAGTTAAGTGGAGATTGTTAATTTCAATATAGCACATACAATAGATATACATTTTGGTATGAGGCAAATAAGCGACATTAGGCATAATTGGGCATAATAGTAATTAAGCACAACTGGAAGCGGTTTGAAGCGAATTCGCGACAATAGTCTACAAGGGGTTAAGATGTAAACAAGAGATGATATTTATCACAGTAGTAAACAAATAACAACAAAACAAAAGATATACTTTGAGCCAGTATCACAGGTTGAAAGCAGATTTAAATAGATGAGTTTTAAGAGCAGTTTTGAAAGTGACGGGGAATTCATTAATACAAATATTAAAGGCTACATTTAGATGTTTTGTTATTGATTAAGCTAGTCTAAATTAGTCCTACTTTTACCAGCTGCAATGTTCTTTTGATCGTATGCTTTATTACTCAAATACTTTATTCATCAAAGCCCAGTTGTTGCAATTTTCTATAAGGAGTGGATCCATTGATTAAGCAAAAAAATAAAACAATTGTTTTCACTGGACGTTGATGATATTCAAATTATTCCGAAATATAAGTGAAATACTCTTCCTGCTCGTCTACTAAATCACATAAGTGCGGTAAGATTAGTTTCATTATGCTGCAGAACATTCAGGCTTTTAGCTCTTGATTCATGGTTCACCATAAAGAGACACTTTCCTGTTTTAAATAAAGGCCATCAAAGCAAAGCAGGTTAACACTGATGTTCCCGTATTGGCATTTCATGATTGAAACCATGTGGCCTTTTTACAAAAAAATCAATACTTTTTAGGCTCTGTTTCTCTTCATTTACGTCCACTTCGATTCTTGATCCTTGACTTTAAGTGAGAAATATTTGCAGCCAGGAGGATCCATAATTAAATCTACTGGGAGATAAAGTAGGTCAACTGCAAGATGGGTTAGTGGGTAGAGGGGGAAGGAAATCTGTTCCACTTCGGCATAATGGACCAATTTTACAGCATTCATCAACTGGAAATGACTGAAAACAACGTCCCTGCCCTAAAAAACAAAAATGGAATCCGTAGAAAAGCGTTTAAATACATTGTATAAAAATGTATCAATTACATAGAGATTGCAGACAGATGATGCCAAAGAAGAATGCTAAACTACTTTTGTTTGAAAATATAAATACACTTGATCTCTTTCAATGCCACTGCTAACCCCATTGAGGCGTGGAGGCAGCACAGATCCAATGTTAAAAGGAGGCTAATTACTCCCAGTATCTCCCACACTCCAGGGAGGCGAGGTCACCCAGAGGACAGGCATGTGAAACATTCCTGCAGCCTGCTGCTGCTGGACCTCCCTCTCAGTCTCAGTCTTTTCCCCTGTCCGTCTTTTTCTCCTCCTTCATCCGTCCTCCCCTTTTATCCGTCCTCTTCCCTCTGTCCACATTCAGCATTGCTCACGTTTTTAAAAATGTTTTCTTGCTCTCCATCTTGATCGCTCTTTCCAATTTTTACTCAGTGAACTGTTTTCATTCTGTTTTAGGATAGCAACTATTCATCAGTTCATCAATCATCTTTTGAGGCAGGAGGTTGTGATAGACTGATTTGTTCTGATTAAACAACTGCTCTTTGAGGTTGTACTTAGGTATAGCAGTGCTTTCAAGTAATGCTAAGTTCATGTATCCGCACTGGGCAGTTGATTTGACCCCCCCAAAAAAAGAATTAACCGCTGATTTACAGACGTCTGTTACCTAATGTAAGTCTATGAGGAAAAAGTCTTTTTGGGCCCAATGGCATCACATGAAGGACCCGGAAGTGGATATTTCACCCTTTGGCCACTGAAAATATTAACTTCAAAGCCCAATTCTCTTGTTTTGTTTTGGCACGCCCCCGAAATGATTTTTTTTTCTACTTCTCACTCCTAAACCCAATCAATCGAACCAACGAAGAGGTAAAAGTTGCTACCGTAGACTGTATATAAGAAGTGGAGGTAGTTGTTGTGAGGTCACCCATTGGTTTGTGGACTTTCGTTTCAAGTTCTGCGTTTTGGCCATCGCCATCTTGGATTAGGTGATTAGTGACCATATTTGGACAGCCAAGGAGTGATGTATAGACGCCATATACAGCTCCAATAGGGACTTTTTAATCACAAGGTAACCATGCACTAAAGCATACTTTACTAGATGAACAACATAAAATTAGTTTTTTTCAATATTAATATATACAAATATGAATATAACCAATATTAATATAATATAATTCCCTTTATATTTTACCCTGACCCTAAACCATTAAGATCAATTTAATTATTATCATTATTTATTTTTTTGTCTTGATTTGGTCAAAGTCAGGAAGGAAAACCACCATAAATATACAAAACCAAATCTTCGTTTCGTTAAAGCTGTAAAATCCTTTTCATCTGCTCCTCATTTTGTTTGTTTCCCCAGCATTTTGTCCAAATATGGCGTCGCACCAAATGGTAAGTAGACTGAATGACCGACTTCCCAACAGATCCTCAGCCATCCTTTTGATTCTTTACAACCAGTTGTAAACCTTCACTTGGAGCCTGGCACCATTGAGGGGTTGTTTATTAGAGCAATATATCTCTTTATTTTCACTGTCACACAAACATCAGTGGGATGACGGGGACTGAACGGGTTTAAAAGGGGCTCTCTGTAAGTCAAACTCCTCTTTGAAGTTCTCTAACGCTTAGATTATTAAACAGCTGAAAATCAAGACCACACTTGCGAATTGATGAACCGTTGCCATGTTTTTTTTATTTGGAACATCTGGGGCCAATAACATATTTGGGATATGTGGGCAGTTATTTTCTCTGACCTGCAACCAAACCGTTATCTGACCTGACGGGGATTAAGTGGAGATTTACATAATGACTGCCCAAACCTTTCAACAGTAACAGTCACACTCGTCAAACTCATACATCTAGTTTTTATAATATTGAACCTAAATTAGTAAATTTCTCCTCACAGTCAGATATCAACATTAGATATATATTATGTTTATTAATATCTGCTTTCTGAGGACCCAAACATTAAAATCCATACGCCAGCAGAGGCTACACTGCTTGATGAATACTTAGTTTGCTAAGTAAAGAAATCAATTTTTGGATGTTATGTCAATCATTGGAAAGAAACAGTTTCAAAAAGCCATTTTTCTTTACCTATTGTTCCATTGGCCAGTAAAATATGGAATATGGTGATTAAATACGATGTTTTTCATGGAGGATGTGAAAGGAAATCTGATTCGCAAATGTTAGATTAAAGCAAAGCCTCACAAGGAAAGCATTTTACTTGGCACATATTTGACTATATGCAAATGAGGAACCTGACAAAGGTCACCTTGATAAGCCAACTGATAAGATCACTGACAAACTGTATGCGGCACATAAACTTTATTAAGTGACAATAACTGAAAGACATGAATCACAGCTAAAGTATGTCATTATGTTGGACTTCACACTACTACTTCTAGATTTAGAACACAAAACAATTCAAGAAATAAACAGATAAACTAAGTTTACAGTGGACATGGTTAAAACATTTAGATATACTTGAAAGAATAAGCAATAATAAACAATTAGAAGTCCTGAGTTTACATTAGCAGAGCCAGAGATGAATAATGGCATTATCGTTCATATATCAAGATATTGAGCATAATACCAAGAACACGCACATCAAATAAAAAGATTAAATCATCATTCTTCTCTTTTTAGCTTTGTTGGGCTTATCTTGTCTTTGCTGAACTTTAGTGGTTTAACTGAAACAGAAACAGGCAAGCAACTTTCAATCAGAGGATAGCAAAACACTGTTTTTTACCACTTTTCACCTCAGTGTTTAGTTATTTTTTAAATGAAAAACCTTTCGCACCCTTAGCCCTCTGAGCTTCATTTGGCTGTGTATTGAGTCTTGTATGCAGATAAAGCACGGCAAGTTAACAGGTTTCTTTTTTGTTTTGCGTATTTGATCTACAAGATTTAGTTGACAAAGTCATCTCACTAAATAAATTATGGTTACAGGCATTCTTCCTTTGCAGCCTGTAGAAAATCAAACAATCACTAAGAACATCTTATCCATCTGCTTCATCGTTCTCTAACTCTTGTTTTCTGGGTTGAGTCTTCCACCGCAGTTTAAAGTCAGTCTGCAAACTCTTGTTCGCTAGCACTGCACCTAGCTGAGAGGGAATAAAAATAATATATTAAACACGTTCTCATCCAAACTCATCACATGATAACTCTTTTTCAGACCCCATGGCGACACTTTCTAATGTCTTATTTGTCACTTAAGTCTGATTCTTTAGATCTGATGCCATGAGGTCTGACTAATACTGATTCTGATGCTTTTTTTTCACGAGAGAATGAGAATATGGGCTGTAGCTTCACCTGCTGTAGGATCTGTGCGTTAATAGCTGGATTTGAAAGGTCAGCATTGGTCTGAATCTTCATCTTCACCGTGGTCATCTTCACAACGGCTGCACAGTCCAACAAACACCGGAAACCAAGGAGAGAAATATCATTGCATTACCAGAAAAACAACAACAGAGAAGTAGATATTATTTATATATGTTTTTCACCTCTATGACACCAGAAGGTAAACTTAGTGTCACAGTTGTCATCAGCCCACTGGTGTTGTGAATTCTCAGCTACACAGTTCTGGTTACCCAAGTAGTTATTTGGCTGTGCACTTTGCCAGTTTCTGAAGAAGGTGCCGGTCCCATCGCACCACCTCCACTGTGGTCGGTACAACCCAGTCCACACACTGTTGTTTAAGGTAACTGAAAACATCTCTGAGTTTTCTTGATCATTCTCGATCTTAGCCAGGTCGGTGTGGTGTGTCCTGCAGTAAGTCTGGGCATCGGTCCACATCAAACCGATCGAAATTAAAGTATATACTTTCTGGCCGGTTAACTGTTGATCTACCAATAGAAGAAAAAAACAAAGTTACTGTAACTGCAAAGACTCAAGTGTGTTAGCAACTTAACAGCAGCTAGAAAAAACTAAATGTTTTTGCGGACCTCCAGTGATTAAACCTCTCACCTCGCTGTAGTGATGTAGAAGTGGACTACAGGGTGTGTCAGTACACTGTGACATCACTGAGGGGTTTGATCACAGGGAGGGCTTGTTTTTTTCTGGCCAAAATCTTATATCCCCATTTAGGTAATTTCATATCTTAATAACAATCAACATCATACTAGAGCATGTTTTCTGGTAATTCAATAAATAAAGTCTATGAAATAACCACATTTTAAGGCCTATTTTATTTTAAAACTTGCCAAATGAAAACTACTGAGTATTTTCTCATTTAATTAAGAACTTTAAAACAAAATTATAAGATTTTTCTGAGAAAAATTTAGTTGAGCTATGACATTTCCACATCATCTCATATTATCTTGAATAGGCAAACCAGCCTTTTTTGAAGAGATATAAGATATAAATGAGACCAAAAATAAACGCATTTAGGCGGAGTTAACATGCTCTCATTCTTTTAATTTCCTCTCATCAGTTATATATAATGTACACTAGCTTTTCAAATTAGATTCAAGATTATAATATGAACAATAAGTACATGCAGGCTCCCTTGTGTGGCTCAGAGGTGCACTGGGGATGTTAAATAAAAGACTGGAAGAAATTCTCCAAATTGAATACATTTTTCCTCTGACCACACTCACATAAACTTTTGACCAAAGTCTTCAATTCTCTGTTCACTCTTTAAATCAGTAAACACAGTGTTTTTTCTTACCGTAACAAACAAAAAATTGTATATGTGCGCAGTAATAAGCATTCCAGCTTCCATAACTATTCATGTACACACAGGCATGATCGTCTTCATCCTGATTTGGCTGACCTGGTCCCCATTTATGGTAGAAAGACGTTGTGTTTGTTTCACCAGGTTCTGACCATCTCCAGTAGTTTGCATCATTGTTCTTGGTCAGTCCAATCCAGATCCATGACTCAATCCAACTGTGTCTGTTCATCATGTTTGCGTCTTCCATGCTTTCAATGGTCGCCAGGTCGATGTGTTTCTCTCTGCAGTAGTGCTGAGCATCGGTCCAGGTCATTGGCAGGTCGACATGGTGGTACTCTTGAGTGACGACGGCGGCGTGAGAGCAGGAACTGAGAACAAATCCTGAGGGTTGATGAGAGAGGGCTTATTTAGCTGTGAACTATTAAAAAAACATGGTTGGAATTGTTTATCTATATCATTTCAAAAGGCTTTTTATTAAGTTTCTAGGATAAATTGGAGAGAGATAAAACCAGATTGGTGTTTTCACAAGTTTTAGCCCATTTACTACAAATCATTTATATTTAAAATTACTGTTAAAATAGTCCCTTTGTTAAGTTTTGGCTTTATATGATCAACAGCATCAAAAAAAAATCAACCTACCAGCAGGCGAGCAAGAAACTTTTCTGTGTGTATCATAGTAAAAATGTGTTGTTCAAATTTAACCACATGCAGTATTGCAATTCTTGGAGACAAATTTCTTCTAAGCACATCTTTATGAGCCTGAAGGTTAACTTTTAGTGTCCAAAAATGTAGAAGATAGATTCAGTCGAGCTGGTCAAAGGTTTCTGTGTCTTTCAACATTAATTAAGAATCATTGGACATTTTCCATCTGAATAAAGGGATGAACAATAATGGTCGAAGATCATACGATATCCGGTGCCCTTCTGTACATTAACATTTCTCAGCTGTTTGATACAAAAGGAAACAATTTAACTATCTTGAGGTGCAAATGAGAACCAAAAACAATCGCCTTGTAATAATGTAAAGATATTGTCACTCTTACCAAAAAAGACGGAAATCCAAAGCCCTGTCCAATCCATTTCTGATTTCACTGAAAAGTAAAAAATATATAAATATAAATAAATTAGAAAAGTACTGACAACAAATATTACCAGGAGAGCATATATCCACCTTAAAACATGCATAAGTACAAGATATTTTACAGCTTCAGTAAGCTCGACTGTGGCTTGGTCAAATATTTGTAATAGCTATAGTTTAGAATATTGTATATATACTGTACTATACTGATAATAAAATGCATAATTAACTATACTACCACTAATAATAATAATCATAGTAAGTATTAAAAGAATGAATAGATTTGTACTCACATGTCAAAAATCCAGTATTTTAAGTCTTGCCAGCCAATCAACCATTATTGGAATCACTGTCAGCTCTCCTTCCAGAGAAGTATATTGTGTTGTGCTGCATTTGGTTAAGCTCATATTTGAATATAAAATTAAACAATTTGACCAAGTTCAGCTTGTTTTTATATAACCTTGATGTTTGAAAAGCCAAATGTTTTTTGGTCATTTCTTCATAAACTGAGGCCTACAGAAATCCTGCATTTGCGTTACACTTTTAAAAAGTGGAAAAGAAAGTGTTAAATAAAAGAATAATTTCTTTTTAAAATTCAAGACATTACATAACTTCAGAGGCAAGACAAAACAAACAAAAGCAACCTAATACATTGTGCTGCTTACATGTGTTAAAAACACTATATCAGATATAAATAAAACCAATTTACATACAACGCTGTCATACCTTGATTTTATACACTTAGCAAAAACTGAGCGTTGTCAGATGTCTTGTATGTAAACATGAACTGTAATCTACATTCTTCCTTCATATCTAACAGACTTGGATGTCCAGCAGACATCTTCAGAAGAAGCTTCATTTCAAATAATCATGATACTGCAACTGAACTGGTTATTTTTACATAGCAGAGCCTTAAAACAACCAAAGCAACATAGCAACT